>NW_006159735.1:1583715-1612753 GCF_000334495.1 Tupaia belangeri chinensis
AACAAAAACTCCCACCTCTTTTTAAAAGCTGATCCAGATTTCCACATTAATAGTTAAAGCTGAAGTTTTCTTCAGCTAAGACATGTCAATACTAAATCTAAAATCAGCAGTAAATCTTCCTGGCTAAGCATTTTCACAGTAAGTTTTTCTTTCCCTTTTTTTTTTTCAGAGGCTCAAGTGAAAAAATATGTTTGCATACATATTAATACAGCAATTCTAGCTCTTTCAGTGTGGTAGTGAAAAAAAAAGCTATTGGAGGCATTGTTTTTTTGTTGTTGGGTGTCCCCCGCCGGGGGGTTGGGGTTTTTTTTTTTTTTTTTTTTTTTTGGTGGAGAATCAGAGGACTTTGGCTGAGCACACTGCCAGGAGCCGATGACACTCTACACTTCCTACTTTTCATGGCCACGTTAGGAAAATACCTATTCCAGAAGGAAGATGGTTTGATGGAAAAGAAAACATTTCAATCACTCACTTTCAGCCAGAATTTCACGCACTTGAAGGCACTTGACATTATCCTTGGAAATCAGGAGAGAAACAGCTGCCACGCAGGCCACACCCCTAAAGATTTCAGCCTGTTCATACACGGGGAGTCGCCTGTGTGGAGACGTGTTCAATTTGGTGACATCCCAGCCGGGAGCAGAGCTGGGAGACCCGGGAATAAGCCTGATTTCCCTCCTACCTGGATCAGCCCCGTGCCCGATCCAGAGAGACAATAAAAAGTGCCAGTGGCTAGTGAACACAATTTGCCCCAATTGTTCCACTCCTTTCTAATTACTCTCGAGTCTGGCACTGGAGCAAGAGCCCAGGGCAATACGGAGATGGCCTGAACTCCTGGATCACTGGGCACCAAGCCAGCCAGGTCTCTGGGAATGCAGGAATGAGCCTTTCTCAGTCCACTTGCCTCATCTGAAGAGCTGGTTGGAGCACGCCTCTGCTTCCTTTCCCTCAGGAGTGAGATTCAGGAGCCCCAGTGGCTCCCAATGGAAAAGCAAAGGAATCCATTCCTTCACAAAGCCAGATCACTGCTTAAACCGAGCATTCCTCGGTGCAGACAAAAATCACCAAAGAGCTCTTCGAATTGCCCACTCAACTTGAGGGACGCCAGTCCTCACAAAAAACCACCCATGCAAAGTGACCAACCAAACTCGCTAACAACATCTGACAAATTCAGCTGTGGGTGTTCTAGATACAAGTACAGAGTTTTTTTGTTTTTTTTTTTTTCCTTTTACAAAGGCCAAAAGGCATGCTGTTATGGGCAACAACTCAGCTGAGAGAGGTTTTGAGGAAGCTGTTGCTGCTGCATGAAAATAAATAAATAAAGGCACTTGTGGATTCTGTGTACTTAAAATGAAAATCAAAACGTGAAAGTGGAAGATGGTTGCCTGATGGTTTGGCATCCCTTCCTGGCCTAAGCACTCTGGGTCCAACTGGGAGACTTCCACATCTCAGACCAACACTCTCTTTACTGGACCTCACTCCCGATTTGGTGGACACATCAGTGCAAATACTGGCAGCTCTCCCATTTGGTACCTGACCAGCATGGGTGAGCCTCTCTCTGCACAACTCTGGATGATCCACTGGGGGTATTGGAAGGGCAGCCGACTGGCAGTTAGAGCTCTGGGTCAGAATGAAGTGAGTCACATCCTTTTCTCTCCACATCTCTTTCCAGTACTCTGGGGAGATGGGGAACAACTGAAACACCCCATACGGGATGACAGCCTTGGTCTGGCCTCATGTGTAGGACAGAGTAATCTGATGAGAATACATGTCCTTGCACTCCCAGAGCCCAGGAACACCCATGGGAAAATATACCAGGAAATTCCTACTATGAGCCAGGCATGGGAAAGAGAAATAAAGGAATATGCTTGAGAAATCCAGAGCCCACCAGAATAAAGGTGAGATCAAAACTACAATAGCACAGATGCCATACTAAGGCCCTTGAAGTGTGCTATGGAAACAGAGAGGACTTCATCAATTCTGCATGGGGAGATGGCAGGGAAACCTCACTGGGACTGGGCCTTAATGGATGTGTAAGAAGCTCCCATGTGGACTGAGACAGCAGTCAGAAACAGAGGAACAAGACATGGTGGGTGGTCTGAGGGCAGGAGAGCACCCTCCCAGGCCAAAGCAGGGCTGGAAGGCCACAGGAGTATAGTGAAGGTCATATGCCTACTTCACTCAGGACGCCTCGGGAGCTACTGACGTAATTTAAGAGCAGAGTAACAATCCAATCTGAGTTGTGGCAAAGTCACTCTGGAGAGAGTAAGACTGGATTGGGGACACAGTAACCAGGAGGAAGACTGGTCAGGAGACTGGGTGAGGGTTCTGCTGTGAGGGATGAGGATGAAAGGTCTCTCTGCAGAGGAGGGGCTGGAGCAGAAGTACTTCTGGTGGAGTCCACAGGGCTGCAGCAGGGCGCAGCTGCTCCCTGGGGCCAGCCTGTGCACTGTGGTGGCTAACTTTCCCTCTCTCTCTTTCCAGCCAGTGCATGCACCCTATGGCAAAAACCTAAAAACAACAACAAAAATCACCCTGTGCTTTTATTGCCTCAGAGTCCAGCTGCCAACACACCAGCTTCCCCTTCCATCCTGAAATTTCCTGATCCTGATTCACCGCTGCCAGAATCCAAGCAGCATCCTGACTTCAGCTCTAACTTTCACATCTCCTCCAGATTGTGCACACTGTCCCCGACAGCCTGCAAGCCAACCATCAACTGCTGGGCCGTGGAGCCACCCCATCCACCCTGCATCTCCACTGACTCTAGGACCAGGAGCTCCCGGAAGGAAATGAGGGTGTATTTCCCACTTGATCCTATCCACAAGCCCCTTTCCAAATACAAAACAAGGAATTACTTACCGGAGGTGAGGTCACCCTTCCAGGTTTACCTGCCCAGCTGGTAGCAGAAATCCCAGGATCCGTCAGGCCTACATGTGACCCCAAGTCCTGGCCCCAGGGAATGATGGCAATCTCAGAGTCTTCATAGAAACTTTTCAGAGACATTTTTCTGTGTTCAGAAAAATCTGGACATGAGATAACAATCCCAATTTTCTTGGGGAACTCCAGGAGAAATGAGTGCAGGGTGGGCCAAGAGAGATCATGCAGCAGACGAGCCCCAGGTGTTCCTCCAGCACGTGTCATTGCTAATGTCTGAGGCACGAGCATGCTGGCCCTGTGTGTGCTGTACAGCATCCATGTTTATAAGAGGCTTTCATGGTGAATAATTGCACTGGGTCCCCACAACGTGGGAGGCAAGGGGGGTTAGGCATTCCTTGGAGGCCACATGGAACAGAGGATGAGAACACGGGTCCACAGCCAGACACGTGGGTTGGAGCTTGCTCTGCCACTCACTGGTGTCTGATCTTGGACAAGGACTCCACTTCGGAGAGCCTGAGTTTCTCCAACTGAAAAAATGGGACTAATGCTAATGCCTAGCACATAGAGAGCACTTCCTTAAGCATTTAGGAAAGACAGCTCTCCAATCCAGAGGCAGCTTAAACACAGGGCTGATGGGCTGAGAACTGGCCTGTGTATCGGCTGGAATGGGAGATAAAGAACTAGAATTCTTTGGCTCCCAGACAATGCTCTTCATAGGGCAACAAGCTACTCTGCAAAAGCACCTATTCTCTAGTCAGTTCCCTGTCCTGCCTTAGAAAGAGCCTTTACAGGGAAGGCAACATACATTGTCATCCTATGGCAATAACCATTAAAGTTGTTTTGAAGATTTTTATTGAGGTGAAATTCATATAACACAAAATTCATCATTTTAATTTGAATAATTTAAAAGCAAACAATTCACGAGGTTGTGCAACCATTATCACTATCTAATTCCAGAATATTTCCACAGTCCCCAAAAGAAACCCCCTCTCTCCCCAGCTCTTGGCAATTACTAATATATTTTCTGCCTTTGTGGATTACTCTTCTGTGTATTTTATATAAATACAAGCATACAATAAGTGATATTTCAGTTTTTTCTCAGGTAACAACATTTCAAGGTTCATATATGTTGTAGCAAGTATCAGTCAGTACTTTATGCTTATTTTTTTTAGAGGTTTTTGCCTTAGGGAGTGTGTACTCACCAAGGAGACAAAGACAGTGAGAGGCAAAGTGAGAAATCACCCATTGGAGGGGGATGGCCACACCACAATCCCTTCTCCTTCCAGGATCGTGGGCATGGATGCACCTGTGCCTGGTGTGACTGTCAAGCCACCAGGTCCTGGACTTGAATCGCAGTCGGCTATGTGGGAGTCCAGCAATGCAACTGCTACGCCATCTGCTGGCCCCCCTTTATGCATTTTTGTAACTGCATAGTATTCCATTACTGGATATTCCACATGCTGCTTCTCCATTCATCAGTTGAAGGACATTCAGATTATTTTCACCTTTGCCTTTTATGAATAGTGCTGCTATGAACATGAGTGTACAAGTTTTTGTGTGAACCTGGGTAAATACCTAGGAGTGGAATTGCTGGATTATTCAGCATTCTATGTTTAACCCTCTCAGAAGCTTGCAAACTTTTCCACAGTGGCTGTGCCATTGAAAATCCCCTTCTGCAATGTATAAGGATTTTAATTTCTCCATATCTTCACCAACACTTACAATTTTCCTTTTCATTTGAAAAAAATATATTATTGTAGCATCCTAGGGGATATGTCGTGGTATCTCAGGTGGTTTTGACCAGGTTTCCCTTAATGACTAATGATGCTGAGCATCTTTTCGTGTACAGTCCATCTTCATGTTCTTATTAGTATGTAAATTGAGATTAATGTTATTAAGTCAGTTTCCTTTTCTTGAAATGAAGTGGGCTGACCCACGTACAGATTCAGATCGTAGCAGGGGAACCTAATACCCAAGAGACAGGTCCCTTTGGATAGTTCCTGCGTGCAGCAAGCAATTTGTGGTTAGGTGGGATTGGGGAAAATGGCACAGGACCCCATAGCTGTCATATCCACCTGCGGCCCACCCTGCTCTGCTCCCCATGCTAGTTATTGTCACATCTGTCTTTTATGGACCCTCTCTACTACCTCCACGTTTAGGATGGCAGTCCAACTCTGTCCATAGGCGATTAGCAAGAGGTTCTGAGCTGCTCAGCTGGCAAACCAATTGCAGGCCTGAGAAAAGCCATGGAGCTAAGGATAAATGCCGCATGACAGATCCGTCTAGGAAGCTAAGGGAGCAGATGGCCTGAAATGCCAGCCAACGTCAGGGCTGGGCACTCGCTGCGGTATGGCAGCAGCAAAATGGCTACAGGTTGACTGGTGGTGAGTACGGTGAGCTCTGAGTCCCTCTGCCAGAGCAGAGGCAGAGGGCAGTGGGGTAAGTGCCGTTGGCCATCACTGTGAAGAGTGGTCACTCCCAGTGTGGGTATTCCAAGACAGGTTCCCTTCTTCTTTTCATTGCTGCCTTCTGGTCATGTCATCACATTTCAGGGCCTTCACCAGAGGCAGGAAAGAAGAAAGACACCACTGCAGGCTCAGATGATATTGGTAGAAAGGGAGGGCCCAGGTATGGCTAAAGTCAATTAATTCTTGCCCTGTTTATTATTGGGTAATAAACTACCTCAAACTTTGTGGCCTAAAACCGCAACTTGTTATGAGCTCTCACAGTTCTATGGATTAAATCAGCTGGGAAATTTTCCCTAAGGATTAGATGTCAGCTGGGACTGTAGTCACATGGCAGACTGACTAGGCTGGATGTCCGAGACGGCCTATGCACATGGCTGGAGTGTGATACTGCTGCCAGCTGCAAGTTCAGCTAGATGCTGACTGGAGTGCCTACACCTTACAGCATGGCAGCTGGATTCTGAGAGGGAGCATTCTAAGAAACTCAGGCAGAAGGTACAAGGCTCGATAACTCAGTCTCAGATGTCACAGGGAATCACTTCTACCATACTCTGCTGGTCAAGAATAAGTCACAGGGTACACTCCTCAACGCTAATAGGCCACTATTACCCTACCTGACAAAGACATCATAAGAAAAGAAAAGTAAGGATCAAATCCCTTATGAATATAGCTATAAAAATCCTTAACAAAGTACGAGCAGACCAAATTCAGCAATACATAAAAAGGATTATATACTACAAACAAGTGGAATTTATTCTAGCAATGCAAGAGTAGTTCAACATATAAAAATCAATCCACACAATACATCGTACTAATAAAGGACAAAACCTCACAATCATCTCAATGGATGCAGAAAATGCATTTGACAAAATCCAACACCCTTCATGATAAAAACACTCAACAACTAGGAATAGAACGGATCTTTGTCAACGTGATAAAGGATATTTATGAAAACCCTATAGCTAATATCATATTTAATAGTGAAAGACTGAAAGCTTTCTCGCCAAGATCAGTAATAAAACAAGAATATCCACTCTAATCACTTCTATTCAACATTGTATAGGAGGGTCTAGCCAGGGCAATTAGGCAAAAGAAAGAAAGAGAGCTAGAGAAGAAGAAGGAAGAGGAGAAGGAAGTAAAGGGACGGGAAAGAGGATGGAAGAAGGTGAAAGAGAGAGAAGGAAAGGGCATCCAGACTGGAAAGGGAGAAGGAAAACTCTAATTTGCAGATAACGTGATCTTACATATGGACAACCCTAAAGAATAAACAGATACAAACAAAACTATGAAACAAATGATGTTTATCAAGGTTGCAGAATAATGTAGACAAACACGAGCTGTATTTCTATACATCAGCAATAAACAATCAGAAAACGAAGTTAAGACAATTCCACTTGCAACAGCATTGAGAACATTAAAAATTTAGGAATAAATTTAACCTAAGAGGTACAAGACTTATTCACTGAAACTACAAACACAGTTGACAGAAATGAAATAGATGAATATCTTATGTTCATGCATTGGAAGACCTATTATTGTTAAGGTGACTATATTCCCTAAACTCATCTATAGATTCAACACACTTCCTCTAATAATCCCAACCGCTTTTTTCTTTTCTTTTTTTTTTTTAAGAAACTGACAGTGATTCTAAAGTTCATATAGAAATTCATGAAGCCCTGGGACTGCTGGCTATGTCACTGGACTCCCACATAGTTGACCACAGTTTGAATTCCAGACCTGGTGGCTTAAACTCACGCGGATGTGTGTGCGTGCGTGCCCAAGGTCCCAAGAAGAGAGTGGAGGAGAAGGGATTGTGGCATGGCCATTCCCCCTGGGGGGTGATTTCTTGCTTTCTGTCTCTACGTCTCTCTTCGTCTTTCTGGGGAGCACACGCGCTCTATAGCAAAAACCTCTCAAAAATAAAAAAAAATTCATGAAGCCCCTATTGTTTCAAGCCAAAATAATCTTGAAAAAGAATAAAGTTGGAAGACTCAAACTTCTCAGTTTTAAAACTTTCTATGAAGCTACAGTCATCAAGACAGTGCATTGCTGGCATAAGGACAGATATACAAATCAATGGAATAGGGCTAAGAGTCTAGAAATAAACCTCTATATTTATGGTCAATTGATTTTCAACAAGGGTTCTAAGACAATTCAATAGGAGGAAAAATAATCTTTTCAATAAGTGCTGCTGGACAATTGGAGAGCTACATGGAAAATAATTAATTGAGGTACCCAACTCATGCCATATATTTAAAAATACCTCAAAATGGATCAGAATTCTAATTGTAGGAGCTAAAACTATGAAACTCTTAGAAGAAAACAGAGGAGTAACTCTTTGTGACATTAGATCAGACAATAGTTTCTTAGATATCACACTGATAGCACAAGCGACAAAAGATATATTTGATAAATAGGACATCGTTAAAATTAAAAGCTTTTGTGCTTCAAAGGACACCATCAAGGAAGCAAAGACAACCCACAGAATGAGAAAAACTATCTTCAAATTACATATCTAATAAGAAACTTAAATTCAGAATATATAAGGACCTCTCATAATTTAACAAAAAGAAGTAATCTAATTAAAAACTGGGCGAAGAATTTTAAAAGCATTTCTCCAAATAAGATTGTCAAAATATGCCAGTAAGCATATTACAAGATGGTCAACATCATTAGTCATCAAGGAACCGCAAATCAAGATGACAGTGAAGAACAGTATGGCATAGCAGTAAACACAATGCTTTGTGAGGCTGACCCATGTGGGAAGGTTTCTAGTTTACTTCTGGAGACCTCCCTGAGCCAGGTGAACATGTGCCTGTGACCCAGGGCTGGCTGGGGCTGGGGATAGATTGCCGTGTCAGGATCCCATTAGGAATGCTATTTCTTTCTCTTACTCTCTCTTTCATAGAAGAAATACATAAACTTCTTTAAAAAGCACAATGAGATCTACTTCACACTCACCAGGATGGCTGTAATAAAAAAGATGGACAACAACCAGTGTTGGCAAGGATGTGAAGAAACTGGAACCCATGGGACCAGCAGTTAGCATAATGGCTATGTCGCTGGACTCCCATGTAGTTGACCGTGGTTTGAGTCCTGGACCTGGTGGCTTAAATTCACTTGGGCGCGCGTGCGTGCGTGCCCAAGATCCTGAGAGGAGAATGAAGAAGGGACTGCGGCGTGGCTATCCCCCCTGGGGCGTGATTTCTCGCTTTCTATCTCTCTGTCTCTCTCTGTCTTTCTGGCGAGTGCATGCGCCCTATAGCAAAAACCTCTTAAAAAAAAAAAATGAAACTGAAATCCTTGCACACTGCTGGTAGAAATGCAGTTGCTTTGGAAAATAATTTTGGCAGTTCCTCAAAAAGTTAAGCATACCTTTTGTCCGGAACCACCATCTTCCAGTAATTAACCAAAATGACGAACACAAAAGGAAAGAGAAGAGGCACCCGATATATATTCTCTAGGCCTTTTAGAAAACATGGAGTGGTTCCTTTGGCAATATATATGCAAATCTACAAGAAAGGTGATATTGTAGACATTAAGGGAATGGGTACTGTTCAAAAAGGAATGCCCCACAAATGTTACCATGGCAAAACTGGAAGAGTCTACAATGTTACCCAGCATGCTGTTGGCATTGTTGTAAACCAGCAAGTTAAGGGCAAGATTCTTGCCAAGAGAATTAATGTGTGTATTGAGCGTATTAAACATTCTAAGAACAGAGATAACTTCCTAAAACGTATGAAGGAAAATGACCAGAAAAAGAAGGAAGTCAAAGAAAAAGGTACCTGGGTTCAACTAAAGTGCCAGCCTGCTCCACCCAGAGAAGCACACTTTGTGAGAATCAATGGAAAGGAGCCTGAGCTACTAGAACCTATTCCCCATGAGTTCACGGCATGATGGGTGTTAAAAATAAACTAATCTGTGGTCTATAAAATAAAAATAAGTTAAGCATAGAATTATATGATCCAGCAATTGCACTTCTAGATATACACTCAGGTACACACAAATACTTGTATACAAATATTCTTAGTACAATTCACAATAGCTAAAAGGTGGAAGTAATTCAAATGTCCATCAACAGATGAATGGATAAACAGAATGTGGTATATCCTACAATGGAATACTATTCAACCACAAAAAGGAATGAAATATTGATACTTAATACAACATGGATGAATCTTGAAAACATGCTAAGTGAAAGAAGCCACACATAAAAGACTATTACATGATTCCATTTATATGAAATGGTCATCATAGGGCATTTCATAGAGATGGAAAATAGATTAATGGTTAACTGGCAGGAATGAAGATAGGAGAGAATGGTGAGTGATTGCTAATGGGAATGAGGTTTCTTTCTGGGAATAAAAATGTTCTTGCTTTAGGTAGTGGTGTTGGCTGTATTTTGCAAATATACAAAAAAATGGAATTATACACAAAAGGGGTAAATTTCATGGCATATCAATTGACATAGACACAAAAATGAGTCATAGGGTCAGCCAAGTGTCAAAGAGAAGGAACTACATTGAAAGACATGTTCCCTTCAAGAGCATCTTTGAAAAACCAGTTATCACGTGATATCCAACTTGCTCCTATTGGTGAGACAGGATGGATGGATGGATCTGCGCTCTGCCTTCTGATCCTGAAACTTGGGAGGGAAAGCATATGTTTTGTGCTTGACCTCTAGGATCAAGGAAAAATGATGTATGTTGGAAGGCCTAGAGGTCAGGTCTAGTTGAAAGACTAGGAAACACGGTAAAGGCAAAAAAAAACTCAGGGAAAGGGTGACTGTTCTAGAGCCAATCCACAGGTTTGAATTTAGAAGTAGCTGAGGAAGACTTGACTCATAAAATCATTGTTTACTCCAAAAATGAGAGTCAGCTTGGTACAGTAGAAAGCACATGGGTGGAAGCAATGAACAAATCCAGGTTCTGATGCTGCCTCTGCCACTTATGAGCAGCGTGGTCTTAGGCAAGCTACTTCATTTTTCTCTGCCCCAGTTTGCTAAGCTGTTTGTGGGGGATAGGGTTGAAAGACTGATATTTCTGATGTACCTAATATGTAACACTAAATGGTACTACCTTGTCAGCACAAATATTAATACCAATGGCCCTTGCCAGCATTCAGTAACACCTGCCATGTGGTTTGGGAATTATCTGAGAATTTTTGTTTGCCTAGCTACTTTGGTACTCCAAGTAAGATCAGATAGAGAATTTTTGAGTGTTAAGATTTCCTAAAAAGTCACATGATCCAACTATGACAGACATGGTTAATTAGCCTTAATCTATAGAGAGTTCTTACAAAACAAGACAAAGATTAATAGACAAGTAGAAAACTACACAAAAAACCATGAAAAAGTCATTCGCACAAGGCTAACAAATACATTTTTTAAATGTTCTCATTAGTAACCACGAGACTGCAAGCTAAAACAAGATAACATTTGAACTTATTAAATCATCAGATATTTTTAAATCTTTGGTGAGATATTGGTCAGAGCTCAGGAAACAGCCATTCTCATACACTCCTAATGGGAGTATTAATTGAAGCAATATTTCTAGAGGGCAATTTAGCAATGAGTATCAAAAGCCTCAAAAATGGCATGCTCCTGGGACCAGCAGATGGCGTAATGGTTACGTCACTGGACTCTCACATAGCCAAATGCGTGAGTCCTGAACTCTGGAGGCTTAAAACTCATGTTGGGGGAACCAGCAGTTAGCATAATGGCTATGTCGCTGGACTCCCACGTAGTCGACTGCGGTTCGCGTCCCAGACCCGGTGGCTTAAAACACACTGGGTGCGTGTGCGTGCGTGCCCAAGATCCCGAGAGGAGAATGGAGGAGAAGGGATTGCGGCGTGACCATCCTCCCCTGGGGGGTGATTTCTTGCTTTCTGTCTCTATGTCTCTCTCTGTCTGGCGAGCGCACGTGCCCTATAGTGAAACTATAGTGAAAATCTCTTCCCCCCCAAAAAAAAGAAAAAACAACTCATGTTGGGCATGTGTGTGAGTGTGCCCAAGATCCTGAGAAGAGAATGGAGAAGGGATTACAGCGTGGCCATACCCTGGGCGGGTGGGGGGTATTTCTTGCTTTCTGTCTCTCTGGCTAGTGAACACACCCTACAGCAAAAATCTCTCTTTAAAAAAAAAAAGTATATTCCCTCAGACTCAGCATTCCACTTCTAAGAATTGAAACTCTAGAAATAATCATGAATGTATGCAAAAATTTAGCCACAAGGATATTCATTCAATTGCAATATTATCTTTAATAATGAAAAACTGAAAACAATGAAGATAGCCAATGACAAGGAATTGGTTAAATAAATTATATGGCACACATACAATGGAATACTTAATAATTTGGAAAGGTTCTCAACATACTCAAAACAATACAAAATTATCCCATTTTTGTAAATTATATAAACAAAACAAAAGGTCAGCACTGAGTAATTCTAGGTAACAAGGCTATTTTTTCTTTTCTACTTTTGTTGATGTGTACTTTCTACAATGATCATGTATCACTTTTCTATTAAGAAAAAAAAATTAATGTACTCATGAGTCCTTCCATGAATCCTAGTTAGTGTGCCCAGCCTTTAGCTAGACAAGGAGCTAAAGAGTGTGCTGCCTTTAGCTAGACGAGTAGCTTCTCTTCCAGCTTTAAGTCTCCTCCTCCTTCCAGCCCAGAAGGTGTCTCCAGGCCCAGTTCATGGCTCTCTGCTCCCCTCTGAGTCCTCCCTCAGGCCCAGGTCAGCCTAACCAATCACCTCAGTGAATTACGCGTCTCTCCTCACCATCTGCTAGCCATGCAACCTAACCCCGGCTGCCTCCCCTCCACTGTCCACAGCACAGCATTAGGACGAATAAAGATGCTCCACAGAAGTCCGTCAGCACCGTCTGTCAGCACTGTTATCATCACACTATTGTTGGTTTCCTTTCCAGTCCCTTGAGGGGACAAGTCACTACCCCTGGTCTCTGAGGGGACCTGAGTCGTCTCAGTCAGGCCTGGAGGTCTGGTTCCACTTTCCTGCCAAGGAGTGGCAGAAGGCAGGTCACCAGGCCATGGCATCTGCCCTGACAACAACACAGCTGCTCAGAGGCCTGTCCCCACCTGATGACATGCAGGTAGGAGTAGATGGGAAGGCCCTGGCTGGAAGGAAGGAGCCCAGGCCAGACCACTTCTGACAGATCCAAGACACATCAGGAATTTTTAAGGACAAGACAACAAAGCTGGCTGTTCTCCAAAATCTCCACCCAAGCATCTAGGTAGACTGGGATCCCAGTGGGGATCTCCCAGTGGGACATGTGCTTGTTTGAGGGTCATGCAGGATATATTGAAAGGCTCCAAGTTACAGCCTCTCTTACTGGGCAGGGGTAATCTGTGGTTTCCAGCCCTGTTGGAAGCATGGCCATTGTTCACCTGCTTCTGTGCTGCCTCCCCTTCTCCTCCTGAAAGCACTGTATGTAGATTTTCCTCCTAGGTGAAGTGAGCACAAATGATTCACCCAGGACCTTGGGCCCCCTAGAGTTCCCTGAGGATGTCCCAGCGCCTGGATGACAATGGATGCTCAGAAGTCCAGGCCACTTCCTTCCCTCCTGCTTCCAACTGGACATGGGAGAGATCAAACTCCACTATTCCTGCCTCACTTTCTTTTTTTTTTTACGTTTATTTATTTATGTCTTCCATGGGTGAGAGAGATGAGGAAAGAGAGGGGAAGAGAATAAAACAGGGTCTTGGGACCAACAGTTGACATAATGGTTATGTTGCTGGACTCCCATGTAGTCGACCGCAGTTCGAGTCCTGGACCCGGTGGCTTAAACTCACGCTGGGTGCATGTGTGTATGAGTGCCGAAGATTCTGAGAGGAGAATGGAGGAGAAGGCACTGCGGTGTGGCCATCCCTCCTGGGGGGTGTTTTCTCACTTTCTGTCTCTCTGTCTTTTTGATGAGCACATATGCCCTATAGCAAAAACCTCTCCCTCCCCCACCCCCACCCCCCAAAAAAACAAACGGTCTTGATGCTGTGATCTATTCCGCTTCTCAGTTGGGATAAGAACATGGGCACGCATATGCCCAGAGTACTTATAGAGATTTTTGGATGCAAACCCAGAACCTTCCCATGGGGTCAGCCTCACAGCAGTCTATGTTTTACCACTGTGCCACCATGTGGTCCACCTCCTCACTCAGTTCTTTCAACAGAGCCCTCCCGAGGGCGGAAGTAAGGTCACACAAACTTTCACATTCTAGGGCTATACCAGGAGCTTCCAGCATTCCTTAAAAACTCATGCTTTATCTTAAAAATTAATGCAGATTTTGCTTTACATTCTATTTCTGTCCTACAGTATTTTATTAATTCTAAGCTGCACCCCCACACAGATTGTAACATCTTTGAAATCAGGATGACTCTTAGAAATGATAGTGGCTGTAGTTTAATTGGCAATGTTTTTCTCAGTGTTACATAAAATCACAGTGCATCTTATAATGAATGGTGTCTTACAGTTGAACTAGAATAATAATAAAACATACTTCTCCTAGAATCAGAGCAGAGTTGATGTTCTGAAAGCTGTGCCAGGTTTGCACACTCCTGGCTCCCTGTTTAGGGTCCCAGTGTAAGGACCATTTCTAGAGGTGCTTCCTGATGAGTTGCCACATCCCACGGCATTCAGAACACGGCCTTCACCAAGACATCATGCCCACAGGAGTGGATGACGAGGAAGCTTCCTTGTGAACATCATCCCTGTCCCTCACTGGTTCTCCCTTTTGGGGGATTCTCAACAGCAAAAAAAGGAAATGTTTACTGAGCATTTACTATAAGCTGTCAAGGAGCTGAGTACTGCATGTCTACTTCATTCATCTTCCCAACAACCATAGGAGGTATGGTAGATAACCTTTTTTACAGCTGGTAAGAGTGAGGTTAAGTCACTTTCCTCTGCACGGACCTCTGTGCCTCCCGAAGAATGAACACAGAGTACGTGTGGTTGCCACACGTTCCAGTGTCTCCCTCTGCTTGCAGAAAGGGTGCTCAGGGCTCATGCGCCTGCCTTTTTGGAATGCAATCATCATTTGCCTGTAGGAGGCTCCTTCTCAGGGGCTCTCAGACTTGCCTCATGGCTCTCCATTCTCTGTAAGTGTTCCCACTGCTGAGCGTCCTGGTGTGAAGGGTGAACTGAAGGGTGAGACCAAACACAAGCCCAAAGAGAATGAAAGTCAATGTCAAAAGTGGTGGAAAGCTAGTCTCTGCCCCAAGACACATCACTTCAGTTCCTGTTCCTTCCAATTGCCCCACTTCCTAATAGCCCATCTTGTCACTCAGGAGCTCCCAAACTTGCCTTCTTCCAGTATCTCCCTCCCTTCGCTTTCAAACTCTGGCCCACTTGTCACTCCCCATAATTCGTGCACAAGCTAGCAGTTAACCTGGAGAAACCACTGGACTTCTTAGACTTGCCTGTCCACTAGGCAAAAATAATAACTGCCATTTCCTGACACTGATGGAATGTCGGCTGGTAATCCCCAACTACCGTAGGACTGCCATTTCCAGACACTGATGGTATGTCAGCTGGTAATCCCCATCCCACCCTAGGCTCATCCCTGTTGTCCAAATGAGCAGGCTGAGGCACAGAGAGATAAGGTAATTCACCCAACACCACACAAGGAGCAGACAGCGGGGCCAAGATGCTAAGATCTGATTGCAAAACCTGTTTCTCCCTCTACATCATCAAGCTCCTCTGCTATCAACAATACACAGGCTGAGATTTAACGGTGGCTCTTCCACCCAGCATGCTCCATGTCTGTCTGTCTCCGGGGAAAAGGCCTGAACACTGAACGTGTCCGTAGGGTAGACTATAAAGTGGTTCTCCCCAGCCTCCCACCCTACCCCAGAGAAGACTTTCTCAAATCTCAGTGATCTTCACTCAACTGGTTCAGCCTTCTTAACCCTACCTGCACAGTCTCCTTTGGGAGGTTTACAAGTGTCACAAACTCAGACACCAAAACTCAACTCTTAAGGCAGCTTGTGCATTCTTAGCTGAAACCACCCCCTTTCACACAGCTCACACCCTCCTTATGCCTGTGCCCATGTGTGCTTCCCTACAATCTGTAAATTTCTTTAAATGCATTTTTTTTTTAGAGAGAGAGATTTTTGCTATAGGGCACCTGCGCTCACCAGACAGAGAGAGACAGAGAGACAGAAAGCAAGAAATCATCCCCCAGGGCAGATGGCCACACCAAAATTCCTTCTCCTCCAGTCTCCTCTTGGGATTTTGGGCATACATGCACACACGCCCGGCATTGAGTTTTAAGCTACTGGATTCAGAACTCAAACGGTGGTCAACCAAGTGGGAGTCCGGCGACATAACCATTACACCATCTGCTGGTCCCTAAATGTATTTTTTGACAGGGCGAAGGAATTACCTATCCTTTAGGAGCCACAAGAAAAGAAAAAGCCACAGAACCTGTCCCCAGAAAAAGTGTGGACACATAAAATATGTCCTCTACCTCTCCACTAATGTTCATGCCATTGGAGGGCTTCACAGATCATGAGTCAAGAATCACTATTCTGTGTGCCCTCCCTCCCTTGCATAGGGCTCTGTATACAATAAGTGCTAGATAATTTTCTTTGAGAGTTTTTTGCTATAGGGCACGTGCGCTCATCAGAAAGAGAGAGACAGAGAAACTACCCCCCGGGGGATGGCCATGCCACAATCCCTTCTCTCCATTCTCCTCTCAGGGTCTTGGGCACACATGCACACACGCCCGGCGTGAGTTTACACCACTGGGTCTGGGACTCGAACCGTGGCAACTACATGGGAGTCCAGTGATGTAGCCATTACGCTAACTGCTGGTCCCATTGCTAGATAATGTTTTTAAGGAAAAATGCCACCACTTCTTCCTTTGCTTCCTTCCTCCACCACCTTTGGTCTGAAAGAATGTAGCCATCCACTTACCAAATTTTCTACAAGGTACTTCCTAGTTTCTCCATCTAAGTTCTCTGCCCCATCCTCTCTTGTTCCTACTGAAGTTCCGTCACCTTCCTGTTCTAGGCCCGGAGCTCCATGTCCTCTACAACCTATCCCCACGGGCCTGCCCCTGACTCTCTCTTCTCCCCCACAGATTGTGCTGGCTTTTTGTGCCATTTTCCTGACAGGCAGCCCTACTGCTGTAGGGACCTTACAATCCTACCCCTCACCTCACAGATGAAGATCACCAGGCCCTGCCCCTGTAACTGTCCAAGGCTGTCCTGTTTCTCTGGCAGAGGGAGACCCAATCCCAGTAATTGTCACCCAGCTGGTTCACCTTCCTAACTGGATTCACCATGAGGAGGGAGGACTGGGGAGCCATTGTTTAATGGGCAGTTTCTGTTTGGGACAATGAGAACGTTCTTGAAATCTGTAGTGTTAATGGTTGCACAGCACTGTGAATATACTTAGAGCTTTAAAATAGTAAATTTTATGTCATGTATATTTTAAAAAATCTAAAAGTTGCATGTGCTTTATATCATAGCTTATAGAAAGAAAAAGAGAAAGAGCCGTCCTTGTCTGTACCTTTCCTTGAAAAGACATGAAGTTTTTTTATACTTCCCACAAGACTTGGTACACTAAGAACATCACCTCAGTACCTATTGCCCCAGGTGCCAACATCTCTCTAGGGGCCTAACACCTTTGGACAGGTGGCAATTTGAAGGCCCAGAGAGGAGAGTTGCCCATGAAGGTAAACATCCCCTTCTTCCTGCCTGTTCCCTCTAGCCACAGGCCCTGTCTCCATAGGCAGCTGGTTTCCCCTAAAGGCTGCTGTAACCAGGCCCATTCTTGGTAGGCATGAACTGCCGTCCTGTTATAAATCCTTTCCCACAAAGCACTGGAGACTGGTCCTTGCACTGTGCCAAGGAGGCTTTTTCTGACCATCTGTAATCCATTCAGAGGCAACCGGCAGGAAATGGCGGCAAGGAAAACCCCTGCAAAAGGCAACTGGTGGGACCCCCCTCTCCTCTTGCTCTCGGCCAGCAACAGGAAGTCAGCCTTTCTCGGAACACAGAACATCTGGGCGAGTTCTGAGAGCTGTTGGGCGTCTGTCAGGGGCTAAATGGGCTCAAGACAGATGCTCACAGAATTTGGTAAGAAGCGCATGCCGTATTGAGTTTTTAAATTAGCTCTAGAGAAAACTCATTTGAAAAACCAAAACAAACCTCAAACCCTAAGAGAAAAAAAATATGTGCATACACACACACGCACAGGCACACATATATATGAATTAACCTCAAAATTGCTTTCTTTTGATTTCTATGCACAATTAGATCACAATTTCAAGTAGTTCAAATCCTTCTCGTGGTTCCCTCTCAATCTGGTATTGTCAGCTGCTTCTTCCTGATAGTGACAACTTCATTCTTGGCACTAGTGCTGAGGCCTTCAGAAGGCCACAACGGTGAGCTGGAACTGGCTTGTAGAAGTGCACGAGGGCTAATTATCACAGTGTCAGCAATTAGGGGAGCCAGTTATTAAACACTTTAAAACTATGACATGAGCTTACAATTCTATATAGTAATAACAAAATAAATACTCAAAAATCGCTTCCTATTTATCTTGCTACACTTTTCTATTATTTATGCTTCCAGCAGGGGTTGGCAACTTTTTCTGGAAGGAGCCAGGGAGTAAATATTTTAGGTCCTGGGAGTAATGCTGTCTTTGTCTTGATTACACCACTCAGCCTCGTAGTGCAAAAACAATCACAGACACTATGTAAATGAACGAGTGGCTCTGTTCAATAAAACTTTATTAAAAGAGGCAGCAGGCTGGATTTCATCAGTTGGCCATAGACTGCTGACTTCTGTTCTTGATCTTATGTACCTCCATCAGATCTGTATGATGAAGATCCCGTGTAACAGGTACACATGTACTTCCCAACTCCGAGTTCGGTGAGCGTGCACTGATACTCCAATGCCCTGATCCGGCGTTTACACCGTGAAAACCATCAAACAAACGTTTTAATTAAGTTTTTGATTATCTTGACTTAAGATAATAATGGAGAAAATTATTTTTTTTTTAGAGTTTTTTTTTTTTTTTGCTATAGGGCATATGTGCTCGCCAGAAAGACAGAGAGAGACAGAGAGACAGAAAGTGAAAAATCATCCCCCAGGGGAGATGGCCACACTGCAATACCTTCTCCTCCATTCTCCTCTCAGGATCTTGGGCACGCACATACACGCACCCGGCTTGAGCTTAAGGCACCGGGTCTGGGACTCGAACCGCGGCTGACTACATGGCAGTTCAGCAACATAGCCATTACGCTAACTACTGGTTTCAGTAATGGAGAAAATTTTAATAAGGTCAGTATAAAAAGTATACCATGATGGGCTGGCTTTGTGGCTTTGTAGCAAAGGGAGTAGGATCCCACACGGCTGACTGCGTGGTTCAAATTCTAGCTCTGGAGGCTTGAAAAACAAACTGGGTATGTGCATGCTTGCCTAAAATCCAGACAAGATGAAGAAATGGAGGAGAAGGGATTATAGAGGGACCACACCCTCCTGAGGGGTGCTTTCTCTCTTTCTTGCTCTCTGGAGAGCACAAACACTCTCTGGCAAATAATAAATAAATACATAAAAAAGTATATCAGGTCTACAGCTTTACTGTGAATTGCCTAAAAAAAAAAAAGACATATTCTTCAGTACTTGAAAATTATCCAATTCAGCAAGAAAGTCATTCGCATCACCAATGATCAAGTGAAGTTCTAACATACATCTTTGTTCTTTCACTTTCATCTTTCACCGACTTAAAAAAAAAAAACACCACTTATGTGGGAGCTACAGTTGTTTGTCAATTAGAATCAGGTCGGCCATGGGATACAAGAATTTGGCAAAAATCAACAAAAGTATACAGTAAGAATCTATCGAGTATGTGAAATTTACAATAAAGAGCATGAACTATTTTATTGTTTGTAAACTGCATGCTATATCATATTTTTATCAGCAAAATATATACTATGTATGTATATCTATAATGTTTTTAAGAGCAGGTTGTTAAACATTTACTAGCATAACACTAAATGTAATAGAAAAGAACTTACAAATTGGTTAGGCAGCAAGACCTAAAAAGTGTGTGTGTAAGAGGGGACTTAAAAAGGCCACAGAAAAATGGAATTAAAGTACAAGTTTATTTTGCTGCAAAAATGTTTTAAATCTATGTAGGTTTTTTTCACAATACATACTTTCCCCTGGACTTTTTAGAGACCCCTTGTGTGCATGTGTGTGTGCGTGTGTGAGAGAGAGCAAGAAAATAACCCTTCTCCACCACCCTGAAGAGGGAAAGCAAAACATAAACAAAGGAGCCTGTCTCCTGAAAACTCTACCTCATTGGATTGGGTATCCACGAGTCTACAGCTAGAATAAATTATCAACTATTTCTCCCAGGTATTA
This sequence comes from Tupaia belangeri chinensis, assembly GCF_000334495.1. Classification (NCBI taxonomy): domain Eukaryota; kingdom Metazoa; phylum Chordata; class Mammalia; order Scandentia; family Tupaiidae; genus Tupaia; species Tupaia belangeri. Next base: position 1,603,448 of record NW_006159735.1, read on the forward strand.
ATGGAGTTTCACCATAACGCCTTTTACCAAAGACAACCATCTGGGGAACCCACAGTCTTCGAGGCCTTTGCTTAATGTTCTTTTCCTGTGAGATGCCTTGAATTGTTCATATGCTAGCCATCTTGTTGCCTCTGCATGGAGCATTCGCTCACTCATTCATTCTTTTATTTTTAAGAATTACTTACCTAATTTTATTTGTTATTATATTATTATTATTATTATTTTCTAAAATTTGCTATAGGGCACATGTGCTTACCAGAGAGACACAGAGAGGGAGAGAGAGAGAGAAACCTCTCAGGTCCAGGACTTGAACCACAGTCGGCCATGTGGGAATCCAGTGCCTTAACCACCATGCCACCTGCTGGCCCCTCTTCATTCTTTAAATATTAACTTGATTTCTGCCACACAGCCTTCACTGTGCTACAGAACCACAAACCAAACAGCCTCCTGCTGTCAAATAAAAGGTCTCAGACCCTGGTCAAAGGTCTTGCTGACCACAGTCTGAAATCTCTTTCTTATCTGGGCATTCGAGAGCATTTCATTCTCTAGGCAGCATTAGAAGTTCCAGAGTGCTGCATGGTTCATCCCTTGGAGGCAGGGACCACAGCTGTTCCACCTTCACATCCCACACAGAGCCAGCCCATTGCCTTCCACAGCCTGCGTGCTCAGTGGTTTCCTACAGAGCCAGCGATGTAGAAAGCACTGCCCTGGCTTCATGACCTGCAGAGCGTCACTCGTCATGGTGTGCAAATTAACTTCAGTGGTTCACCAGGCCTAGGCCACCTGCTACACTCCCTCTGAAAGGTGGGAGAAGGATCGTTTTAAGTGCAATTATCTTCTTCCCAACATTAAAGTAGAAGACACTTGAGTGTGTGGGATAACATTTCTCGATGTTTTTAAACTCAGGCTCTAGCAACCAAGAATGGATCACACCTTACCTCCTGGAGGTTGCACTGCAAAGCTCCCTCTAACTCTCTAAGATTTCCCATTGATGATGGGTTTCACACCATACATGCATCTTCTCGAAAGGCCAGGGCTTTAATCCTCAACCTTGCCCCTCTTTAGCAGAACAATCGTGGGTGTTCCAAATCCTTAGGAAGAATTTAATAGCCCATCCCTATGAATGAGAACAAGGCCTTCTATACAGAAGAATGTCCGATAATGGGACCAGGAGATGGTATAATGTTTAGGTCGCTGGACTCTCAAGTAGGGAACCACAGTTCAAGCCCCAGACCTAGCGGCTTAAACTCATGCTGGGTGTGTGTATCCGAAATTCTGAGAGGAGAATAGAAGAGAAGGGATTGGGCGGCATGGCCATCCCCCAGGGGGTGACTTCTTGCTTTCTGTCTCTCTGTCTCTCCAGTGAGCACATGTGCCCTACAGCAAAATTATCTCTCTCTGAAAAAAAAAGGAGGAGGAGGATGTCAGGCAGTAAAAGTAGGTCAGAATGACAGAATCTGAAAATGGCCAACCTAGAACCCTAAAGAAATAACTGATGCAGGCAAGAATCATCAATAGATGACAAAAGGGCTTTATGAAGTTTCCTGCTGGGGAACTGGATATTCACTTGGTGCCAAAGTGTCACCCACAGGACCATGTGTTAACTGTACAAGGAAAACACACTTTGCAATGGCGAGAGGTAGTCATCACCTTACCAAGTAACTGCTACCTAGTGATGGGGCATCCAGACATCACTTACCCCTGAGATGCTTAATGACACACTCAGAATCACCTGTTGTATTGCTGCCAAAAATGTTAAGCCTGTTATAGACTTTAGCTATGACTTCCAGTACTGACGAAAACCAGTGCATAGAGGAAAAACAAGGTAAATGACATGACAAGGAAGAAATCAGAGACCAGAACGTGAAGCATTCCAAATGGAAATGTTTTATGTATGTCTATGTAGAAATACAGACATATTCATATGGCAGTGGCGGGCACTGTTCTAGAGGAAAAGACACAATAGCCAAATAGAATGCATAAACCTAGACAGGATCCCAGTCTGAAAAAAGAAAAAACGGCTAAAAACCTTTTGGTTTATAAACAATCAGGAAAAGACAAATGTGAACTGGGTATTAGAAAATGAATGTTGTTTTTATAAATGTGATACTGGTGTTCATGTTACGATTATGTGGGAGAGTGCCTTTGATTATAGGAGATGCACGTTGAAGCCTTTAGGGGTGAAGTGTCATCCTGCCGGCAGCTTATCAAATTGTTCAGCAAGAACACACATACCTACTTATGTAAGCCGAGGTCCTGAGAACTTAAGTGAATAGCTCAAGGTAACAAAACCAAGATGCGGCAAATGATAAAGACTTAGAGGTGAAGTGTCATGATGCCTATAAGAAATGGGCCTGGGGTTGTAGTGCTGTGGTTAAACACTGCGCAGAGGAAGCCAGATCCCACATGGCTGACCAGGGTTTGAGTCCTGGCTCTAGCAACCTCAAAGATACCCTGGGCGAGTGTGTGTGATTATATCTCCCGGATCCTGGTGGAATGGAGAAGTGGAAGAAAAAAGATTATATTGTGAACAGGCCCCTCTCCCTCTCTCTTTTGTGCATTAAAAAAATACACACTCAGGGACCAGAAGTTAGCGTAATGTCTATGTCGCTGGACTCCCACATAGTCGACCGCGGTTCACGTCCCGGACCTGGTAGCTTAAACTCACACTGGGCGTGTGCGTGTGCATGCCCAAGATCCCGAGAGGAGAATGGAGGAGAAGGAATTGCAGCGTGGCCATCCCCCCTGGGGAGTGATTTCTCGCTTTCTGTCTCTCTGTCTCTCTCTGTCTATCTGGCGAGCGCACGAGCCCTATAGCAAAAACCTCTCCAAAAAAAAAGAAAGAGAAAAAAAAATACACACACACGTACTGTGTGTGTATATATGTGTGTGCATAGTAGGTGTGTCTGTATATATATATATGTGTGTGTGTATATTGCTAAGGAAACAAAGAAGACACACTGTGGACTGTTTCATTCTAAACAGTATGTATACAGATGACCATGGTACAATGGGCATGGCCATGGCACAGGATCCAGAGTGGGTCCAGAGTGGGGGAGACACTAGAGGCAGAAAGCACAGCAAAGGTTGCGGAGGGGAGGGAACGGGTGTGGCTGTGGGGCCCGGCCACTTGCGGGGATTTGAAGGGATGAGGCATGGAGGGCCCGGAATGCTGTGTTAACTGTGGTCATGGGGAAAGCGAGGAGAGGTTTTCACTCAAGGAGCAAACTCATCAATGTGAATTTTGAAGTGGTCTGCAGGAAACGCAGGGATGGGGAGACCAAGTAAGGAGCTATTAGGAAACCAGGCAGGCTGGGAGGCAGGCTCCAGGGCTGGGAGCTGGAGGAGAGGAAAGAGAGAGAGAGGTGCAGGGATTCCTCTTAAGATGAGAGGGAGGAAGCTGGAGGGAAGCCAGGGAGAGTGCAAGGGCTGGGTGGTAAAGATGGAAGATAAGGGTAATACACAGGTTCAACTCAGGCATGGGTAGGGGCCTGGGTGCCGAGATGTCCTGTTGGAGAGGCCAGGGGCAGGGGGGTGAGAAAGGGTCATGTCCACAGACACTGAGCAAAGACAGGGGACAGAGCTGAGGATCTGGAGGAGCCACTGGGAGGAGAGGAGAGGAGAGGAGAGGAGAGGAGAGGGGAGGAGAGGAGAGGGGAGGGGAGGGGAGGAAAGGGAGAGGAGAGGAGAAAGGAGGGGAGAGGAGAGGAGGGGCAGGGAGGGGAGGGAAGGAGCTGGATGGAGGATACAGGGAGAGAGCGGAGTGGGCAGGAAAGGCATACGCGTGGGGGTTTCTGAGACTTCTATAAAGACAATAAGGTTTTCAAAGAGCTCTAGGGCAGTCTCCGATTTAAAGAAATCCCCGATAACTCCATTTGAAAAGCAAATAACCCCTTAATCTGTTTAAACCTGGATTATTGCATATTGGGTTTGTCTTCTGTCATTAAGTCTTTTGTCTCAGCCACTGAACATGGCAAGACTCGTTTGAGTGCCATGTTCTTTGGGGGTCTTACTTGCTTCTGCAAAGAAGAGAAGAAGGGCACAGTGATGGGAGGAGGAGCTCCAGGAACAGAAGCCGAGTGTCTGAGGATGCAGCTAACTGGGCTGTGGACCATGGCCAGGCTGAATGGTGCCCGTCTTACTCTAAAGTGACCAGCTCCATTCTCCAGTGTGTCTCATTTTCTCCCTGCTAGTCTGGGGCAGGATTCTGCCCTGCTGAATGTGAAAGGTTGTTGGAGCCCAGAGGCTCTCCGCCCCTACCAGAGAATCAAATCACCAGTCAGCAGACCAAGGGATCTAGGACCTATCACAGGTCACCTGAAAACCCACACAAAAGAGGAGACAGAGCAGTAGAGGGGGAAACACTTCAGAGAAAACACATGTCAGGACCAGCAGATGGCATAATGGCTATGTCATTGGACTCCCATATAGTCGACGGCGGTTCGAATCACGGACTCAGTGGCTTAAACCCAGGTTGGGTGCATGTGCGTGCATGCCCAAGATCCCAAGAGAATGGAGGAGAAGGGATTGTGGCACGGCCATCCTCCCAGGGTGGGGAAGGGGGTGATTTTCTTGCTTTCTGTCTCTCTGTCTCCGTCTTTCTGGCAAGTACATGATGCACCCTATAGCAAAAACCTCTCCAAAAAAAAGAGAAAACACATGCCAGGAATTGTTCTGTCTCTGAAACCAGAGAGAGAGACAGAGTTCCTCTGAGACCAACAAGACCACTGTACACAAAGTGCTGAAACGCCCAGCTGGTGAAGGGCAGGGGAGATGCAAAGTCTCGGGCCCTGCACAGTGCCACACCATCCTGTCCCAGGTGGGAGATGGCTCTGTGATTTCTCAGTCACTCCAATTCAAAGAGCCTTCATTGTCACTGCCTCTCCGAGCAAGTGACAACTAGGGCATTGCTGTGGCTGAAGAAGGCAGAGGACTTTCACGCCCACTTAGCAGGCATGTCACCATCGGAAGGACACCTCTAACGTGGCATCGGGTACTGAAAAACTATCTCCATCCACCACCCGAAGGAGCACACCCTTCATGGAAATACTAACAATCCCAACGCCAAGAGGGAGTCTGAACAGCGGCCTAGGAGATGTTCAAAAGGGGGTTAAAAAGAGAGAAAGCATCGCTGTAGACAGATGCCCCTGGAGTTGCTTGGCAACCATCTTTGCTAACACCTTCTCCCAAAAAGGAACAGTTTGCATCAGCGCCTGCGATTTCCCTGAGGCCGGGACTCTGACCACAGAGGCCCCAAAGCTGGGGCCCTGGGATGAGAAGACGTCTCCCTGACCGAGGGCCCTACCTGCAGGCTGCTGGCTTATGAATACAAGGGGGAAGGAAAGCTAGCTCACCATCACTATGACACTTACAGAACATGCTCACCTAGGCAGGGCGGGGCTAGGCGAGGCAAGCCAGGTGCCCATGTGCGACACTGAAGGACGCCTGCAGGAGCTCTTGTGAGCACCACCACTTGCTTCACTTGCTCCAGGGATGACAGATGCTATGACAGTGCCGAGAGTACAGCTGCTGGACTCAGCCTGTCTCTGGTTTCAGCTCTACCATTCCCAGCTGTTTCACCTTGGGTAAGTCACTCAACCTCTCTAAGCCTCGGTTTCCCAACCTCTGAAATGGGGTGGATAGAAGGATTTGCCTCAGAGATTGGCCATGAAGATTAACTGTGGAAAATGCACCCTTCGTCCCATGCCAGGCATCTAGCCAATGCCCAACAAATGGTAGCTAGGATTGTTACCTTAAAACAGAACAAAACAAAAACAGGTAAGCCTGGGCCAGCCCCGTAGTGCAGTGGTTAAGCGCTGTGCATCGAGAACTGGGTCGCACACAGCCGACTGCAGTTCAAACCTCAGCCCAGGAGGCTTGAGAAACACGTTGGGTGTGTATGCATGACAGCACAGAGAAATGGAGGGAAAAGTATTGGGGCATGACTATACCACATCAGCGGGTGCTCTCTGTCTTCTCTGGCAAGTGCACGTGCCCTTTAGGAAAACACATACACACACACACACACACACACACACACACACACACAAGCAGCTCCCCAGAAGCCCTAAACCTGGACCTATGAAATCAGAATCTCTTGGACTGGTCCTGGCATCTTTGCTTTTATAAAGTTTCTCAAGGTGTTCTCATGGTACACAGGGGTGATCACCATTTCTTTGAAACAGTGAGCAGTCATTCTCCAAGTTCAGTAACTGTCAGAGCCCCCTCAGGAGCCTGTTGAGAAAACGCGGGCTCCCTGGTTCCTGGGTGTGTCACTCCCCAGTGGTTGTGTTTTGGCATGACTGCAGCCAGGAACCTGGGATGCTAAGTCCTTGGGGGATACCACAGCAGGTTACCCAGAATGACCACACTTTGTGAAACACTGAAACGGACTCACTCGAAAAAGTAATGCTGTATGAACACCAGTCCAAATCCTCTTAGTTTTTATTCCTGACATCCTTAAAAGATCCAGGGACACAAATATTTGACAAAAAGATGCCTGGTGAGCCCTGGGCACTCCTGGAACAGCAAGGAGTGAGCCTATGCCCTAGAAATGGCGGCTCTGCTAAGGTCAAGAAGGGGCCCAGATGTGTAATAAAAATAACAAGTAACCGGGACCAGCAGTTGGTGTAATGGCTATGTCGCTGGACTCCCATGTAGTTGACCATGGTTCGTGTCCCAGACCCGGTGGCTTAAAACTCACGCTGGGCACGTGTGCGTGCGTGCCTAAGATCCCAAGAGGAGAATGGAGAAAAAGGGATTGCGGCGTGACCATCCCCCCTGGGGGGTGATTTCTCACTTTCTGTCTCTATGTCTCTCTCTGTCTGTCTGGCAAGTGCACGCGCCCTCTAGCAAAAACCTCTTCAAATAAATAAATAATGTGAAAGTATCTTCTCTATGCTAAATAGTATCTCATTTATTTTCCCAACTCTGAGAAGTATTATTATTCTATTCTGAAAATGAGGAAATTGAACCCTAGTTTAAAGTATAGCTAATAAGTGGTTGAGTCAAGATGGATACAAGTCATGAAACTCTCAAGTCTGCAATGCCAATGAACGTTTGTGTGTGTGTGTGTGTGTGTGTGAGTGTGGTATGATACATGTAACATAAAATTCACTATTTTAACCACTTTTAAGTGCAACTCCTTAACAACCAACCTTGTTAAATGACTGCTCAGGCTTAAGACCAGGCCTCCAGCATGGGGAATCCCCTCTCTCGGTCTGTGTAAGTCTCAGGAAGCCCTGTTAGTCTTTGCCTCATTCCTGCACACTGAGTGTTTGCAATCATTCGAGACTACATATTTTGCTATAAAATTCTACTTTATTGTGGACCCATAGTAGTATTCAGAATAAATAAAAATGATTACGCTGGATTTATATCATTGCATTCTGGCATGTCTTATTTTCTGTCGCTTAATCTAATGTATGCTTTTTGTATAGACAGAATGATGTGAGTGTAGTGTGGTGTTGTGTGATAGCTATTGACAAACACTTACACCATAGTGCCACAACACATTATAAGACATTAGCTTTTTTTAAATTTTCTAAATTTGCTATAGGGCACATGTGCTCACTGGACAGAGACAGAGAAAGGAAGAAAGGGAGGGTGAGAAATCACCCCCCAGGGGAGTTGGCCATACCATAATCCCTTTTCCATTCTCCTCTTAAGATCTGGGGCATGCATGCACACATACCAGGTGTATTTTTCAAACTGCTGGGTCTAGGACTCAAACTGTGCAACCAGTCACCTTAACCATTATGTCACTGGTGGCCCCAAGACACCTGCCTTTAAGCTCCTTGCTTATAGACCAATTTGCTTAACGACCTAGTTGTAGGAAAGGAACTCGATTGTTGAGGAGGTGCCCTTATACTGTTCAGTAGCATGAAGCATAGTCACCACCTTCTCCAGAACATCTTCTCCAACAGAACTCTACCTCTTAAACACTAACTCTCCATTCCCTTTCCCAGCCTTGTGTCCATCATTCTCCCTGTCTCTATGAATCTAACTACTCTAGGAACCTCATCTAAGAGGAATCATAAAGCACTTATTTGTCCTTTATGGCCAATACACTTTTAATTGCCATCTGGTATGTATACTTGCAAGAAAGAGACAGAGAGACAGAGATGGGGAGAGAAAGCAGTCCCCAGTGTGGTGTGGTCATGCTGCAACCCCTTCTCCTTCATTTCTTCATCCTGTTGGAATTCTGGGCATGCACACATGTCTGGCACGTTCCTCAAGCCACCAGGGCTGGGATCTGAACCACAGTTGGCCATGTGAGATCCAGCTTTTCTAGCCACTAGGTTATAGGGCCAGCCCTGTGGCCAATACACTGTTAAAAAGAGCCACACCCCACCTCAGTCTGATGTGACAAGCTGGGAACATGTTTATTATCTTCCATATTCTCAATGCCAGACTCCACTGTGATTACTGTCCTCAAACTGGGTGTCCTGTCTCCTCACTCCTACTCTAAAACTTCATGACCTATTGGTGCCCTGGGGCAGGGTCATGGAGCTTCTACCCTCCCCCTCCCCTCATCTCTTCAGCTGAGGGTGTCCTTGCACATTCACGTCCACAGATTCACAATCAGCTTCACAGAAGCAGGTCTGCTGATAACTGCTTCCATGTTCAAACTGCTCGTCATCGGCTCATTTTATCTCCCCGACTAAGGTGACCTGGTGCCACATTGTCCTGCCCTAGAGAGTATTTATTTGGTTTCCTTTTGACTTTAAGCACCCGATCCCTTAAAACTGGCAAGTGGAATCATGTTATGAAACCACAGGTATGGGGATAAAGCACCTCCATAAACACATCTGCTTTCCCCACCATGGAATTCTAGCTGTACCTACAAGCCGCAGACTGAGCTTGGTCCAGCCCTCAATGCTACGGATCCGGTACTTTCACCTCAGCCCCTGGCAAGAAGGGATTTCCCCAGCTCCTCCCATCATTAGTTCGATGCCTTCGGTCTAAACTCAGGTCCACTTGGCAGTCTGAGCCCTGCCACAGCAGAGAGCAAGACAAAGCAAGCCAAAGGGTGCAAGCTGGGAGCCCATCCTCTGCCACGTGCTGCTCCCAGAGTTTCCAGAGACAGCCATGAGGAAGGGGCCTCGCTCTTCAGTTTCTGGGTCATCAGAACTGACTGACCCATTGGCCAACCTTCCCTGTCTCTGAATGGCTGCATTTGGTGCCAGTCACTGACCGATCATTGTTTCCAGATGTGAACGCTGGACCACCTCAGAGAGTGGGATTCTAGGATGGACAGGCTTTGATGGGACAGGGCGGCACTGTGTCAGCTATCGGCTACCGCCA
>NW_006159735.1:1612926-1643194 GCF_000334495.1 Tupaia belangeri chinensis
TGGGGCAGGGGGGGCGCTGGGTCACCTATCGGCTACCGCCATGAGTGAAACCAGACGTCATCGATGAAAGGTCAGCGCGAAGGATTTAAACACAGCCTGCGCAGACAACACGCAGGAGCGGACGTCGGCTCTGCAACAGAGACAGCAGGCCCCGGCGGACCGCTGGCCGAGAAACTCAACGTGGCCTCGCTGTCCTCCATGATGCCCCAGGCCACTTACTACAGGAGCCGTCGGGAACCCCCTTCCCAAGACCTCTCTTCTGCAATCCTTAACACCGACTCTAAGAACTGGCCACTTGGTTCCCCCGAATGAGCATTCCCACTTCAGACTGATCCCATGGAAAATCCAACGGCAGAAGAGGCCAGTTGTAACCCTAGCCTGACTTTAAACCTAAACTGATATCCTCAATGCCTCGTCACAGTGTTTTTACATCAGGGCCTCCCACATAGTAAATGCCATCATGATCAGAGCTGATGCTTTGGGGTCTTCTCTACCTGCAGCAGGGAAGGTTGGGCCACCCAGAACTAGCGCCAGCGTCTCACTCTTGTAACGCTGACTGCAGAATGGAATCACAGGGGTGAGAAGGCACCTTGGAAGCCTTTGGAGAGGAGTTCCTGGAGGGAGCAAATCTCTCTCTTTAGACACCCCAGGTGTAGCCCTGTGCAGGGAAGAGTCGGTATTCACACCAGGCTGCTCAGAACTCACTCCAGCTGACTTCCATGGGCCATGGGCCTGAGCCAGAGCAGACATTAGCAGAGTATTTCCGAGAAGCTCTTCGTCTCTTTGTCTTGTTTTCCTACACAGCCTCACCTTTTACCACTGGTTCTCTACCAGGGTGTCTGTGCCCCTCAGGGGACATGGAGCAATGTCTGGAGACATTTCTGGTTGTCTAGACATGGAGGCAGGGAGAGAGGCACTACTGCCGACTGCAGGTAGAGGCCAAGGATGCTGCTAAACATCTCACAGTGCCCAGGACGATCCCTCACCACAAAGAAGCCACAGGGTCAAAAAGTCAGCAGTGCTCTCTGCTCGGTTCTCTTACCCCAGCAATTGGATTTGAGCATCTAGAACATTCTATATTCCCCCACACTTTGGGCCTTCAGGCATGTTCTAACTCCATTCTGCACAGCTCTACCTGCAGACAACTTCCATTCATCCTCCAGGTTTTTGCTTAAATAAAATTTCTCCAGGGAGACGTTCACTGAGCCCCTAACCCTAATGAGGTCCCCCTGCCATCGTCTCCAGCAGCACCCCAACATGCCCTTTCAGAGCACTCATCACAATTGTCATGATGTTTTAATTTGTGTTTAGGCTTATTTATTCACTTCTCCTATGAAAGAGAAAGACAGGGAGAGAGAGAGAGAGACAGAGAGACAGTATCCTCAACAGGGGCTTAACTCTGCAATTCACTCCCAGCCTTAGCTGAAGCATGGACAGGTAATGTATGCTCAGGGAGGTCTCCAGATATGAATCTGGAACCTTTCATGGGGTTTGCTTCACAGAGAGACACCTTTTATCACTGTACCACCACCTGGCTCCATCATGACTTTTTTTCCTTTCCCCCCCTTTTTTTTTTTTTTTTTAGGTTTTTGCCATGGTGTGCATATGCTCACTGGAGAAGGAGAGAGCGAGAGAGAGAGACAGAGAGGGAAAGTGAGAAATCACTCCCCAGGTTGATGGCCATGCTGGAGTCCTTCCTCTTCCATTCTCCTCTTGGGATTTTGGGTATACATGCACAGTGCTCAGCATGATTTTCAAGCCAGGGTCTGGGACCCAAGCTGTGGTCAGCCATAGGGAGGTCCAGTACCTTGGCCACCACATCATCTGCTGGCCCCAAGCCATGACTGTAATGCCTGCCTTTGCTGGAGAGGGAGGGATCTGAGGGCAGAGGCCGTGCTCCCTCACTGCAGCTCCCTCAGTGCCTAGCCTCGTGTGGGCACACTGGGAGAGCTCCCTCTGCATCAAGAGTGGGAAAGAGGCTGAGAAAGCAATAAGGCAGACTGAATACTGAGCAAGACACCCGGAGGCTTAAGTTATCTTCCCACTATGCAGGCACCTAAAAGAGAATGTGGCAGATCCCTGGGAACTGAAATGGACCACTCTCTAAGATAATGGACACGGCAAGACACTAGGCAACGCTTACGGCTTTCCATCACTCATGTGGGGACAGGAGAAGACAAAGCACGTATGTATTTACTTGAACGCACACAGAATACCTTTGGAAGACACATAAACACCAGGCCCAGGGTAGGAGGGAGACTCACTTTTCACTGTATAGCCTCTTGAATTTTGTAACTTGTGGATATTATTTTTAAAAAAATAAGTAGCTTTTTAGGGCTGGCTCCATAGCCTAGAAGTTAAAGGAGCCAGATCCCACATAGCTAATATTGGTTTGAATCCCAGCCCCAGTAGCTTGGAAAAACAAACTGGGCACATGTACATGCGTGCCCCAAATCCCAAAAGGATGGAGAAATGGAAAAGGGACTGTGGGGTGACAATGCCCCACTGGGGGGATAGGGGTGCTCTCTTTCTCCCCTCCCACTCTCTGGTCAGCACACATTCTAGCAAATTTTTAAACAATAGCTTTTAAATGAAAGTGTGCATGTACCACTTTCTATATTGTGGTGGTGGTGGTGGTGGGGGAACAAAAACAAAAAAACTCTCTTAGAATGACATACAATGAGACCCTGACACAGTATAACTTTTGTTTCAAAGGCAATAATACCACTTGCAGCATTTCAAAGCAAGCCCCTGAACTTCCTATTTTGAAAGAGGCTTGAGCCACCGTTTCTCCACATGAGAACCCAGGCACATGGAAGTACTTGGACGTAAAATGAGACACTCATTTTAGAAGCTTTGTGTTTTCCAAATGAGATGATGGCAGTCTTAGCTTTGCTGTGCTGGCCATGCCCCCTCCCCCATGAGTTGAAGGCAATTGCAAAGCTTATTAATTCTCCAAGCCCTTGCTTCTCCTAGTTTTCACCTCTCCTCCCTACCACCTTTAAGCCGTTCCATCTCTCCTGTCCTTCTATCCCAAACCCTGGGCAAGAGAAGAAAGATGGTAATGAGATGCCAAAGTGAACAAATGTTGCCGCTTGTTAGCAAAAGGGGAGGAAGGTAGGCTTAATGGAAAACGAAGTTGAAATTAATGGCGAAAATGAGGTTTATCTGTGTCATCTGCGGACTTCTGTCTTCCTATCTCTTATTTACATAGATAACAGAGTAGTCTGTGTAATGATAAAGGCAAGCCATCCGCAGTTTCCCATAAATCTGCACGGCCTGTCGCTGGCTTCCCTGGCTTGGATTCTGAGAACACTTCATTCTTACTGGGTCTGTTGTCATCTTTTCCTCCAACACGGTCCCCTCCAGCCATAACTGCAAGACTCCTAAACCTGATGTGAACATGTTCCCACGTTCCCTGCTTCATCCTATGCTCCAGCCCAACTCCGCCAGCACCTCGAGAGATCAGCAAACATCCAGTCACAGCAAGATCTTGCTGGCTGCATCGTTTTCCAAAGGGCACTCCAGAAGTGGCCCTACACCAACGTGAAACACCTGGAAACATTAATTTACAGACAAGTGCCCAAAGCGACGAGGGTCGGCTTCCAAAAGGCTCCAATAAACGTCTACTGAGGATTTCCTTTTCTCAGTGATAAAGTCAAACAACTTATAATCACTTCTTAAAATGGTTTTGAGGCATCCCAGTCACCCCAAAATTACTTTGTATAAACTCTTTTAGCTATGAGCCATAAAATGCCTAAGTAGTTTTCTTTAGCTTTTGATAGAACTTACCAAAGGGCACTTAATGGGACCAGCAGTTAACGTAATGGCTATGTCGCCGGACTCCCATGTAGCCAACCGCAGTTTGCATCCTGGACCCGGTGGCTTAAAACTCACACCGGGCACGTGTGTGTGCGTGCCCAAGATCCCGAGAGGAGAACAGAAGAGAAGGGATTGTGGCGTGGCCATCTCCCCTGGGAGGTGATTTCTCGCTTTCTGTCTCTCTGTCTGTCTCTGTCTGTCTGGCGAGCGCATGCGCCCTATAGCAAAAAACTCTCAAAAAAAAAAAAAAGGGCATTTATTAAGTGTATCACATTAAAGACATCAATACCCAGAGAAACAATTTTTTAAATAAGTTTTATAAAATGATGATGCAATGGTTTACCCTCAAAAGGAAGCTTCTGATACAGTATATCTTTTCCCTTCATCCTGGATTAAAAACCCTAGTTAATTGCAATAATAATGTTTTCAAGCGTTCATTAAGCACTTACTATGTGCTAAGCCCTTTTGTATAATCTCACTTAATTCTCACGACAACCCTGTTATTACCTCTGTCTTACAGTTAAGGACACTTAGGAGCCATATGAATTCTCCTCCTTATCTATGAATCTGTATTCTTTAGAAAAAGTTCAGGTGAGTCAACAGAAAAGGGGAACATCTTTCTAAATCCCTGAGAACTTTTTCCCAGTTAGCTCGCAAAAGTCTTCAGAGAAATTTACCAGCTCACAAGAAGAAATTATTTTAAAAGGATAGGAGAACAGTCTTCTTTGGAATATTCTGATATACACTTTTTTTTTTTGAGAGGTTTTTGCTATAGGGCCCGTGTGCTTGCCAGAAAGACAGAGAGACAGAGAGAAAGCGAGAAATCACCCCCCAGGGGAGATAGCCATGCCGCAATCCCTTCTCCTCCATTCTCCTCTCAGGATCTTGGGCACGCACGCACATACGCCCGGCATGAGTTTAAGTCACCGGGTCCGGGACTAGAATCGCGGTCGACTATATGGGAGTCCAGCGATACAGCCATTACGCTAACTGCTGGTCCTCACATTTTACATCTTAGATTAGGTTACTATGGTTTCTGGACTCCCTTCCTCTTAGGAAATTTGAACGCTTGATTTCTCTGGGCTTACTGAGGTCAACTCACTCCCCACTAGGAGGAAAACAATACCCTGGATCTGGACTCAGACCCTCCTCTTCCTCAGAGTGCTGAAGGCCACATACCTTTCATAAACTATTTGCATCAGAATATGCTCCTGTGAGATGCAGTGATTTTTGTCACCAAGAAGTTATAAATGGAAAAAATAACAGTTATTTTTAATATTGAACAGTTTAAGATATTTTTAACATGAACCCTTGTTTTTTTATGTTTCATTTTTTTTCTTTCCCTTTCTTCCTCCCTCCCTTCCACCTTCCTTTCTTTCTTTCCTTCCCTTTTATTTGCCAAAGGGTGCATACGCTTGCCAGAGAGAGGTTGAGAAGAGAGGAAGAAAATATTCCCCAGTAAGACAATGGTCACACCACAATCCCTTCTCTTCCATTACGCCAGCCTTTCAAGATTCTGGGCATACATGCACACATGCTCATGTTTTTCAAGTGAATCCAGGACTCAAACCACACACTTGGTCATATGGAATCTGGCTCCCTAACTCAGCCCTAAGTTTTTTCTTTTTTTTTTTAACAGTTTGTCTGGTGTAACTATATCTCAAAGGTAGGTTCATACAACAGAGAAGTTTAGGAGTCGAGGTCTAAAAGGGATCTTAGAGGACATTCAATCCCATCCCCTTATTTTATAGACCAGAGAACAGACCCAGAAAAGGGAAATGGCATGCCCAAGGACATATCAGAACTGGGGAAGCTGACTCGGACCCCAAGGACATATCAGAACTGGGGAAGCTGACTCGGACCCCAAGGACATATCAGAACTGGGGAAGCTGACTCGGACCCCAAGGACATATCAAAACTGGAGAAGCTGACTCGGACCCCTGGGTCCTGCTCCTTTCACCCTGTCAGGCTGTCCTGGATAGAACTGCATCTAACCACATCTAAGCGTGGAATTAACAACAGCTTCTGAACCAGGGGGTGACTCACGAGGTTGAAAAGTACTCAGCAAATTCTTCTTGACCAGAATTTTAGCCAATTTTGGATGAAACTACACATTGATGTGAAGACTTTATCAAAGAAACTTAAAGCGCTCATCACACTTGACGTGGATGAAGAACTGAAGCAGAGAAAGTTGAAGGGACGAAGGACAGGAAAGGAACTATACTGCAACAAGTAGGTTATTCAACAAGTCTGCAAGTCTTCTGATGCTGTGGCCGGATAGAGGCAGAAAGCAAAATGATTCCATTGCATTTCCAGCCTAACTTCCTTCCCTGAGCTTAGTCTATAAAAAATATATTATGGGACCAGCAGATGACATAATGGTTATGTCACTGGACTCCCACGTGGCCGATCATAGTCAAAATCCCAGACCCAGAGGCTTGAAACTCATGCCAGGTGTGTGTGTGTGTGCGTGCCCAAAATCCCAAGAGGAGAATGAAGGAGAAGGGATTGTAGTATGGCTATCCCCCATGGGGTGTGATTTCTCACTTTCTATCCTTCTGTCTCTCTAGCAAGTACATGTGCCCTGTAGCAAGAATCTCTCCAAAAAAAAAAAAAAAAAAAGTACATACACACACATACACACACACATACATCACAATGAAGTTCGTAGAAGCATTATTCACAAACTGAAAATAATCCAAACATCTATCAACAGATGAGTGGATAAACAGAGCAAGAACATGTGCCCTGTAGCAAGAATCTCTCTATCCAAAAAAAAAAAAAAAAAAAGTACATACACACACATACACACACACATACATCACAATGAAGTTCGTAGAAGCATTATTCACAAACTGAAAATAATCCAAACATCTATCAACAGATGAGTGGATAAACAAAATGTGGTACACCCTCCCCATGCACATAGTGGGATATTATTTATCCTTAAAAAGGAATGGAGTATTGATACAACTTACAACATGGATGGGGCGGTAAGGGAACAAGATCCCACACAGCTGATCGTAGTTAGAATCCTGGTCCTAGTGGCTTAAAAAGCATGCCAGGTGTGTGTGCATGTGTGCCCAAAATCTTGAAAGGATGAACAAATGGAGATGGGACTGCAGCATGACCACATTCCATTGGGGAGGAGCTTTCTCTCTCTGTCTATCTCTCTCTGGTAAGTATACATGCCCTCTGGCAATTGGAGAAAAAAACGGACAAACAGTGAAAATGTTATGCTAAGTGAAATAAGCTAGACACGAAAGGATCAATATTACATGACTCCATTTATATGAGGTATCTAGAATATGCAACTTCATAGAGACAAAAAGTAGAATATGGGTCACTAGCTGAGGAGGTGGGTTGAATGGGGAGTTATTGTTTAAGGGTACAGAGTGTCTGGTTGAGATGACCAAAAAATTGAGAAATGAATAATGACGATGATTGTACAATACTGTTGATGTACTTCAGCTACAGAACTGTGCTCCCAAAAATGGTTAACGTGGTAAATTTTGTGTTTTATATATATACTCTACCACAAAAAAATTCATATCAAAATCTGAATCATATTCCTTCATTTCTCACTCAGAATTCTGAAATGTTACTTCATTCGTTTATCGTTTTAGTGGTAAATTTCTTCTCAAGACCTGTTTATTGCCAATAGCCTAAGTCCATCTATGTATGTTCAGACACGTAGATCCACGCACAGTCACAGGCCACTTTGTGTCCTGCAGTGACCTGTCCACAAACACGCATCCATCCTAAGACCTCCCCCACGACAACGCCCACGAGGAGCCCTGCGGTAAGGCTAACGCAGCCAGCATCACTGGAGAGCCAAGCACCAAACGCCCTGACACACAGTCTTTGCTCACGATGGGTGCATATGTACTTAGTATATGGGTATTTATCCTCAAAGAAACCGTGCGCAGATGCCACAAAGACCATCAGGGATTGCTCACCCAAGTCTGCTCCACCAGGCCCGTGAACAAAGGCATCTCAGCCTGGACATGGCTATTTTGGTGAAGCCAGCAACTGCGTGTTTCACTGAGCAGTGGGTATCCTTGATATGAATGCATATCATTAGGAGCTAAATCTCTGTACCTTTACAGGACAAAGGACATAATAAGCAGGATGTAGCACTTGGGACTTCTGAGGAAAGGAGTGCTTTTCATTTTTCCTTAAAAGAATTCAATTCTCCTAAGGCAAAGAGAATCTGAGAACAAGAGTCTTTTGAAACAGAAGCCGGGAGGGTGTAGGGGAAGAACTGAGTTTCATGGATTACTGTGACACTGCACCACCTGGACCTGAGAGGTGCCAGTCCTATCCCACTCCACCACTCTTACTCAACTTTAAAGATTTTCATAACTTCATTGCCTTTCGTGGGAACCTGGCCAGCGGTCTGATAACTGAGATTCATGAGCTTTTTAAGACCTTAAGAGTCTGCTGGGGCCGGTAGGTGGCATGGCGGTTAAGGGCACTGGGAGGGGGCCTGAACCTGGGTTCTCATTTTCCTTCTCTCTCTATCTCACTTTATCTGTTTCTTATCAAATTAAAATAAATAAGTAAATAAAGTTAAATAAAATATTTTTTTTAAAAAAAAGACCTTAAGAGTCTGTGAAAAAGAACAATTGCTAGAGATACTTTCCATTGCCAACATACACCGACATTTAGCACAAATAAGCTGCCACTTGTAAGAAGTCCATTTGCCATCATTCTCCCTGCATCTGAAAGACACACGTCAAGACCATGCTAAGATATTCAGACGCAAACATCTTTAGAATAATGTTTGTTCCCAAAGTGCATAATTAGCAGAAAAACTGCGCTCAAGAACTGTCCTGGAATATACATGATTTTTTTTTTAAGAGAGATTTTTGCTATAGGGCATGTGCGCTCACCAGAGAGACAGACGAAGAGACAGAAAGTGAGAAATCACCCCCCAGGGAGCATGGACACACTGCAATCCCTTCCCCTCCAGTCTCCTCTTGGGGTCTCGGGCACGCATGCACACATGCCCGGTGTGTTTAAAGCCACTGGGTCTGGGACTTGAACCACAGTCGACTACATGGAAGTCCTGCAACGTAACCATTACACCATCTGCTGGTCCCACATACATGCATTTTAATCTCCATGTTATTTTTTTCTGAAGCACCAGCATTCATTTTACTGAATGCTCAGGATATGACTGAGCACAGAAACCAACTCTTGGGTGTTGACCCACAAACTGAGTTCCATCTTTCCAACCAGATTTCAGCTGCCTTCCAGGAGACATTTCCTTTCAGGAGAGGATCAGAAATCTAACGGCCTTTTCCCATTCATTTTGGGTGAGCAACACTCCTATGGCCTAGTTACATCTAAACTCTTTTAACACCTCCCACCAACCTCTTCTGCCCCCTTGTGCCTTCCCCCACCTTCAGTTTCAGCCAGTTGTGTTTAGAAGTCATCGGTTAGTGAATCACAATTCAAACAAACCCATCCATTTGTTCAGCAGAAAGTGCTCTCTAGAGTGGCTCTATTCGAAGCCCATAGGCCAGAGTTACATATGGTAGGCTTGCAAACATGAACAGGATATGATTTATTTATGACGACCATGTGTGTTCAATGCCCAGTTCCAGCAGGCCAGGGCTTCACTTGCATGACTTGGTCTGGGATGACCTAGCTACTCACTGTGTGCCATTTCAGGTACCGAATTTCCACGCTGGGAAGACAGAGAGGGAAGAGCAGCTGGGGGGCTGCACATGCAGATGCCCCTCACCCTGAGGACCACATCAATCTGTGACCAAACGCAAAGTGGGCGAATGCGACTTGCCACAAACGTTTGCCATGTACAGTGGTTTCCAGTGGACAGTGGACAAGTAGCTCCTGGAATGACTGGCTACATGGGGGGTCATTAAGTTGTGCATTCACCCACAAGGAAGGCTGGGATGCTTGGGAAGGGAACCCCTCATTTCAGAGATTTCTACCCCCACCATTTGGCACTGATGCTCCTCCAAAGGAGAATGGCAGAAATGCATTAGAAGGTTGCAACGTGGACTCCAACTGAAGTGCAGTAAACTTCTCCCTTCCACAGTCTCCCCCCCCTCTACCCCCCAGTGGCATTTATACTTTGAAAGAAGTTAACACGAAGCAGTAGTCACCTGGGCGTGCTCGATTTTTGACAAGCCTTAGTCACTCTGTACCCAGCAGAACAATTCACATTATATTTGAAATCCTGTGAAGATTCTACCACACATGCTAACACTAAAATGCCAGTAGCTCCACTTACCTTCTTTATTAAGCCTCATAACCTCCCTGCTTTTTCCACCCTCTTTTCCAGCCTCTTCTAAATCTACATCTGCAGATGAAAAAGAAAAGGGAAAAAGCAAATAAGAAAGAGAAGAAAAAAGGGGGGGGGGAGCACAAGCTAATGGGCTCTTCTGCCCCCTTGTGCCTTCCCCCACCTTCAGTTTCAGCCAGTTGTGTTTAGAAGTCATCGGTTAGTGAATCACAATTCAAACAAACCCATCCATTTGTTCAGCAGAAAGTGCTCTCTAGAGTGGCTCTATTCGAAGCCCATAGGCCAGAGTTACATATGGTAGGCTTGCAAACATGAACAGGATATGATTTATTTATGACGACCATGTGTGTTCAATGCCCAGTTCCAGCAGGCCAGGGCTTCACTTGCATGACTTGGTCTGGGATGACCTAGCTACTCACTGTGTGCCATTTCAGGTACCGAATTTCCACGCTGGGAAGACAGAGAGGGAAGAGCAGCTGGGGGGCTGCACATGCAGATGCCCCTCACCCTGAGGACCACATCAATCTGTGACCAAACGCAAAGTGGGCGAATGCGACTTGCCACAAACGTTTGCCATGTACAGTGGTTTCCAGTGGACAGTGGACAAGTAGCTCCTGGAATGACTGGCTACATGGGGGGTCATTAAGTTGTGCATTCACCCACAAGGAAGGCTGGGATGCTTGGGAAGGGAACCCCTCATTTCAGAGATTTCTACCCCCACCATTTGGCACTGATGCTCCTCCAAAGGAGAATGGCAGAAATGCATTAGAAGGTTGCAACGTGGACTCCAACTGAAGTGCAGTAAACTTCTCCCTTCCACAGTCTCCCCCCCCCTCTACCCCCCAGTGGCATTTATACTTTGAAAGAAGTTAACACGAAGCAGTAGTCACCTGGGCGTGCTCGATTTTTGACAAGCCTTAGTCACTCTGTACCCAGCAGAACAATTCACATTATATTTGAAATCCTGTGAAGATTCTACCACACATGCTAACACTAAAATGCCAGTAGCTCCACTTACCTTCTTTATTAAGCCTCATAACCTCCCTGCTTTTTCCACCCTCTTTTCCAGCCTCTTCTAAATCTACATCTGCAGATGAAAAAGAAAAGGGAAAAAGCAAATAAGAAAGAGAAGAAAAAAGGGGGGGGGGAGCCAAAGTCAAGGGGGGAGGGAGAGTGTTTATTTGCAAACAGATCGATATAAAGACTGTATATGAAAATCTTTCAAAAATTGACAATGCAACATTTTCTCCCAAGTCCGGGTTTCCATTTACCTGGCCCAGATAGGTACCAAAAAAACTATGCAAGCAGCAACAGAGTAGCCTTTTAAACAGATAGCACCGTGGGGCTGCGAAAGCCCACCCCGCGGGCTGCCACGGGGAGCCGGGCACAGACAGACAGACAGCCAGCCTGGCAGCCGGGCCTCTCTCTGTGCATTGATGATCTGTGTCTGTGTGTATTTATTTAGAGAGAGAGGGAGAAGCATGGAGGACACCGGGGGCCACTCTCTCTCTCACACACACACTTTTTCCCAGTGGCCCTAGGTGAATGGAAAGGTTACAGGATAATAAAAGGAGGAGGAGGCGGTGGGGTTCTTACTGTCGGAGCAGTGTAATTTGGCGGCGTCGATCCAGGAGGACCAGGGGTTGCCCAGAAACGCCTCCGGACTGGGCACTTTGCGATCCAGTGTCGCCATTGCTCTTCCTTCTTGTTGCTTTTTCCCTGTTCCTTCGGCAGCAGCAGCCGAGAGACACGGGATTCGAGAACGCTCCGACGTCATCTTCGGAACGTTCCGACATTGAGTGTTCTGAAAGGGGGAGGGAGGGATGGGAGGAGGGAGGCGGAGGAGGAGGAGAGAGCAGGGGAGGAGGGGCCGGCGCTCGGGCGCCCGGAGCCGGCTCGGCTGGGCTTGCGGCGTCCGCGGCCGCCAGGGGCAGCAGAGAGGCGGGGCGTGCGGGGCGGGGACGCGGAGAGAGGCAGGACCCGGACCGAAGGAGGGGTGGTCTTTTCCCGAGGAGTTGCTGCTGGAGGACCGAAAGTTTTTGCAGGCAGCCTTTCCAGCCTGCCCCTCTCTCTCTCTCTCCAGATCCCTGTTGCCTACGGTGAGGCCACCCCGTGGGATTTCTGGGGACTTAGTGGGGAGGAGCTGAGTAAGATTGCACCCACCCACACACACGACCACCCCGAGCCAGAAAGGAGGCCCTAGTGACCCCGCCTCCAAACCCCCACCCCTTCACCCTCTCTCCTCTCTCTTGGATCTTGGACCGTGCAGGTTCTGCAGATGCCTCGGTGAGCTGAAACCAGTGGGTAGATGGAAGTGATTCTAAAAGAGCAGGTGAGTTTGGGGCGAGAAGAGTTTCCTTCCCATCTCGGGCTGCTGGGCATGCAAAACTCAAAACTCAGGATCCCAGCGCCGCCAGATTCCCTGGCGATGGATGTCTCTGGCGCTCAGAGGACCACAGCGTAGACTTAGCTCCAGACTACCAGAGCGCCAGAGTGAATTCACGGCTCCTGGAAGGCTAGCCGGCCTCGCTTCTCAGCGGTGTCCGGAGCTCCTGCCGTGCGAGGGCGGTGGTCCAGATTAGCGCTTGCCAGCTGTGGCTAGCAGTCTGATTCTCGGGAGAATCACCCCAGATTTAACTGCCCTACCGCGCTAGAAAGGGAGCGCTGGATTTCCTCTGGATTGGAGACTTTTGCTGATTTAATCCAGATTTCTTCCCCTGTCCCGAGGCATAAGCAACAAAGGCCTTAAAAAGTCTTATTTCTTTTTTTTTTAAATCTGTTTATTTACTAAGGTTTACCTCAAATATATGGACCCCCCCCAAAAAAAATGGACCTATTTCCCTCTTTTTCCTCAGCTTCTCCTTACAGTAGTTCACACCACTGCCAAGGGCTCTAATTCTTAAGAAAAAAAGAAGAAGAAGAAGAAGAAGAAGATAAAGAAAAAGAAGCAGCAGCAGCAGCAGCTTTGTACCGAGTTCTACCCTGACGGCTAGGTAATGTCCCTGTCCTTGGCGCCCTGTACCTCAAAGCCAACGTTGGGACAGGCCAGGAGGGAAGAGCTAAGGGTTGGTCTTCAGCTGTGATGTTGTGAATTGGCTAGTTTATGTCAGACCCAGCTACATTTCATTCGCTTTTGCTCTTTTTGGAAGGATTCTTAACATAGCTAAGGTTCTGCGGGATGGAGAATTCCCATTTTAAGGATTGAGGATGATCAATATTTTATTCCTTATCTACCTTTTACAGTATGCTAGACCCTGTACCTGACACTGCCTTCCACCCATCCCTCCCTCCATCCACCTTTCCAACAATGCATGCCTGGAGCAGCGGCCCTCAGGAGAGAAAGATGACACATCCCAGTCCTCAGAGATGCAGACCGGTGGTCTCTGCAAGAAGGAATGTATGAAAGGAATGGACTCCTGAGGAGAACACGCCTTGTGCACAATGATCTGAGAGTGGTGGGGTCTCTCAAGGCTGTGCCTATTCAACAAAGAACTGAAGTCCACTTAGGATCGATCAGAAAATGTGTCACAGAGGAGCTGGGTGGTGGGACCCACATGGGCCCACCTCCGTGTGCACATTGGGGTGGGTACCTGTGATCCAGGCTGGCAGGGACTGGTGGTAGATTACAACGGAGACCCTGTTTAAGGTACCTGTCACTCAGTCTCTATCTCTTTGTCATGGAGGAAATAAACTTTTTAAAAAGAATGAAAGAAAATAGATCACAGAGAAGATGGCACCTGCTCTGCATCTAGGAAATGAGGAAGGATTTACAGTGGTAAAATGAAGACTGGCCTTGCCAAAGGAAGGGACGGGTGATGTGACAGAGGCTTCGGGCGGAGCATCGGCATGGTGTGTGTAGGTGTCGTGTGTGGTTTACCTGGGATGGTGAGTTGTGACCGGGAGTTCGGGTGATGAGTTTGGGTAACTCATAACTAGGTCTGGGTGAAATTATGGAAGACACTGAATGGCAACCTAAAGATCCTGGCTTTTGTGTGACACTGGGCAGCCACTGAAGATGCACTTTCTCCACCATAAAGATAAGGCGAGTGTGACAGAAAGATTAACTCTGGCTGAGGTGTCCAGGACATGTTGGATTAGAGGCTGGGTAGAAAAAGGTAACGTTTCAGGGTTCATGGTGGAAAGAGATGAAGCATGACCTTTGGCGTCTTACAGGTAGAGCAGAGAAGACAGGTGAGAGACTGCAGAAAGTACCTATCAGAGAGGATGTCATTTGGCAGGATCGGGAGGGAGAGTAAGAGAGCGCTTAGAGGCATAAGTCGTTAGCTGCTGAAATATTTTCCCTTCCCTCCCTGCTTTCCTCGTTTCTCCTCTATTGATGATCTATTTTGGTGTTTGTATTTCTTCATGACTGTACACACAAGGAAGGTGTAGGTAGGTGGCTCTGAGATGTCCCCCAATGATCCCTACTTCCTAGTACTCAGGCCCATGTGTGATTCCCTTCCTTTTTATAGTGGGCTGGATCTAGTGACGTGGTTCTAGCAAACAGAATATTGCAAAAAGAAGACCTGCATGATAGCAGATGAAATCTCACCCCACCAAGTGCTTCCCCACCCTGGACATGAACCATCTTTTCATCCAGGATAGCCATGCTGTATGTGCTAACCTTCTGAGGTGGGGTTATTAAAAAGACCATGGTTTCTGTCTGCCTACTCTCTCTTGCTCCTCTTTCTCTAAGAGTAGTCCATTGTCATGTTGTGAGCTGCCCCCTGAAACCAAGGGAAGCCTCTGGCCAAAAGCCAGCAAGGAACTGAGACCCTGAGTCCAGCAGCCTGTGAGGAGGTGAATCCTGCCAGTAGCCACTTGAGTGAGTCTACTTTCTGGAAGTCAGTGACATAAGCTTCAAGAATTCTGCCTCCTCACATGGGGGCCGTTATATGTGAACCACTCAAAAAAAAAATCAAAGGTGGCTTATCATCAGAAGAGGTCAGGGTTCCGCAGTTACACAGAAGCCGTGGTTCCCTATTTCCGCAGCTGAGTCTGTCAAGTGTGGATTATTGCGCAGGACCGTGAAGATGCTATGACTGCCTAAAATTTATTCCCTTATAGCCGGGAGATGTTACTTTGTAGCATAGTAATCTACGGGACTGCAATCTAAAAGGGATTTAGCATCTCTACAAAAGACAACTTTGGATCCATTGCAATATTTAATTGATAACTGGAATATGCATTCACTGTTGGAGTTAGAGGTATGGAGGACGATTATACTTTCTGCTCTAAGGCTTTCACAGTTTTTCTGCTGACCATAGAGACAAAAATACCAGCTTTGTGAAACTATCATCCATCTAAAAGTTTATTGGATAACATGGGGTGTCGATCAAATTGCATTGCTGGGAGCCAAAGAATAAAGAAAACATTGCTCATCAAATTGTTAGACTTTTATACTTGACTTTGGATGAAAAGTGAGGTCAGATAGCAGTAATATTCAGGTCAGCATGGTGCATATGTATTATTATATATTAATTATGTATGTGGCAAATCTATTGCAGATTTGAATTCCCTTTTGTAGTGAGTGATTACAAATACCGTTAGAGGAGATCTTAAACAGTGGTCCCCATTTCACACTCCACAGTTTCAGCTACCTGCAACCAGCCATGGTGTGAAAATATTAAATGGAAAATTCCAGAAATAAACAAGTCATAAGTTTTTTTGTTTTTTTGGGTTTTTTTTTTGGGGGGAGAGGTTTTTGTTATAGGGTGCATGCGCTTGCCAGAAAGACGGAGAGAGAAAGACTGAAAGCAAGAAATCACACACACACACACACACACACACACACACACCCGCCCAGGAGGGGATGGCCACGCCGCAATTACTTCTCCTCTATTCTCCTCTCGGGATCTTGGGCACACACGCACATGTACCCGGTGTGAGTTTAAGCCACCGGGCCCAGGACTTGAACCATGGTCAGCTACGTAAGAGTCCAGTGACACAGCCGTTATGCCAACTGCTATTCCCAAATGAGTCATAAGTTTTAAATTGTGCACTGTTCCAAGTTTTATGATGAAACCTTGCCCCACCAAGCTCTTTTTTTGCCCTGGATATGAACCATCCTATTGTCCAGCATATCCATGCTGTGTGTTCTACCTACCTGTTAGTCACTTAATAGTTGACTTCATTATCCAATGAAGGGAAAAAAATATATAGGAGCCAGATGGTGGTTCAGTGGTAAAATGCAATACTCTGCAAGGCATGCTCACATGGGAAGGTTCACAGTTCAAGTCTGGAGACCTCCCTGAGAATGCCAAGCAGGCACTTGCCCAAGATCCAGTGCTAGCTGAGACTGGGAGTGGATTGTAGTCTCAGTACTCTTTTGGGGGTGTAATCTCTCTCTCTTTCTCTCTTTCTCCCTCTCTCTCTCCCCCTTACTCTGCATGTCTCTTGCTCACAGGAGAAATAAATAAATAAGCTTAGAAAATAGTACACTATATACAGGGTTTGGTACTTCCAGTTGATGGTTTCAGGCATCCACTAGGCGTCTTGAAACATACCTCCTACGGATAAGGGGGGACTACTGTACATTCTTAATAGGAATAAAGTGACCTGCACCACAGTAACGTACAGCGTGTTATTATAATGTCTATATGATAAAACTGTCTAGCAAAGGTACAACATTCTCTTCCTCTTATGATTAACGTTAACAAAGATAAAAGGGATATAAATATTTTTATTGGTTTATTATCTTTCTTAAGAAAATGACAGCGTGATTGGTTTAATTAAAAAGGAGACTCTTTCATAGACCAAATAAAGAACCTGTTCTGCGGAGATGACAATGGAAAACACCTATTTCATTTGAATAACACCTGTTCTGTAGAAAGAGCATCTAATATGTTTCCCGCATTCACTTAGTCTGATTCATGTGCTATTGCACCCACATTATTGAAAAGCAGAGGAGAGGGAATATTAGCTCTCTCACTTGGGATTATTAAACTCCTCCTGGGGCTGAGGCACCCTACTTCCTACCTAGACTGTTGTTGGGAGCAACTTGGAGGCGACGAGGAGAAAATGACATGTTCCATTAAAATGAGGCGGCCCCGGAATTGTTTGATGTTCTTTGCCTTAATTGAATCCATCTATCCCATCTGCCACTCTTCTCTCTAAATTTATTTTTCTAACCCACTCTCTCTGAGGATTGTAATTTGGGGGAAATTTGTTACATACGTTGTTACCTTTTATAAAAGCTCGCAGCATCTGGCCGGCAGGTGTGCCGTCTACCTTCCCTTGTTAGACAACTTTGCCCGCCTCTTTCCTGCCCCTCACATGCTGATCGAGTAAAAACAGGACTGGGATAAAAGGCCCCAAGGAGCAAGAGGAACAGGAAAGAAAAGAGGAATTTCAGGCTTTTGTTTATTGGTTTCAGTATAGGATCTCAGCCATGTGTTGGGACTCTGATAATCATATAACTAGAAAACCATGAAATCTGCATTTCAACTGGGGCAAAAACGAAAAAAAAAAAAAAAAAAAAAAACAAGAAGCTGAGATGGAAATATGTTATCACTGGGACCAGCAATTAGCATAATGGCTATGTTGCTGAACTCCCTGTAGTCGACCTCGGTTCACGTCCTGGACCCGGTGGATTAAACTCACGCCGGGCGCATGTGCATGCATGCCCAAGATCCCAAGAGGAGAAAGGAGGAGAAGGGATTGCGGCATGGCCATTCCCCCGGGGGGTGATTTCTCGCTTTCTGTCTCTCTGTCTCTGTCTTTCTGGTGACCACGCACACCCTATAGCAAAAAAATCCTCTCCAACAACAACAAAAAATAAATATGTTATCATCTAGGACCCAAGTCTCCTCAGGTAGACCCTGTGGTCTGGGAGTCAGGCTGGCAGGGTCTAGCTGGGGGACCTGTCGGGGACCACCGAGGTATAACTGGGGTCATTCAAACCCAGCATCCAGTCATGAGGTTTTCTGTGTTGTCATTTCTTTTGCTTTCACCCAAGTTTCTAGTCAATGGTCTGGCCGCGGATCGCTGTGCTGTGGGAATTAAGTTACAGGCTTAGGCTCACATGAGAGCCACAGCAGGATGCTTAGAAGTATCTGGCTTGACCTCACGCCAGCCCTGTGTGCTAACAGCACCATTACCAAAGAGAAGATGGCAGTGCTAGCACTCAGGAGGTGGCCAGGTGCCAGGTGAGCAGAGAGGGCAACTGCCACCAGTTCCTGAGACCTTTCCCCAGCCCTGCTTCCTAGACCGTCCAAAGGAGGAAATCCTGAAAATGAGAGGCCAGAGTTTGGGTTTTGTTTATTTATTTTTTTTATTTTAAAATAATTATCTTATTTAACTTTATTCATTCATTTAGTTATTTCGATTCGACCAGAGAAGAGAGAATGTGTGTGAGAGAGAGAAAAAGGGAGAAAGCAAGCTGCCAGGTCCAACTCTCGAACCGTAGTCGGCCCTGTGGGACTCCGGCACCCTTAACCACCATGCCACCTGCTGGCCCCAGGTTTTGTTTATTTCTTAGATTTTTGTTTTATATTTTTCTTTATTCCTGATAGAGCATGAGCACACACATCAGAGAAACAGACAGAGACAGAGAGACAGGTACCCTTCTTGGACTCCGTCATGCTGCAATCCCCTTCCTCCAGCTCTCTGGCCTGCTGGATCTGGAGTATGTGTATACGTGCTCATCGCGTTTGTGCTGCGGTCGCCATGTAGGATCTGAATTCTCTTGAGCAACGTATTACCACTGTGCCATGGAGTGGCCCCCTAGAGAGTGGGCTTTATTTATGACAGGCAGTAAAGGCCTAAAACCTTTAAGGTCGCAAAACAGTATAGCAGAACTTAAAGTCCAAGTCTTGGTTGGACAGCTCATTACTTCCCCAAAACGATACACAGGCCTTGACATTAGCTTTCTGTGTAGGCCAGTGTTTCTCAACCGTGGGCAGCACGACCGCCCCCTCTACTCAGAGGACATTTGGTAATGTCTGGAGACATTTGTGGTTGTCACGGGGGTGGGGGTACTACCGACACCTAGTGGGTGGAAGCCAGGGATGCTGCTAAACACTCTATCATAAAATATGCAGGCCAGCTCCCCACAACAGATTTATCCAGCCCAGCATGATAGTGTTGGGACTGAGAAACCCTGATGTAGCCAACTCATTTCAGGCTTTCTTTTTCCTTTCCAGATAATGAATGCCTAACCCTCATCAACTATTATACTTTGCCATTGGAGGTGTCTTTGATCATACCAAACTCTAGCAAGAGAATATGGTGGGGGCTGTGAGACCCATCACTGTTATTTAAAATGAACAAACAAACAAACATGTCTTTCACTTTCAGTATTTGAAGACTCAAATTATGTTATGGGGTGAATAGTGAATATTTGTAGAATTGAAGAGAATGTAAGCTCTCTATCTATGGGTGTGGTTATTATGTGATAATCAAGGAACCTGGTCTTCTTTCTTACTGTCCGAATCGGGTACAGATCATTACTTTTCTACTTTAGTGGGAAGGCCAATCAGTGTTAAGTCACTGATGCTGATAGCTCTTAATATTCCCAATTATAGATGATGATATTGAGGATCAGAAAGGAACTAAAATAAGGATGGTTCCTGCCCACTGGTTTCTTAAATTCCAGTTACCAAACCCCTGGTTAGTATGGCAGTGTAGGCTGTATACTGCACAATTGTGTCATTTCTAAGAGATCACTATACACATCGTAGACACCAGCGATTTATTATGATCCTTTTTTCCTGGCATATGACAGTGAAGTGGCTTGTTCTGGCAAAATCTGGGACATGAGAACCATTTTCTTTTTTTTTTTCTTTCTTCCTTCTTTTTTGCATGGGGAGAGATTTTTTATCAGGTGCAGGCACTTGCTGGAGAGACAGAGACAGACAGAAAGCAAGAAATCGCCCACCAGGGGGAATGGCCAAGCCACAATCCCTTGTCCATTCTCCTCTCAGGATTTTGGGCATGCACGCACATGCACCCAGCATGAATTTCAAGCTGCTGGGCCTGGGACTTGAACCGCACTCGAACTGCAGTCAACTACATGGGAGTCCAGTGACTTAACAATTACGCTATCTGCTGGCCCCACAAGAACCATTTTCTAACAAATGAAAGTATAGTTTCCTAAAGAAGGTACCTTTGTCTAATGTGCTCTAAGGTGCTAGATGTGCTAGCAAAAAGAAATGGTGCTGGGGACAGCAGCTGGTGTTGTGGTTAAGATACTGGACTTCCACGTGACTGACTGCAGTTCGAGTCCAGACTCATTGGCTTGAAACTAATGTCAGGCAGGTGGGCGTGCATGCCCAAAAATCCCTAGAGGAGAAAGAACTGCATTGTGACCATACCCCCATATCCTCTAGGGTATGATTTCTCACTTTCTGCCTCTCTGTCTCTGCAGCAAGCAGACATACCCCACATAACAAAAAGTCTCTTAAAAAAAAAAAATGAAAAGAATGGTGCTATTCATGGCTCCCATTTCAACTGGAGTTTTACTTTTGCTTGCACAGAAGTCGCCCTGCCTTGCTGACCGCGTGTGTCACTGAGCATTAGTTTTGCAGAGTGATGCAGGTTACAAGTAATGCATGTGAGTTGGCAGATTTCCTGAGAAATCTTTTGTATATGAGAAACACAGAGCCTTGGGTCATGAAATAAATAACATTGGCCTTTGGTTGTTCACACTTCATTTAAGGCTTAAGTCATCCTAAGTTGGGCTTGAAGAAAGAGACATTGACATGTATATCAGTTTAATAAGTTTGGCAGCGGGGAGGTGCAAAGAGTGTCGTTTCAATTATAGATTGACCCGTGGTTGATTTAGCAATGTGTTTTGCTTAGTTGTGATCAATGCCAAGTAGGCAGGTGCTGGGCTCTTAGGAGGGTGCAGGCAGATGTCGGAGAATTGATGGGTCGATGAGCTCCATGTTGGCCCTCTGCAGGGAGGGTCACAATACGAGTGAGATGGTGTAAGATGAGGACGACTGTTGTGCTAGTGCTAACATAGCCTGCGAGGCTTTTCTCCTTCGGACCTCTACAACCGTCTTACCACATGGGACACTGCACTCCCACAGAGTTGTCCTGCATCTTTGTTCTGCGTCTTCAGTGCGTGTCATTTATGGTGTCTGAGCCGGAGAGAGGCCTCACCAATGGCTTCATTTGAGTAGGCTTTTATTTGCTCACTTATGCCAGTACTTGGCATTCAGGGAATTTGGCTAATTAAGAAATTGTCTCCTGATGCCTAGTAAGTAGCCCAGTTCAGGTTGGAGGTGAAGCATACACAGGAATACACCCTCCACTTTATAATCAGATAACAAGTTGGCAGACAGACCCTGCCTGGCCTCGTGCCAAGTGCACCATGCTGTAGATGAGAGGAGGTGCTTCTCAGGAGGAGTGTACAGTGGGGTTTGAGGGAGGTGGAGGTGCAGTCAGTAGGGAACAAGGTAACCGTGAGAGGCACAGATCTGATTTGCAGGTAATAATGCCCCATTAGGGCCAGCCTATGGCATGGTGGGTATCACTTGGGTGACTGTGCAGTTCAAGCTGGGTCCCACATGAGTAGTTCGAGTCCTGGATCTGGTGGCTTGAAAAGCGCACCAGGATGTGTGCATGCATGCCCAAAATCCTGATAGGAAAATAAGCTGAAGGGATTGTAGTGTGGCCATCCCCCTTGGGTGTTCTTTTACTCTCTCTCTCTCTCTCTCTCTCTCTCTCTCTCTATATATATATATATATATATATATATATGATATAGCACACATGCCCTCTAACAAATAAGCGGAAGGAGGGTTAGCAGAGACTTGGGAGAGAGGAGAAACTTGAGCTGGGCTGTGAAAGGTTGGGAGGATATAAATAGCCCGTAGGCAGAGTGACCTGGTGTGGAAGGCTGGGGACAGTGACCATCTTAAGTAAGAGCTTGAGTCACAGAGATAACAATTTCCTAAAACTTATCAAGAACAAATCACTAAGATTAAGGCTCTGTCGAGATGAGCCAATGAGGTGAGAAAGATGAACTTGTCCAGATTCTTGAACTGTCTGGGCATGCGTAGGGACTGTACCTCGCTGTACTGATGAAAGGGGGGCGTCTCCAATCGTGGGTTACCTTCCAACACTCCAGCACTGGGTCCCTTTCAGAGATGGGCTTAACAAAGTTTCATTCTAAATAGGCTGACTGCGTGGCTGGGTTTGCCTAGGGAGTTCTGGATTATGCTGGTTGTCCCAGCAAAATTATTAATAGCTTCCCCTTTCATACTCAAAAAGTATCTTGGTTTAGATGATAAATTATACGGTTACCCTAATTTTATGTGATGCAGTTGGACTTTTTTGCTTACTCTGGGACTCTTCAGTGGCTAAAAGGGATGTTCCCCTCTTAGAGGTATTTGCCCACACATACATTATGTCTTTTTGAAATGGCTATATTTTCCCCCTTGCATATAAAGCAATCATTGCAAAAGATTGAGAGGAAGAAAGGCATAAATAAAAGTTATCATAAACCTAGAAATAAGTGTTACTATTCTGACATATATTTATGCATACACATATAGAGATCCAAAAAGCTCATGGAAATGCATATCATGAGAAAAAAACTATGCATGGATTTCAAAAATTTTTTGCACCAAAATAAACTTGTACTGCAATTCCATTTCCCATGAACCTTCTGAAGCCCCCGTGTATAGCTAGATACCCCTTAGCAACACATTATCTATCTGTATCACAGTATCTATCGATCATATATTGATGTGTTTTTAGCTCTCTGATCTCCAAACCAAGCTACCTTATTTGGAGTGGCATTCTATGCACGTGCATGTGTGTATGTGGCAAGGGGTCTATGGATATAAACATACTACATAACATTATATACTTAAAACTGTATAATAACATAGTTATAGACTGATATAATCACATTTTTATTTTATTTTTTAAATTATATTATCATTTATTCAATGTATTTATTATTCTTCAGTTTGACCAGAGAGAGACAGAGAGGGAGAGAGGAAGTGTGAGAAAGCAAGCCACCAGGTCTAGGACTTGAATCGTGCTCAGCCATGCGTGAGTCCAGCACCCTAAACACCACGCCAACTGCTGGCCCCTATAATCACATTTTTAAAATACAGGTTGAGCATCCCTCAGCTGAAAATTAGAAAGATAAAATTCTTCAAAATCAAAAAATGTTTAAGCACTGGCATGACACCACAGGTGGAAAACTCCACCACTGACCTTCGATGATTCACTGTACACTAACTTTATTTCACTAACAAAATCATGAAATAACCTGCATTCTATTTCCCTTATTATAAATTGCCCACTTTTCCTATAGTTCTCATCTTTATCTTATTGAATTTATAAAAGCTCTTTATAAATTAAATAACTCTTTGTTACAAGTTGCAGTGGTTTTTTTTCTGAATTTACTGTTTGTCTTTTAACTTCGTTATGGTAGATCTATGCGCAAGTGTATGTGTGGATTCAGAAGGCTTTAGTTTTTATACAGTTATATTTACCAGTCTCTTCCACTATGAAGTTATGTACTTTATTCAAGGTCAGCTTTTCAAAATTAACTTGAGAAATTGTCAGTCTTGTCTGATGTTCTCAAACTCCTTGGGCTCCTTGTTTCAAACTTTACTGTATGGGCATTGTAGATAAATGAAGTCTAATTTTTGTTTTCCACTTTGTGATTCAGTGTATCTCTCAGAAGGGGTTAAGTTGCTTTCCAAATTCACAGATAAGTCAGAGCAAGTAGGAACTGGTGATGTGCATTCTTTTCTTCACCACAAAACACGTATGCCTTCATTCGTGGAAAGCTATAATGGGAGTTGGAAGGGACTCGTTTGTTTAGATTTTTTACAGAGTGAATCATATTGTCCCATTGATGTGCTTTGTAATTGCACTGATGTGTTCTTGGGAAAACTGTGGCACCCGTCCAAGAGTCTAATACATAGCTTAGAAAGTGCCACAGGGTGTCGTCGCTTCCCCGAAGCAAGCAGCTTTCCACGGAATGGTGTCCCCTGGCCTCATGGCAGAGTGACCACATTGTGAGAAGGAGATCATTCCAGGCAAATGCACATCCAGTTCTAGCTAGCACCGTTGTGGGTGAGCTTGCATCTGGGCTTCTACACTGGTGTGCTGGGGTGAACCATATATATGAGCCTCAGAGAATTCTTTGTTCTTTTTTTTTTTTTTTTTTGAGAGCTTTTTGCTACAGGGCGCATGCACTCACCAGAAAGACAGAGAGACAGAACGTGAGAAATTAAAATTCCCTCCCTGCGGGGATGGCCATGCCACAATGCCTTCTCCTCTATTCTCCTCTTGAGATCTTGGGCATGCACACACACATGTTCAGTGTAAGTTTTAAGCTGCTGGGTCAGGGACTTGAACCGTGATCGACTACATGGGAGTCCAGTGACATAGCCATTATACCAACTGCTGGTCCCAAACTCTTTGTTCTTAAAGTTAGACCTGAGCTTCATGCTTTCCCCTTGACCCTCTACTGCACCTGATTGGCCTTTTCTGTGTTTATACTAGGGGGTGGGGAGGACAGGGAATCCCCTCCCTTACAGATCTCATGGGTATACAGTTGGTTGTCTTTATCCCCACCCCTCTTCTATCAGTCTCTTAGAGTGAGGAAGGGGAGGTCTTAACACCATCGAAAGTGGATGTAAGATTGATGGACACCACCATCACGATGGTGAGACGGAGTAACCCACCTCTCTCAGCTATCAGAGTTTCCCCCACTGTCCTGGTATCTGTAAAGCAAGGGGCTTTCCATGGAATGGGGTCTCTGGGCTCCACAGCAGACTTAGATGGCATCTGGGCTGAACCCTCCCTTCTCTTCCTGCAGTCTCAGAGTGCCAAACCCCACAACTGATGCCTCAAGAGTAGCCCATCATGGATAGGTTTCTGGGGACCTGTAGGTCTTTACTCCTGAGTTTCAACAAGGAATTATTAAGGAGTAATAAATATAGTAATAGAATTCTACCAGCAGGGAACCAGGTTTATGAAACAACACTGGAAGCCAGAGCAAGAGTTTCGAAATGCTTTTTACTATGGAATGACTCTATTATGGGTTCAAGTGGCTCTCTCCCCAGGTGCTACACTCTTATATGAAGTGCATCAGGGTTCCCTTATTTGGGGGATGATAAATTAGTTTGCTTCTGCCCATTCAGTGCTGTTTAGTTTCCCTCCCCCATCATCCTCTTCAGCATCACAAAAGCCAAAGAGCTAAATTGGCTACAGAACAACCCTCCTCAGAGTACTAGAGAATGAAAGAAATCAAGTATGACCAAAACCCAAGCTCTGCTCAGTGGGCAAGGCCCATTGGCAACGGACTGAAGTGTTGTTATGTGTTCGGTGACGATCTATGCCTCCCACTGGCCATTGGCAGCATGTCAGGTGGCTACTACTTTACTATTTCTGAAGAGCTTCCTCATTCTCCAAACCCCTTTTGACTCTCAAGGATCTGTACATTGGAGAAGCTATTGTAGCTATGCTAAAGGAATAACGGAATCATTCTTTTCTCTGTTTAAGGGTGGGATTGGGGATGGTAGAATTGGACACCTTCTATTCATTTATTCATTCAAGAAGCATTTATGGAACTCTATTCACAACAGGCCCTGCTAAAGAGGCAGGAAAGAGAAATTGGGAACATGTGATATGTCTCAGTTTTGCAAAGGTATTTACGAAGTCACTAGTGACGTTTGTGGAAGACTGAATGGCAGCCCCTGAAGGTCATGTCCTTATCGCTGAAACCTATGACCATTTCTTTTTACGGCAAAGTCATTGGAGATGGGATTAAGTTAAGGATCTTGAGTTGGAAAGATTTACCTGGTTTATCCAATTGGGCCCTAAATGCCATCCTTATGCAAGAGGGAGGCAGAGGGAGATTTTATAATGATGTACAAAGAGGGGTCGGTGATAAAAAGATGGAACCAAGAAGGATTTGAAGATGCTGGCCTGAAAAATCGGAGTGATGCAGCCATAAGCCAAGGAATACCAGCAGCACCAGAAGCTAGAAATGGCATGGACAGATTCTCCTATAGAGTTGCTAGAAGGAGTATGGCCTTTTTGACAGCTAGATTTTGCCCCAGTGAAACCAATGTTGAATTTCTGACCTCCAGAACTGGGAGAGAATAAATTTGTGTTGTTTTAAGTCTTCAAACTTGTGATCATTTGTTACAGTAGCTCCAGGACTATCCTTGCAGATTAAATTGAGACCTGGGTCTGGAAGACAGCTCAGGAAGGTGGAGTCACAGATATCTGATCAGCTATTTGTTTACTTGAGAAATATTCATTAAATGGCTACAATGCTCTAAGGGCACAGGAGCAATGAAGAAGGCAGACAATGTTCCCACTGATATAAGAGAGAGGGGATGGAGCAGAGGAAAAAATTAAGAAACGATATATAAACAGGGTAACTTGGGACCAGCAGTTAGCGTAATGGCTATGTAGCTGGACTCCCATGTAGTCGACCGCGGTTTGAGTCCTGGACCCGGTAGCTTAAACTCACGCTGGACACGTGTGCGTATGTGCCCAAGATCCCAAGAGGAGAATGGAGGAGAAGGGATTGCGGAGTGGCCATACACCCTGTAGGGTCTTTTCTCGTGTTCTGTCTCTCTGTCTCTGTCTTTCCTGCGAGTACACGCGTCCTATAGCAAAAACCTCTCAAACAAACAAACAAAGAAAAAACAGGATAACTTTAGTTATTGATAGGTGCTCTGAAGCAAACAAAGCAGGGTAACGTGGAGATGGTACTAGATTGGTATAGGAAGGTCTTTCTGATAAGAGAGCCGATTCCTGAATATCAAGAAGGAATTACCATCTGAGGACAGAGCTTTTCAAGTGGAGAGAGCAGCAAATGCAAAGGCCCTGAGATGAGCTTAATGTGCTAGTGAAGCAAACAGAAGGATTAGACTCTGGGAGCCAGTGGGTGGTGTGGTGGTTAAGGTGCTAGGCTCCCACATGACTGACCATGGTTCAAATCCTAGACCTGGCAGCCTACTTTCTCACTGTCTTTCTCTGATCAAAATTTTTAAAATGATAATGATAAATAAAGTTAGTTCTTTAAAAAAAATTAAAAAGAAAAGAAAAGAGGGACTAGACTCCTCCCAGTAAGAATGGAGAGCAATCTCTCATGGAAGGCTAAAGGATTCTGTCCTAGACTCTGTCCTGAGTCTTTTAATAACTAAATTGGAAGTAAACATACAAGTCATATTTATCAAGTCTAGGTAACCTAAAGCTGGTAGGACTTGTATTTTGTAAGAGTCAGAGACTGGGTTTTAAAACACCTTGTCAGTAGCTGGCAGGTGGCATGGTGGGTGAGGCAGCTGGACTCCCATGTGGCTAACCACAGTTCAAGTCCCTGACCTGGCAGCTTGCTTTCTCACTTTGCTTCTCTCTCTCTGTCTCTCTCTGGTCAGCTTCAAAGAGAATAAATAAAATAAAATAATGACAATAAATAAAATTAAAATAATTCTAAAACAAAACCAACCAACCAAACAAATAAAACCTTGTCAGGTATGAACAAAACGCCAAAGACAAAACTGAAAAGGTCAACAGGGGCAAAATGTGAAGCCTTGACTAGGGATTCAAAGAAATGATTAGGTTGTCGGGAAAGTCATGATGTACTTTTCTGTGTTTTTCTATGCAAAAATGCATCTTGACTTTCCCGACAACTCAATATTTGCCTAACTCAGAAAAGGGAATCGAACTTGGGTGTGATACTTATGCAAAGGCCCCAGAACTCAAAATCAGCAAATACTACAATGCAACCACATTGTAAAAGCGAAGCACTTTTATGTTTTTAAGACATGGGGTACAGGGACCAGCAGTTGGTGTAATGGCTGTGTTACTGGACTCCCATGTAGTCAAACGTGGTTCGAGTCCCGAACCTAGTGGCTTACACTCACGCTTGGTACCTGTGCGTGCATGCCCAAGGTGCCGAGAGAAGAATGAAGGAGAAGGAATTATGGCCTGTCATGCCCCCTGGGGGGTGATTTCTCGCTTTCTGTCTCTCTGTCTCTCTCTGTCTTTCTGGCGAGCGCACATGCCCTATAGCAAAAACCTCTCCAATAAATAAATAAATAAATAAATAAATATATAAATAAATGTGGGGTACAGCTTGAGGGAGGAGGCGGCCAGGGGTCTGTTTCTGAATACTGAGTGGTACCACATTTTATGAGGCCATAGAAACAGTTCACTCATTCAATCAGTGTACATTTAATGAGCAGCTACTCGAAGCCTGACACTGACTAGGCTTTGAGGAAATAACAGATGAGGATAGAAACACCAGCTGCTCTCATCGTGCTTACATTCTAGAGAAACAATGGACATGATAGACTTAATTATGTAATCATTATCTTTTTTCACTGTATTCTTTTCAGATTGTAAAATCATTTTATAGTAACAAACAAAATCAAGAATTATGGTAACATAAAACATAAAAAAGAACATTGTCCCATCAACTCATTCATTTTCCCAGACATTACCACTGTAAACAAGTCTGTGCTTATTTATCTAACTTTTAAAAACATATTTGTAAAATATTTTAAAAGCATTAAAATGGAATTATACTCTTCTGAATATTTTTAGTTTCATATATCCTGAATATCCTCTCACATGGATACAATGAAATCTGCCTTATTCTTTCTAATCACTGGATGATATTCCATGCCATGAATGTACCACAAATTATTTGACTTGTAGCTTTTTGGTAGATATGGGTACTGTTTTTATTTTCACTATTATAAAAACAGTGTTGAAATGAAAATGACTCTG
The DNA here is from genome assembly GCF_000334495.1 of Tupaia belangeri chinensis. Taxonomy (NCBI): domain Eukaryota; kingdom Metazoa; phylum Chordata; class Mammalia; order Scandentia; family Tupaiidae; genus Tupaia; species Tupaia belangeri. The sequence goes on from NW_006159735.1 coordinate 1,641,749, forward strand.
CATATCTTTTCTCTAAAGTTTATTTTATTTCTTCCATGAGAGAGAGGCAGAGAGAGAGAGAGAGAGATGGAGGAGAGAGACGGGTACCCCCAACAGTGTCTTCATACCACGATCCACCCACACCCTTAGCCAGCCCAGATCATGGGCACATGAGCATGCTCCTGGCATGTACAGGGAGACCTCAGGATGTGAACACAGGACCTTCTCATGTGGCCCCAGCATTGCAGAGTGTTGTGTTATCGCTGTGCCAACATTACCAGCTGGCTTCATCTCTTTTTACACAGCCTGTGGGAATATTTCTGAAGCACTATTCATAGTGGAAATGCTGTGTCAAAGGGTATACCGATTTTAAATAATAGATGCTGCCATATTTCTTACCACTCAGGCTATACCTGAATGAGAGTGCAAATGAAAGTGTGTGTTTTCTTGCAACTGCAACAAGATTAGAAACTGTCAATAATTTTCAGCTTTGCTCATCTAATAGGCCAAAGACAGTAATGTGTTGTTTAAATGAACCATTTTTGATCTACAACTGAGGTAACAGTTGTGCAGGGATCTGTAGGGGGTTTAATAGGTGATCCACGCTCTGAAGTTTGCTGGGCAGAGCATGTGGTGGTGTGACCAGGGCGTTTTGGGAAGTTCAGACAGTGAATGCAAAGGTCCTGTGGAGAGAGGGAGCCTGGTGCATCAGTAGGACAAATGCCCCAGGGGCAGAGCAGAGAACAAGAAGTGTGTGAAGAGGCAGGGAGGCAGAGGGCAAACCTGGCAGGGCCTTGTGGTCCATCTTAAGGGTTCTGGTCTTTATTCTGAGAGAATGGAGAAGCCAATGGAAAGTCTCGACAATCTCACATGGTAAGATTGGCATTTTGAACAGGCCTCTCCGGCTGCTGCGCAGAGAATGGACTGGAAAGGAGGGAGAGTGGGATGTGAAAAGAATGGGTGATAGCTATCTGAGGAATCCAGGTGAGAGATGGTCATAGCTTACACTGGGTAGAGGCTAGTCATGGGTGGAGGTGTCTAGATTTAAGAGTATTTAGACCACAGGGATGGCTAGGAACTGTTGCTTGAGTGGGCTTGGGTGTGGCGTGAGGAAGAAGTTGGTGTCTTAGAAGATGCCCAGGTCTTTAAGACAGATGAAATGGGAATTACCATCTGGGTGTCAGGATGTCAAAGGAGCAGGTGTTGATTTGGTAGAGAGCCAGAGGAGGTGACTAGGAGAGCAGCCAGGGAACTCTCCTCTCTTATGCCCACAGATCCATCTAACGCGAGCTGACTGTGGAATCCTGCTGCTGATTGGATGGCAGAGCACCTGAGCCGTGCCATGATGTATGAAAGCCTGCCCATGAAGGGACAGTGCCAAAGGAGCTAATGACTCTTTCTTCACAGAGTTCGAAGGAGAACCCACGTGAATGATAACATCTGGAACTGGGGGGGGGGGGGGCCCGG
>NW_006159735.1:1644351-1684953 GCF_000334495.1 Tupaia belangeri chinensis
AAACCACGTGAATGAGAACTTCTGGAACGGGGGGGGGGGGGTCACAGAGAGGCCATACAAGGAGAAGGCAGGAAGTGGAAGTCGTGAGTAAGCCCAAGTCAATAGGAAGGGAGAAGGAAAGAAGAGAGAACCTGGGGCAGAAGGAGCTGACCGACCACAGGGGGCTGGAGAGTGATGGATGGTTTTCTGGCCCTGGGTGTGACCAAGTGATCGAGAACCAGTTTTTCAAGTTCAGTAGATCTGAGTTTGATTTCCCAGTTCTGATGCTGACTAGCTAAATGACCTTGATGGGTCACTAAACTTCTGTGAGACTGTTCTGTTCACAGACAGCATACTATGTATAATATTTGTAATATTTATTTCTCAACAATGTAGTAAGGATTAAAGAGATATGCATGAGAATGGCAGAAGATATCTGCAACTCAAAACTACTACTGGACCAGTGTCTGGAATTAAAAATTGAAGAAACAAAAAAATGACTACAAATCGGTAAGAAAAAAGCAGCCAACCCAAGAGAAAAACAAACAAAAGACTTAAACTCACAACAAAAGAGGATGTTGGCACGGTCAAAAATATCATCAACCTCTAATAAGGGAAAATTCAGTGACAGTCCATATGCAACAACATGGATGAATCCTATAAACGCACTATTGAGCCAAAGAAGCAATGTAGAGAGGAATGCATGAAATATGACTCAGTACCTATTTTTAAGGTCAAAATCAAGGCATTACGATTACAATCGAATACTAGCACACTCACCAGACTGGCTACATTTGAAAAGTCTAATAATACCAAGCGTTGTTGAGGCTGTGGAGCAACAATAAATCTATAGCTGCTGGTGGGAATGTAGATGAATACGACCATTTTGGAAAGCACTTTGGCATTATCTAATAAACACATTTTACAACCCATTTTACAACAGCATTTCTGTTCTTGGGTACGTGTACCTAAAAAGTTCTCATGCATATCAGGAAGTATACACAAGGATGTCCATACTTTATACTTCATGGTCGTCTCTTATTAGAAACAACACAAATCTCCATCAACTGTAAAATGAGTAGATTGTAATATATTCACACGATGGAGTACTACACAGCCCTGAGAAGGGGTAATCACAAATGAATCTTATCAACACAAGACTGAACAAAGGAAAGAATACAAAGCATATAATTTTGCTTTAGAATTCCAAAAGAAGCAAAATCAAATGATAAATTACATTACATGGCTTATATTTGTATAGCATGTTTTGTAGAGGAAACCATAAGGAGTAAGGAAGTGATGATCCCAGAAATCAGAGTACAGGTTGCTCCTAGAGAATAAGAGGACTCTGGGACCAGAAGGGGACACTCGGAGCCAGGGGATTCTGCAGTGCTTGGGGGTATTCTATTTCTTGATTGAGGAGGTAGTTACACAAGTGTTTGCTTTGTGATTGTTCATTATACTGCACATTTGTTTTGAACACTTTAAGAGTATTTTATTCCACAATTTAAACAGGTTTTTTAAAAAAAAAGATAGCTAACACTTGTAAAATGCTTGGCATAGTGCCTGGCCTGTATTAAGAGCCCAACAGATGGCAATTTTATTTACTGTTATAACCCAGTTGTTAGAGCCACATTGTATCCTAAGCAACCTTCCAGTTCCTGCACTGAGCTTTGGTCTCCATGAGGTCTGGCTCTGAGGCTGAGATTCTGGACTCCTCTGTTTCCCAAGGTAGTGCCAAATAAACCCTGTACTTAAGGCAGTGCTTCTCAATTGATATGAGGTGGTTTACTGTATTGCCTCAAATGCTTCCCAAGTGTGCTGCCAAATTTTGGCAATGCATAAATCTTTCTCTCTTTTTTTTTAAGCGCCTCTGTTGTTATACAATGGAGGAAGCTAGACTGCTACACTGAGCATGGAATGCGGGAAAAAGTCAGAGCTCAGCCTGCTGCAGGTCAGAGGTCATGGGTCAGAGGTGGAACCAGATTGCAAGCTGGTGCCAGGAGTCCTGAGGGATCTTCTAATTTTGAAAGGCAGAGTCTATTGGGAAAGTATAGAACCCGCCTGAACAGCAGTGATGTGGAAGAGGACCAGATGAATCCCAGAAAAATTGTGGCTGACATTTAAACCCTTCACATGTATTGTCCCAGATGCTAGTTTTGCACAAAGATTGACAATCACTGATTTAAGGTAATCTGAGAATGTCTCTATTCTAGCAAGCCTAATAAGGAACCACCATTCCATAGCTGCTATATAAAATAGCTCATTGTAGGACCAGCAGATGGCATAATGGACACATCGTAGGACTCTCACATAGTTGACCGCAGTTCAAGTCCTGGACTCAGTGGCTTAAAACTCACTGGGCACATGTGCGTTTAAGCCCAAGATCCTGAGAGGAAAATGGAGGAGAATAGATTGCGACGTGGCCATCCCCTCTAGGGTGGATGATTTCTCACTTTCTGTCTCTCTGTCTCTCCAGCGAGTGCACATGTCCTATAGCAAAAAAAATCTCTAATACAAACAAAACAAAACAAACAAAACTAATTGTAATACTAGCTAGTAATTATGGGCTGCTCATCAGAAACCACACACTGTGCTAATATTTCCTCCTCATCTTCACCCCAGGAGGTAGGTATGTTCATCTATTGATACATTGCAGCAGATAGAGCTGATCCATAGCACACCGCTAAGTGCTAGAGCCTGGAAGAGGAATCACTTTTACTCTTCAGTTCTAGAGGCAGAGTGTGACCCAGGGTTTGGGAATTAGATGGAGGCAGGTTTTGTTAACAATGGGAAATGAAGGTCCTAATTGGCTAATTCAACAGTAGAATGGGGCGTTTTAGAAAACAGTGAATCCCTCTCTCTAAGCAACATGACGGTTTAACTGTTCATCAAGTACATTTTAGAAGATATTACACATTTGAATGGCAGGTTGGACTAAATGCCTGCTGTGGTCCTTCCAAAGACGGAAAGTTAGTGTCTTGGCCACACTTCCAATAAGGGACTGAACTGTGCTCATATTTCCTTTTTAAACATGAACTTCCAGACACCAGTGCAGGTTCTGGTGCATAAGCTGTATGAGTATACTTTCCACGTTCATATCTATGAGCTTCCTGAGAACGACGAGGCACAGGAAGACTATTCGGTCTTTTAGCTAACTGTAGTAGTATACAGAGGCTTTCTGACTGGGAAACAATTACCTTTCTATGTTTTAGAAGAGAAACAATTTGCATAAGGCATTCTCACCCTTATTTCTTTGCTTTCAGACCAGACCCACTGATCTGCTCATGTGGACCTTCTTGCCCTAACTCCCACAAGTAATAACGCATTCTGAACATTGCATGTGCGGCATTGACAACGGCGTTCCGACAGCGTTTGGGTTGCTTAGAGTCTGCCCTGTTTGCTGAAATGATATGTCTGGCTTTGTTTCCAGGGTTACAGAAACCCTGGTCTCATTGCATTTGCCCAGGAATGGAGGTGCACTATTTTTTGCTTTTCAGAGCCTTCTAGGATAATGGCGGCCTAGGGTGGCACGTCCAGTTGGAGTTGGCTGTGGCTGAGCCTTTGCTACTGCCTGGCAAAACTGCTTTTATTGTGGTTGGGTTTTTGATCTGGGATGGAAAACAGACTTTAGCATTTTCCATGGGCAGAATATCAGAGCTGAGTTGCATATATTTGCTTGTAGGTTCTTTGAATAATAATCGTGTTTGTCAAATATGTAGAGGTTTAGGAACTGCCATATGTACAATTTTATTTATTGCACATACTATTAAGTGGTTCATCAAATTCGTAAATTGAGTTTATTGAACATATACTATTTTTAATAGACTTTATGGTTTAGAACAGTCTTAGACTCACAATAAAACAGAGCAAAAAGTACAGAAAGTCCACACAGACACTCCACTAACAACATCTCCCACCAGACTGGTACCTTTGTTACAACTGATAAACCCACACTGACACATCGGTATCACCCAGAGTCCATAGTTCTGGGTTGTACATTCTGTGGGTTTGGATAAATGTATAATAACATGTATCCACCATGTATTAATAGTATCAAATAGCATAGTTTCACTGCTCCACAAATCTGTTATGGGGCCAATAGGGAGCATGGTGGTTAAAGTTCTGGACTCCCACGTGACCAACAGTGGTTTGAGTCCCAGACCCAGCAGCATGAAAATCATGCTGAGCATGCTTGCGTGCATGCCCAAAATCCCGAGAGGAGAATGGAAGAGACAGGATTGTGGAGTGGTCATCCCTCCTGAGAGGTGATTTTTCATTTTTCCTCTCACTGTCTCTGTCTCTCTCTAGTGAGTGCACATGCCCTCTGGCAAAAAAAAAAAAAAACTTAAAAAAAGTTAAAATAAAATAATCTGTGCACCACCTATTTATCCCCCACTCCCCTCAAGCCTCTGGCAACCAAAAAACTTTTTTTTTTTAAATCTGCTTCACATTTTTGCCTCTTCCTGAATGTTAAATTGTTGGCATTATATGATAGGTAGACTTCTCAGGTTGACTCTTTCACTTAGTAATATGTATTTAAGGCTCCTCCATGTCTTTTCATGGTTTGATAGCTCATATTTTAGTGCTGAATGATATTTCATTGTCTGGATATACTGCAGTTTATTTTATACATTTACCTACTGAAAGATATCATGGTTGCTGCCAAGCTTTGTCATTTATGAATAAAGCTGCTATAATTGTCCATGTGCAGGTATTTGTGTAGACATAAGTTATCAGCTCTTTGGGGTAAATGCCAAGGAGCATAATTGCTGGATTATATGGTAAGAATGCATTTGATTTTGTGTAGAACTGCCAAATTGTTTTCCAACATGGCTATATCATTTTGCATTTCCACCAGCAGTAAATGAGAGTTCCTATAGCTCCACATCCTTGTCAGCAGTTGTCATTATCAGTGTTTTGGATTTTCACCATTCTAATAGGTGTGTAGTGGTATTGCATTGTCATGCTTTGTGATTTCCCAATGACATAAGATGTGGAGCATCTTTACAGATGCTTTTTCCTTCCTTGTATATCCTCTTTACAGAGGGGTCTGTTCAGATCTTCTGCCCAGTTTAATAACTGAATTGCCTATATTCTTATTGTTAAGTTTGAAGAGCTCTTTGTATATTTCAGATAATAGTCCTTTATCAGGTGTGTCTTTTGCAAATACTTTCTCCTAGTACGTGGTTTGTCATTGTCTTGAACATATACTATTCTAACATTTTTTAGATGTTGTATGGTAATACAACATATTGAAGACAGAACTCCTCCCTTTTGTTTTAATTCTCGTTGGGAGATATCTATTTCCTAGACCAAAAAGACCCCCATTGCATTTTGTTTAAAGTTTGTTTATTTCATGAGAGGGGGTGGAGAAAGATGGGCACCCCTAACGGAGTCCTTATGCTGTGATACATCCCCATTCTCATGATACCTGGCTCATGAGCATGCGGGCACCTGGCATGCTCATGGACTCCCCACAGAGGTCGAGGATGTGAAGTCAGGACCTTTCCAATGTAGGTTCAATTTGTTACCGTTCCACCACCTCATAGGCCCCATTTCTGTTTTATTGGTTATTAGTGAAGTTCGCAACTGGATCGGGAAGTAGTAAATACTCCAGAGAATTGGTATATTTGGTAAACTTGCATGGATAGTGTTTTATGTCAGTGAGATTTCCACAATAAATCACATTCTGATGGCTTATGTATTGAGACTGTCTTACCTGGGAGGACAACATGTCATTAGTATTCCAAGAAATATTAGTGGAATTAATATTAATTATTCCATTATTGGCTATAATATCAGTTATTTATGGCTGTTGTTTATATATTCCTTTACCTACTACTTTCACTGGCATTACCTCCTGTGATGATTATAAAGTAATGATGACTTATCCAAATAATATGGACTACAGCAATATGGCCAAGAGAAAAGGTTTTATTTTATTTAACAGGCTTGGTTTTTTTGTACTTCAAAATATTTAAAACTATTTAACAGAAGAGGGATCATTTTTTTTTTGAGAGGTTTTTTTGTTTGTTTGTTTGTTTTGTTTTTTTGCTATAGGGCGCGTGCGCTTGCCAGACAGACAGAGACAGAGAGACAGAAAGCGAGAAATCACCCCCCAGGGGGGATGGCCATGCTGCAATCCCTTCTCCTCCATTCTCCTCTCGGGATCTTGGGCATGCATGCACACGCACTTGGCGTGAGTTTAAGCCACCAGGTCCGGGACTTGAACCGCAGTCAACTACGTGGGAGTCCAGCGACATAGCCATTACACTAACTGCTGGTCCCAGAAGGGGGATCATTTCTAAACAGAATAGAGTCACAGGAAATGCGCATTACAGGATTTCACATTTGGAGTCAACATTTGCTTATACAGAACTACATATCAGCCAAGAAACATGACATGCTTAAACTTCCATCATATTTAACAGAACTTTTTCAGTGTATTCACTGATGGAAAACAGGGCCCAGAAACCCAGTGTGAATTGGATTTAGGATATGTTCAGCTGGAATGCAGTATACCAACACTAATCCACAAAAGCCAGGTGTTGTGAAATATAATGTCCAACCTTAAATCTTTTTTTAGTTTTCTGCTATAGGGCATGTGCACTCACTAGAGAGAGGCAGAGAGATAGAAAGTGAGAAATCACCACCCAGGGAGAATGGCCATGCCGCAATCCCATCTCCTCCTGTCTCCTCTCAGAAATTTGGGCACAAACGCACACATACTCAATGTGTTTCAAGCCACTGGGTATGGGACTTGAACCACAGTCAGCCATGTGGAAGTCTAGTGCCTTAACCACCATGCCACCTGCTGGCCCCCCTAATCTTAAATCTTAAATGCAAGAGAAATAAAATACTTAGCCAACCAATAGAAGAACAAACAATAGAGAGACTGTAATCTATACGATAGACAATGAGCCGGGTCCCCTATCTAGGACATGTGCTCTCAATGCTATGTCTAGTCTCAAAGAGGAAATAATAAAGTCCCCACATATGCCATTCCTCAGGGAAAGACAAAAAGAAAGAGCAAATAGGGGCAATGAAGAGAAGAGACATTTGTGTTTCCAACCAGAAAGAAATGCTGGGTCACCCTACTGCAGGTTGCTCTTCTTGATGAGGCTGTTATAAGTGTTCTGCAAAATTGCCCAAGCTGCAAGCCTCCCAGAAGCAAAGCTACAAAAATGGGTGTTGCACAATGGTAGGTCTTGGAGACATCTGTGGCCAGGGCACTGCGCAGTGTGAAGATCGTAGGTGTGGGACCTCTGCAGGCCTGGAGTCCAGTCCTGGCTGTGTCCTTCTTAGTTATATGACTTTGGGCAAATTATTTAAACCTCTGAGCCTTGGTTTCTTCATTTGTAAATCTGGCATAATTTTGCCAGTAAGCAGAGATGAGCCACCATTTATATCAAAGACCTGTCACATAGTAGGGACTCAATAAAGTAATTTAAAAAGTTAAGTAATTTAAAAAGTTATTCAGACCTTTATTTACGTATTTAATGACTCAACTGTAAGGAAAGACCAGATGTACATTAAATAGCCTTAGCTTATGCTACTTGCACCTAAATTGAAATCCTGTGTCCCCCCCGGATGCTTTCAGTGGCAAGTCAGCTTAAACTAGCTTAAAAAATAAAATGAATGTATAGGTTCATGTAAGTGGAAAATCCCATGAAACAGCTTCGCAAGATGCGTGGCCCAGCAGCTCCACACTGCATTGAAAGATCTGGCTGCTTTTTCTTTCTGCTCTGCTACAGTGATATCAGCTTTATTCCAAGTCTGGCTCTCTTTCTGTTGCAAGATGGTTGTCAGCAGAAGTCTGGGTCCATCTGTTAGAATTTTGTTGACTTGGTGTGATAGAAAATCCACTGTAATAGTGACTTTAACAGTATGGAAATATATATTTATCTTCCATTTAAAAGAAATCCAGAGATAGTTAGTCCAGGGCTGGTACAGTGGCACCACCATGTTATGGACCCAGATGTTTAACTTGGTGCTCCACATTCTAGGGCATGGCTCCTTTCTCAATGTTACCTCAAGGTCCAAAATGACTGCTGGAATTCTAGTCATTACATCTGTATTCTAGGCAGGAGGAAGGGCAGAAAAAAGATTTGCTTCTTCTCTTTTGAGGACTCAGTGGAAGTCTCACACAAACCTATTACTTCCATCTCATTGGTGGATACTTAGTCACAGAGGGTAGTTGCAAGAGATGCCAGGCAAGAAAATCTTTTGTGGATCCAAATGTGTTCAGCTGGAAGCAGGATCATTCCTATTCCCACGAAGAAGAGAATGAATATTTGAAAGCAACTAGCTGTTGTTATCACTGAGAGGTACGTGCTTCCTTATTGTGACAGAGTGGTCAGAAGGTGGTCCTTTTTGGGAGCTCCCATAAAAGAAGAGAGATTTCTTTCTCAAAAACTTCAGAAAACATGCCTCATGTCTCATTGGCTCAAACTGAGTCTTGTACACAACCCTGAACCAATCACTGTGAGGGTGTGGGAGATGGTAAGTGCGGATTGGCTAACCGCAATAGCTCCCTCTCCTGGATTGGATCCACTAGCCATACCCCTAGCCATATATTAAAGGACTTGATAGGATGAGAGAAGAGAGCAATGGATGTTAGAACAAAGTTCTTCCTTTACCTGCCCCAATCTTTTTTTTTTTTTGACTATGTTAAACAGTTCTATAATTTCAGCACTTAGAACACCACTCTTGAGGGACCAGCAGTTAGCGTAATGACTATGTCACTGGACTCCCTTGTAGTCGACCGTGGTTCAAGCCTCAGACCTGGTGGCTTAAAAGCTCATGCCAGGCGTGTGTGTGTGCATGCCCATGATCCCGAGAAGAGAATGAAAGAGAAGGGATTGCAGCATGGCCATCTCGCTTTCTGTCTCTCTATCTCTCTCTGTCTCTGACGAGCGCAAGCGCCCTATAGCAAAAACCTCTTCAAAAAAAAAAAAAAAAGAACAACACTCTTGATAAAAGTCTTGTGGTTTAGGGGACCAGCAGGTGGCATGGTGGTTAAGGCGCTGGACACTCCTACATGGCTGACCATGGTTCAAGTCCTGGACCTGATGGCTTGCTTTCTTGCTTTCCCTCTCTCTCTCTGTCTCTCTCTGGTCAAGTTAAAATAAATGAATAAATAAATAAAATTAAATAAATAATTCTTTAAAACAAAATGTCCTGCAGTTTAGACCTTTTCTGATTTTTTCCCCCAATCATTTCTGAATCAAACTGGGCACAGTAATAAGCCAGCAAATTCCCGAACCTGTCTAAACTGCAGTTCCCCATCTGTAAAATGATTAGGATCACAGTATCCACCTTTTTTTTTTCTCCAAGTAGCAGGTGAGATGATGCACGTATGCTTGGCACAGTGACCATTTAATAAAGGTTGAGCAGTAAACATAATAATACTATCTGATGTCTGGGTTCTATCTTTTATTCTCTATCTTGCTTGTTTCTTTACCTGAAGCCTTAGGATCCTCTTCTGGGTCTACTCCAGTTTCTGTTTCTGTAATTTGTCTTTCTCCCATTCAAAATTCTTCATAAATGCCCCCAAGTTTATTTCTGACTTCATCTTTAATTTGCCAAAGTGGTCTGCAATGCCTAAAGGTGTGACAAGAGAAAATGGCTTGGGAAGGCAAAGAGTGAAAAAGGAGCTTCGAGGAGCGGGGGAGGTAGAGGGGAGTTGCTGAATTTCCCTGGAAGCCCAGCACCAGCCTCTCTTTGAAGATGCAGCCTCGTCCTTGCTTAACCCATGTCAACTTCTCACTCCCATGTGGGATTTCTTGGAAAAGGAAGAAAAATGTTTTCTACTTGTTGATGTGAATTTACATAAAAAAGCACATCCTCAGTCATTGGACCTTGGGGTTAATTTGTCTACAGAAAGCTCAAAGTTGAGCTTGAGAGTGTATTTAGTTTGGCGGTGTTAAGAATAAGGTCTCTTGGGACCAGCAGATGGCATAATGGTTATGTTGCTGGACTCCCACCTAATCAACCATGGTTCGAGTCCTGGACCTGACTGCTAAAACTCATGCTGGGTGCATGTGCATGTGCATGTGTGCCCAATATCCCAAAAGGAGAATGGAGGAGAAGGGACTGCGGCGTGGCCATCCCCCCTGGGTGGTGATTTCTCGCTTTCTGTCTCTCTTGTCTCTCTCTGTCTCTCTGGTGAGCACATGAGTCCTATAGCAAAAATCTCTCTTAAAAAAAGAAAGAAAGAAAAAATAAAGTCTCTTTGTCTTGAGGAACTGAGACATCTCCTCACTTGCATCTAAGAAAGTTTGTGCTCACTCTCTCCCTCCTCCCAGTTCCTCCCTCCTAGGGATTTACACTCAGTTTACCACGGGAAGAGCTGCTCCTGGAATCCCTGCCCTTGCACATACCGGAGGACACCCAGGTTTCCCAGAGTGCTGCTTGCAGTTCAGTCGTAATAATTGGGAAGGAGCTAATAGCTAACATCAATTGCCAGTCACTGTAAGCACTTTGCATGTGTAAAAACAGTCATCGTGATCGCTAACACTTACTATGTACAGGCATAGCTTAAATTAATTTTTTAGAGGTTTTTGCCATAGGGCACATGCGCTCGCCAGACAGAGAGAGACAGAGAGACAGAAAGCGAGAAATCACCCCCCAGGGGTGATGGCCATGCTGCAATCCTTTCTCCGCCTTTCTCCTCTCGGGATCTTGGTCACGCATGCACATGCACCTGGCGTGAGTTTTAAGCCACCGAGTCTGGGACACAAACTGCAGTTGACTACGTGGGAGTCCAGCGACATAGCCATTATGCTAACTGCTGGTCCCACAATCACTCACTCTTACATTCTTATCTTGTATGCTAGCCCATCTCCTCGCGAGAAGGTTTGCGAGTATTCTTAGTATACCCATTTACAGGTAAGGAGACTGAGGCACATGGAGAGGAAGTGGCTCTGGATTCAGATGTGAGCAGGAGCCTGGGTCTTATTTGCTAAGTCACGTTCCCTCCTCCCGGGACCCACGAGGACATCTCCGTATCCAGCACTTCACATAAGGAGTACACTGAGAACTACGTGAGAGGACATAACTAATCCGGAGTAACTAGGAGCATGGCACAGGTGCACGGTTGCCCTTGAAGTGCTCCCTGAAGTCCATCGAACCTGCTGTTGCTTCTGAAGCCTGGAGGGGACTGAAGGAGGCCAGTGTTGGCGGGGGTAGAGGAAGGCAGCCCTGTGATAACACCACACATTTTCTGGCACCAGGAGCAAAATTCAGTTATGCTTCTGTAGCTCTCTGGTTTCTTCCTCATTTCACCCCAGGGCCACTGGTCAAGATGTCTGTGGATTCTCTGGGAGCCTTGAAGCATCAAACATTACAGTCATAGCCCCACTGGTTAAATAAAGGAATTAGCATGGGAAGCCAGCGTTTAAAATGTAATTTATTTACTTATCTCGTGCCTTGTTCCACAGAAGATTTATGGCAATAGACAGAAGTGCCTTGCATCTTGGGAGAGAGTATCAATTAGGCGTGTGTGACAGTGTGACTAGAAGCCCAGCTCGCCTGCTCCCCTCCCAGGGACCATGGACAGGGCCTATCTTGCCACCAAGTTTAAGTCTAAACTGGGAATGATGTCTTCCTGGTGGAATTGAATGAACTTTAGTAATAGTTCCTGTAATGCTCCTTGCAGAAGCCTGGGCCACAGAGGTGCTCAGTGGATTGTTGTATTATTATTATTATTATTATTATTATTATTACTACTACTACTACAATGCAGAGAATAATTGAACAGAAAGAAAACAAGGGCAGGGTCCTTAAAGAGCCAGGAATGAGGCCGGTACAAAAACACCTGCATGCAGTTGTGCTCACTTCCCCAGGCTGTGCGATGAGAGGCACCTGATTGTGTCACCATCTGCAGTACTCACAGGAGGAGACCTGCAGGCTCAGGATAGACAGCTGCCCAGGTGGACGTGAAAGAAAGCTCTCTCTGCAGTCCTTCTGAGCTGGCACTGTGCAGTGTTCTCAACAACTTCTCTAGAGTAACCCTGATGACAGTGCTGCTGGCTGTCCCTTAACATAGCCTAGTAGCAACAAGCCAGAGCCTAAGTGGATGTGAGCCATTCCACCAAGAGCCACCGTAACAGAGCCAGGAGTACTGCTCTCGGTGGTTGTGACTTCACCAGGGGCAATAGCAACTAATGCTTACAGAGCATCACGAGGGGCGAGGGAGGCTCTGAGCCCTCTCCGTGTAATCCCACCTTTACGTTTTACAACACCCATGTGAGATGGGTAATATTGCTCCATTTTACAGAGTCAGTTGAGGTCCAGAACTCTTCAGGAAGCTTCCCAAAGTGACTGACCTGACGGTCCCTAGCCAGGCTTCAAAGTGGCTGGCTCCGAGTCTGTGCCACCGCCCCTCTGGAACACGGATAGGACTGAACATCCTGTGGTAGCCCTTCATGCAGATGTCCTTGTCAGCTGAGGCTTGGACAAATCTTGTGCAGCAGCAAGTTGAAGGATGTGTCAGTGCTGAGGAGTTCCTGTGGGAACCAGTATTGTGCATCGGTGTGCTGTGCCATCAGCTGACATGGGAAAACACTGACGCACTCTCGTTTGAGAGTCTGATATGGGCTCCTGCTTGAGCCAAAGGTGACCCGTGGTCTTGGCTCAGAAAAGGAGGGGACCAATAGGGGAGCAAGGCCAAGGTGCACCTTAGAAAGCTCACTTCCATCCACCCTAATGCGCAGACCAAGGGTGACTGAGGACTCATGTTCTGCATGTATCATGGCTGCAATCATTTTAGTCCAAAAATGTGTCAAGGCAGTTACGTTCCTGTTCTGGCTGTTTAAAGATAAAAAATGAATATACCACGGCACCTGTAGGATACTCAGTATACATCCTGTTTATTGTAATTTTCACCTAATATACTGAACCACCCGAAACTACCTGGCAAGAAAGACTCCCGATGCCTCCTTCACCCTGCATGCACTATCCCAAAAAATGTTCCCAAAAGGCCAAATATAGCATTGTGCTGTTTCTGCATGGTAGACATAGCATGGTTATAATTGTAACACAAGCAGTACTCTGTCATCCAGGCCTCTGGGCTCATCGTCTTATGCATCTAGTTAATTAGCAGAGAGCACCTCTCTTCTCCTGAGAGCACCTCTGAGTGCTTGCTGTCTCCCAGCCCAGGGTCATCAGCATCGTAGCAGTGTCTGCCCAGCCTCTGCCCGCGTTGCTGTTGCTGTACAGACCCCCTTTCCATTACTCTTTATGCTGTGGGCTGTGCAGGCAGCTCTCTGTTACTCTAAGTTGGTCTAATGCAGAGGAAGCAGAGGATAGTGGAGCACAGGCAATGACAGAAAGCCAGAGGTCCTGGCCCTTCTCTAACTCATGGCCCTGTGCTCTCCACGCCCTGACTTGGCACTGTCTTCTTGAGCTTTGCTCATCCCTAGGAGCTGCTGGCTGCCCAACTCACTGCATCTTCCCACCCCACTGTAAATTCCAGATACTTTCACATGGAGCAGATTTGGTGCCTTGCTAATTTTCCCCTTTCCTTCTCAGTCCTAATCCAGAGTTTGCTTTTCTCGCCCATACAGTCCTGTCCAGGCCTCATGGTATATTTTCTCCCTCTAAGAAAATGTATGGGGACCAGCTCATGGTGTGGTGGTTAAGGCAGCTGGATACCACATGGCCACTTTGCAGTTTGAGTCCTGAACCCAATGACTTGAGAGACATGCTGGGAGCATGTGCTTGTGTGCCAAAAATCCCACAAGGAAGGAAAGATGGAGGAGAAGTGATTGTGGCATGACCATTCCCCATGGGAGAGAGGGGTGTTTTTTCCTCTCTCTTTGTCTCTTTCTGGCAAGCTAATGGACCCTCTGCAAAATTTGGGGGAAAAAAAAAAAGAAAAAGAAAGAAAATTTAATTCATATCCCGGTGTGTGAAAGCAGCTACAGTCATGGTTTTAATTAGCATTTCCACTTGCTATATCATAGGCTTGGGAACTTACAGAATAGTTGGGAATTAAAGTTTCAAAAGTAAGTATGAAATAACATGACAAAAATGACCCCACAGCAAATGGTCAAACAGCATGGTTAAGAAGTGGTTAAGTAAGGAATAGTGGTACTGAAAATAAGTGCAGGGATGAGGAGGTGGCTGTTGGCTAGGATGGTCCATTGGGCTTTCACAAGTGAGAGGAAGTTGGATTGAGTAGGAGGGATAGATGGAGAATGATGAGTGGCGAGAGAGGAGAGTGTTATGGGGAGGAGAAGCAGCATGAGTAAAGGCAAGAAGGTGGCTTGACACATGACCCACAGGCTTGGAGGGCTGCACGCCGAAAGGAGTGAGTGGGAGTGTTCCAGTCTGGTAAGGAAGAGCAAGGATCTTCACCAGGCCAGAAGAAGCAGAAACCAGACTGAGGAGACGCTGCTCATTGTTTTTTGGTAGCATTTCCAAGGTGAACATGTCGATTGTGGTTCCCTGCATAAGAGACACCCTACAATGTAAACTGCGAAGATGCAGTTCTCTAATTAAGTCTATTTTCCTACAACATGTGTTTATTTATCACAGAGAGCTGTGATAACTTGAGGGTGTCATGTCAACCTTTCTCATGCAACAGCTGAACTCAGTGACACTAACATCCTGGATCCCAGCAGATGGGGATGTTCTTACTAAACTGCTACACAGTCTGCCTGGGGCCGGGGACTTGAGTGTTCCAGGTGTTTCATTTGCAGGGTGGGCAGACTTGACTTGCTCAATGGCAGCAGAAACACCTGGAGTTGGAACCCCAGGCTAATATTAGTTATGCCAGTGGTTCTTAAATTTCAGCGTGGATCTGAGTCACCTGCAAGGTTTGTTAAAAAACAGTGTTGAGAGAGAGAAAGAAGGAGCAAAAGGATGCAATCCCAGAGATAGAAAGTAGGAGCTGCTGCCTCTCATGTGCTGATGCCATTCTGCCCCCTCACCCATCCAGGACCAACAGGCAGGCCCAAGCCAAGCCACTTGACTTGAGCTCATCAGCTGGGACCCCCGCCCAGCCTGCTGTGGTGCTGTCCAGCCCATGTGGTATGCAAGTGCATCACATGAAGTGGTCTACCACCTTACATTCTGCCTGTCAGTGCACCTCCCATTCACCTGGGAGCAGTTATGTGTGTGTATAGAAGAACCAAGCAACCGAAAACAGGAGATCTGGAGGACTTCTTCCCCCATAACTCCCTTAGCAGTAAAAGGAGAGAAACTCCTCTCTGAATACCTAAACCCCAAACTCCTACTTCAGATTCTATACTCCCACCCATAGTAGAGGAGGGAAATTGGCACAGAGCTTATGCATCATAAAGAAGTGCAGGAGCACACAGCTACAGAAACACTCCAAAGAAGTAGGAAGAAGTGAGTATACCACCAGATGACTAAATATCAAAGCAACCCAAAGAGATAGAACAAAGTCAAGAAATACATCCCTCTCAAAGGATCATTATTCCTCACTAACAATAAATAAACCACAAAGACTGTGGAAATGTCTAAAAAAAAAAAAAAGAAAAAATACCCTCAGACTATTCATTGTAACAATACTCAACAAGATTCAAGAGAAAATAGTGAACCAGTTGCAGGAGATAAGAAAATCCTTCCATGACATGATAGGGAAACTCCATAAGGAGATAAATACACTGAAAAAAAGAATCTAACAGAACTTTTGGAGATAAAGAACATGTTGCAAGAAATAAAAACGTCTCCCAAAAGTGTCAACAAAAGATTAGACCACAAAGAAGAAAGAATCTCTGACCTTGAAGACAAAATCTACAATTTAGTCCAAGCAAATGAAAAGAATAGGAGAAGAACCATTAAACATGAAAACAATATACAGGAAATCCTAAACACCATTAAACAGACAAATACTTGTATAATAGGTATTCCAGAGGTAAAGGTATAGAAAAAATCTTTCATAATATATTAGTGGAAAATTTTCCAAATTTAGAGAGTCATGAAGACATTCAAATCCAGGATATACAAAGGACATCAAATATTGGTCATTAGAAAAGTCATGACAGTGGGAGTTATAGCTCAGGTGTAGAGTATTTGACTGCAGAAAAAACATGACTTATTTTTTTCTGTGTCATGACTTTTCCAAAGACCCAATACACATAACATAAGAAGATCTTCTCCAAAGTATTTCATAGCCAAATTGATAAAAATTGAAGACAAAGACAAAATTCTAAAAATGGCAACAGAGAAATTCCAAATTACTTACAAAGGTTACCCTATTAGACTAACATCAGATCTCTCAGCTGAAACAATACAAGCAAGGAAAGAATGGAAGACTTTTTAAAAAAAAATTTTTTTTTTAAATTATTTTATTTAATTTTATTCATCATCATTTTTTTTTAATTTGACCAGAGAGAGATAAAGAGAGAGAGAGGGAAGGTGAGAGAGCAAGCCACCAAATCCAGTACTCGAATTGGTCAGCCATGTGGGAGTCCAGCACTTTAACCACCATGCCACCTGCTGACCTCAAGGGAAGACATATTGAAAACGCTGAAGGAAAAGCAATTTCAGCCAAGAGAACTATACACAGCAAAATTATTTTTCAAATGGGAAGGAGAAATAAAATAATTCCCAGATAATCAAATGCTGAAAGAATTCACCCAAATGAAACAGGCTCTTCAAGAAATACTTAGGGGATTACTATACCAGGAAAGCTAAAGAGAGACAAATAGGAGTAGGAGAACACAAAACAACTAGGAAAAACTGGATAAACCCACATATATCAATAATATCATTGAATATCAGGAGGAAATGTAAATTCAACAATTTTACACACAAAGAGATTTAAATTCAAGTCCACCAATTATTCGATAGACAGTTATCTCTACAGGTTTCAATTTATATATTTATTGTAACCATTACTCATTGTATAAAACTAGATAATAGAGGAAAAGTCCAAAATGTTATGGCTGATTCTTTGGAATGAATTTTTATTTTATTTATTTATTTATTTATTTATTTTTGCTATAGGGCGCGTGTGCTCGCCAGCCAGCCAGACAGAGACAGAGAGACAGAAAGTGAGAAATCACCCCCCAGGGCGTATGGCCACACCGCAATCCCTTCTCCTCCATTCTCCTCTCGGGATCTTGGGCAGGCATGCACATGCGCCTGGCGTCAGTTTTAAGCCACCGGATCCGGGACTTGAACCGCGGTCTACTACGTGGGAATCCAGCGACATAGCCATTATGCTAACTGCTGGTCCCTGGAATGAATTTTTAAAAAAATACTAAAATCAAGAACTTTGTATCACCAAATCACTGGCTTTGTCATGTCTTCACTTACAAACATCTCTTTCCAATTTTGTTTTATCTTTGCTTTTCAGAAGACTTTCTTTCTTTCTTTCTTCTTTTTTTTTTTTTAGAGGTTTTTGCTATAGGGCACATGTTCTCACCAGAAAGACAGAGAGACAGAAAGCAAGAAATCACCCTCCAGGGGGGATGGCCATGCTGCAATCCCTTCTCCTCCATTCTCTTCTTGGGATCTTGGGCACGCACACACACGCACCCGGCATGAGTTTGAGCCACCGAATCCAGGACTCAAGCCCTGATCAACTACATGGGAGTCCAGCAACATAGTCATTCTGCCAACTGCTGGTCCATAGAAGGCTTATTTCTTTATGCACAGTGCATGACTATGGTCTTACTATAACTCTTAGTGTGTGAGTAAAACATTCTTTTTATATCTCTTTTTTTTTGAGAGAGATTTTTGCTGTAATGATTATATGTGAATCATAAAGTATGATAAATAGTTAAAGAGAAAAAATCCAGAGTACTAGGCACCACTTTTAAGTTTTGACTCTGTAGATTTGGGTTGGGCCCAAGAATTTGCATTTTTTAAGCAGTGCCCAGATGATATGGGTACTACGTACTTTGAGAATCACAGGTCCAGAACCCCATTGTTAACTTAAACAAAAATCTCTTAGTTCTTTCTGTTGTGTGCCCAAATGAAGTTTGGGTTTGAGAGAAGAATGGAAGTCAAAAGGTGGAAACAGCCCAAATGTCCATCCACATAGATGGTTAAACAAATTGCCATAGATCCATACAGTGGAATATTACTTAGCTATGAAAAGGAATTAAATTCTAATACACTCACAACATGGGTGAACCTTAAAAACATGCTAAATAAAGGAAGAGCTGAGAGGCATCACGAAATGTACTACAGCTTGTAAGACAGCTTTGATTAAAGATGACTTCCTTGTTTGCTAGAGAAATTCGCCTTTCTAAAAGACATGAAGAAACGGTATCACAAAGATTAATGTTACTTCTACAAATGGAGAATAAATTTGGAGATGAAAACACAGAAAGGGCATCTTAGCTGCAAGCAGCCGAGACTGCTTTTAAAAGGAAACTTAGTCTTTTAGAGACTCGTTACTGAGCATCAGTAGAAGAACACATTCCCAGCTGGGAATAGTTTCTTTTAGGAAGAGCACCTTACCCTACTGATGTTGAAAATCAAAGTGAAGCAGAAAATACCATTCAAAATGAGACCCAGTGATAACTTCACTTGCTAGTTCAAAAAAAACCTGCTTAATAAAGCTGAATGTTAGAGAGTATGTAGATAGCTGAGATGGATACCAAACTTGAGCTGTGAAATATTGGTTTCGTTGACTAAAAATGAAGGTTTTCTGCTGAGACTTCTCCCTTCATATTCATTTCTAGTGGGTAGGGCTACCTCTGTCTCCTCTCCATTTTTCTCTGTCTCTGTCTCTCTGTGTCTTCCTGTTACTTTTAAACATTTACTTAAAAAAATTTTTTTAAGGTAAAGTATTCTCTGGGCTCTTAAACCCCTCCTTTATTGTTCTAATTGGTGCCTTTCCCCAATTCCATTTAGGAAAGGCACACACCACCACCCCCCGGGCCCATCCTGAGATGGATACCAAACGTGAGCTGTGAAATATTGGTTTCATGTAGCGCACATGTGCGATGCACTGTTTTCATTTTTTGCTTTTCAAAATTAAAATCTAAACGTTTTTTTAATCATAGTTTCTTTCTTTCTCCTTTTTTATTTTTTCTTTCCTCTTCTCTAATTCTTTTCCTTTTTTCTTTATCTTTATTCATTGACTGCTCAGCCTCTATGCACAAAGTGTCTAGATAGGTCTAAATAAACAGGATCTGGATACGATTAGGGTCAGAATATTCTTCTATTCCCACTGAATCTGAAGCACAGAGAGTGAAAATGGAACAGAAGAGAGATTGCAGATCACCTTTTTCTGCACGCCTCTGAACCCTCAGATTGAACTTCAAGAATTAGGTAGAAATGCACCATCCATCAGATGACTAGAAATCACTACAAGGTCACAAGAAATATGGAAAAGCAAGAAAATACCTCTCCTCCAAGGGAAAAGCATAACTCCTCTTCATCCTTAGACAATATAATGAAACCCTTGGAAATGTCAGATAAAGAATTTAGAATATTTGGGAACCAGCAGTTAGCGTAATGGCTATGTCGTTGGACTCCCACGTAGTCGACCGCGGTTCGTGGCCCAGACCCGGTGGCTTAAAACTCACGCTGGGCGCGTGTGCGTGCGTGCCCAAGATCCTGAGGGGAGAATGGAGGAGAAGGGTAGACAATATAATGAAACCCTTGGAAATGTCAGATAAAGAATTTAGAATATTTGGGAACCAGCAGTTAGCGTAATGGCTATGTCGTTGGACTCCCACGTAGTCGACCGCGGTTCGTGGCCCAGACCCGGTGGCTTAAAACTCACGCTGGGCGCGTGTGCGTGCGTGCCCAAGATCCTGAGGGGAGAATGGAGGAGAAGGGATTGCGGCGTGACCATCCCCCCTGGGGGGTGATTTCTTGCTTTCTGTCTCTATGTCTCTCTCTGTCTGTCTGGCAAGCGCACGCGCCCTACAGTGAAAATCTCTCCAAAAAAAAAAGAATTTAGAATATTCATAGTGACAAAGCTAACAGAGATGGAAGAGAAGAGAGACAATGAACTGCAGAAGAGGCAGGAGAAAGGAGCTGACGAGATCCAAGAGGTGAGGAAATTCTCACAAAATCTAAAACAGAAAATACACACTATAAAAAAGAATCAAATGGCTCTTTCCCACTATACAAGATGGCAGGTGAAAAAGTTGTGAAGCAGGGTACTAAAAAGAAACCTGAGGTCAAGAAGGCTGATGCCAGTGGCAAGGTTAAAAAGGGTGACCCCAAGGCTAAAAAGCCCAAGCAGGGGAAGCTTCACTGCAGCAGAAACCTGGTGCTAGTCCGGGGCATCAGCACATACTCCCTGTCTGCCATGTATTCCAGGAAGGCCATGTACAAGAGGAAATACTTGGCCACTAAATCCAGGATTGAAAAGAAGGAGAAGGTTCTTGTGACTGTCACAAAACCAGTTAGTGGAGACAAGAATGGTGGTACTTGGGTGGTTAAACTGTGCAAAATGCTTAGGTATTATCTTACTGAAGCTGTGAGCTAGCATCACTCCTTGGACCAGTCTGATTATCTTCACTGGAAGCCAAAGAGGCAAGAGAGTGGTTTTCCTGAAGCAGCTAAGCAGTGGCTTGCTACTTGTAACTGGACCACTGGGTCTCATTTGATATCCACTGTGTAGAACACACCAGGAATTTGTCATTGCAACCTCCATGAAAATTGATATTAGCAAAGGTAAAAATCCCAAAGCACCTTACCAAAGCACCAGCCAATGAATAAAGATAAAGAAAAAAAGGAAAAAAATTAGAGAAAAGAAGAAAAAATCAAATAAAAAAGGAGAAAGAAAGAATATGATAAAAACAAAAACAAAAACAACTTTACTTTAAGTAAAAGAAATTGTGGAAGCCCAGACACCAGGAAGGTGAGATCTTCAACACAGAAAAGGAGAAATACAAGATTTCAGAGCAGCACAAGGTTGATCAGAAAGCTGTGGACTCACAGATTTTACCATAAATCAAAGCTGTTCCTCAGCTCCAGGGCTACCTGTGATCCATGTTTGCCCTTACAAATGCAGTTTATTCTCACAAATTGGTGTTCTACATTTCCTGCCCAGTACCTAATTAAATAACTGATCATTAAAAAAAAAAAAAAAGAATCAAATGGACCTGTTAGAGATGAAGGCTATAATACAGGAAGTCAAAACCTCCCTTGAAAGTATTAAAAGCAGACTGGATCATACATAAAATTGAATCTCAGATATAGAAGATAGATTTGCTGACCTAGAAAAATCCACCACAAAGACTGAGAAAATTGCCCCCCCAAAAGAGAATAATATACAAAAAATACTAGATCCTATCAAACATCCAAACATCTGGATAATTGGTATCCCAAAAAGCAAAGAGACTCATAAGGGTATTGATAGTCTATTCTGTGAAATCCTGGAAGAAAACTTTCCAAGTCTAGAGAGGCATTCAAAGATCCAGTCCCAAGAAATACAAAGGACCCCAAATAGAATCAACCCAAGAAGATCTTCTTCAAGACACATTATAGCCAGATTGACCAAAACCACAAACAAAGACAAGATACTAAGACTGGCAAGAAAGATATGTCAAGTTACCTACAAAAGATATCCCATTAGGCTAACAGCAGACCTCTCATCAGAAACAACGCGAGTGAAGAAAGAATGGGAAAGTATGTTCAAAGTGTTAAGGGAAAAGTAATTTCAACCAAGAATACTGTACCCTGTAAGATTATCCTTCCTATGGGAAGAAAAGACACAAACATTCCCAGATAAACAAAACCTGAAAGAATTTACCAACACCAGACTAGATCTCCAAGAAGTTCTCAAGGGAGTGCTATACCAGGAAAATTAAAAAGAAGGTAGGGGACCCATCAGGTGGCATTATGGTTAAGGGTGCTGGTCTCCCACATAGATGACTGTGGTTTGAGTCCCAGACCTGGTGGCTTGCTTTTTAACTTTCTCTCTCTCTCTCCCTCTCTCTCTGTCCCTCTTGGGTTAAATTAAAATAAATAAAATGAATAAATAAAATGAAGTAAAATAATTAAATTTTAAAAAGAAAGAAGGTACACACAAATGCCACATGGTGTATGATTCCACTCACATGATATGCCCAGAATGGGGAGGTTCATAAAGACAGAACACAGGAGCAGGGCAGGAATGGGGAGTAACTGCTTATTGGGCTCCTCCGTGGGATGAGAAAGTTGTGGAACTAGATAGTGGTGATGATTGCACAACATCGTGAATGTACTCAGCACCATCGAGTTGTACACTTTGACTAAAATGGTCAATTTTATCTTCAGTGTATTTTACCATAATAAAAAATTGTAAGAGAGCATTGAATGTTGTTCTAGCTCAAATTGGGAGGCCAGATGAAATGTTATAGGATAAAAGTTGGACATGCAAAGGGCCTAACCCTATGGTTCTCAGCCCTGATTGTGCCAAGAATCACCTGGAGAGTTTTACCCATACCCTTGTCTTAGCTACACCCAAGACAATTAAACAAAAATCTCTGGAGGTGAGGCCAGAATTTTATTTTTAAAATCAGCAATTTTAAAATTCAGGGACCATCTGGCTTATAATGGTTACATTGCTGGACTCCCATGTAGTCGATCGTGGTTAAACTCATGCTGGGCACATGTGCATGCGTGCCCAAGATCCCGAGAGGAGAATGGATGAGAAAGGATTGATCTGTGGCCATCCCCCCCAGGGGGTGATTTCTCACTTTCTGCCTCACTGTCTTTCTGGCGAGCACATGCGCCCTATAGCAAAAAGCTCTCTTCAAAACGAACAAAAATAGATAGATAGATGATAGATAGATAGATAGATAGATAGATAGATAGATAGATAGATAGATAGATAGATAAACAAAAACTCAACCCAAGATGATTCTAATGTATGATTGAGAACAGTGGCCAATTGAGCTAATGACCTGCACACAAACTGACTTGACCTGTTCATCAATGAAATACCTTTCATCTTTTCCTGGCCTTTCTTGGGAATGATGAGGAGTAGAATGTGTAAGGAAGGAGGCTTTGGAATCAGAAAGGCCCAGGATTTGAAAATTGATCTAATACCTACTAGCTATGTGACCTTAGGCAAATCACAGAACCCTGCTGAGCATATATTTTCTACAGAAAGAACACATTTCAGGGACAGAAGGTGGCATGGTGATTAAGGCACTGGATCTCACATAGGTGACTTCATGGTTCAAGTCCCAGGCATGGAGGCTTGAAAAATCATGCCACGTTAATGTGTGTGTGTGTGTGTGCCCAAAATCATGAAAAAAGAATGGAGGATAAGGGATGGTGGCATGCCATCCCCCCATGGGGTGATTTTTCACTTTCCCTCTCTCTCTGTCTAGTGAATGCATGCAATGTATAGCAAAATTACAAAAAAAAAAAAAAAAAAATCTTCTTTGCCTCTTTGCACTCATACTCAAACTTTCTTTTGTATACACCAAAATAAATTATAATGATGTAAATAGACTCTAAGATAAAAAGAGGTAAGGTTTACCCACAATTTCTAATAATAAATACAATCATCATATGGGGCTTTCCACGTTTCTGCTTAGTTCTTATTCACAGGTAGCATAGGTAATACAGTTTTGTTCAACTAAATGATGGCATATATATACATGATTTTATGCTCTGTGTTCCTCATCCAGCACTTTATCCCTTCATTTGTCACGTTTCTGTAGCCCATTGTTGACATTTTAACAATTCTATAGTATTTCATTGAGTAGCCTTATAATTTATTCCTCTGTTGTTAAGCCCTTAGATTAAACTTGCAAATTTTCAATATTAGAAACTGTGCTCCATGAAAACATTTCTGCATATAACTTTAAACTTCCTTTGACTTATTTCCTCAAAATAAAATTCCTGTAAGTTACAGGGTCAAGAGGTGTGAATATATTAAGGCTCTTGTATGTGCTATCCAATTGCTTGGGTAAAGGACTGTACCAATTTACATTGCTACCAGCAGGGTGTGGGTGTATCATTTGCAACAACTTGCCAGCACTGAATTTCATCATTTCAAAAAGGTTTACAAATTGCACATAATCTAATTTAATATAAGTTACTAAGTTACTATGTCCAACTTTAGCATGCATAAAATTCCTTCCCCATTCCTTTTCTGGTGGCATCCCCGTTATTTTGTAAACTGCTTGAGGGCAGTTTACAAACCTTGAACATTGTAGAAAATCAATAATTGCTTTTTGAAGCAATGAATAATTCAGGCAATCCCTCCTCCCAATAATTCTTCAGTTTTTCTAATAGCAGAGGAATTTTTTTTTCCAAAATAAACTAAATTACACTTTATTTCCTTATGTTAACAGCCTCAGAGAGCTGTTTGTAGCAAAAATGCATGAAGATTTTCACTTGGTGGCAAGTAGACCTCCCCCACACAACAAAGAGAAAGACGCTAGCGTCGTTGCTCTTTTCCTCCAGCGTCTCTCTGTACTCCCATTTCGTTTCCTGTCTACTCCTGAAGAGCCAGCTCGACATGAACTAAGGAAAAGCTATTTGTAGAGTGCATGGGAGGAAAATGAACACAAATAGGCCCTTCCTTGAGCAACTGAGCTTAGCTTTCACCCTTTCTAGCAGGAAAAGGTATATGCGTGCCGTGGCGATAGTTGGTGGTGAGTAAAGCTGATGTGAATTTAGCAATGCTTTTAAATAACTATGTATTTTATTAATGTCAATAGAGTCTACATAAATTTCAAAAACAGTAGTAAAAAATACGTGCAAGACCAATTTATCCAGCTTACACCTATTGGTGCACATTTGCACTCTCCGATTACTAGGTGTCCTTTTCTGCGCAAAGATTGGGAAATGTTGCTCTGAGAATAAGTCAGTATTTGTTTGTTTGTTTGTTTTGCCAAGGGGTGCATGCATTTATGGGGTGAAAGGAGCGAGTTAGCACCACCAATGGAGCATGGTCTCAATCCTTTCTTCTCCATTTTTCCCTCCTTTCAGGATTTTGAGAATATGCACACACCCCTTATGTGTTTCTCAGGCCAAAAAGTCCAGGATGCAAACCACATGGTTAGCAAAAAAAAATCTTCTTTGCCTCTTTGCACTCATACTCAAACTTTCTTTTGTATACACCAAAATAAATTATAATGATGTAAATAGACTCTAAGATAAAAAGAGGTAAGGTTTACCCACAATTTCTAATAATAAATACAATCATCATATGGGGCTTTCCACGTTTCTGCTTAGTTCTTATTCACAGGTAGCATAGGTAATACAGTTTTGTTCAACTAAATGATGGCATATATATACATGATTTTATGCTCTGTGTTCCTCATCCAGCACTTTATCCCTTCATTTGTCACGTTTCTGTAGCCCATTGTTGACATTTTAACAATTCTATAGTATTTCATTGAGTAGCCTTATAATTTATTCCTCTGTTGTTAAGCCCTTAGATTAAACTTGCAAATTTTCAATATTAGAAACTGTGCTCCATGAAAACATTTCTGCATATAACTTTAAACTTCCTTTGACTTATTTCCTCAAAATAAAATTCCTGTAAGTTACAGGGTCAAGAGGTGTGAATATATTAAGGCTCTTGTATGTGCTATCCAATTGCTTGGGTAAAGGACTGTACCAATTTACATTGCTACCAGCAGGGTGTGGGTGTATCATTTGCAACAACTTGCCAGCACTGAATTTCATCATTTCAAAAAGGTTTACAAATTGCACATAATCTAATTTAATATAAGTTACTAAGTTACTATGTCCAACTTTAGCATGCATAAAATTCCTTCCCCATTCCTTTTCTGGTGGCATCCCCGTTATTTTGTAAACTGCTTGAGGGCAGTTTACAAACCTTGAACATTGTAGAAAATCAATAATTGCTTTTTGAAGCAATGAATAATTCAGGCAATCCCTCCTCCCAATAATTCTTCAGTTTTTCTAATAGCAGAGGAATTTTTTTTTCCAAAATAAACTAAATTACACTTTATTTCCTTATGTTAACAGCCTCAGAGAGCTGTTTGTAGCAAAAATGCATGAAGATTTTCACTTGGTGGCAAGTAGACCTCCCCCACACAACAAAGAGAAAGACGCTAGCGTCGTTGCTCTTTTCCTCCAGCGTCTCTCTGTACTCCCATTTCGTTTCCTGTCTACTCCTGAAGAGCCAGCTCGACATGAACTAAGGAAAAGCTATTTGTAGAGTGCATGGGAGGAAAATGAACACAAATAGGCCCTTCCTTGAGCAACTGAGCTTAGCTTTCACCCTTTCTAGCAGGAAAAGGTATATGCGTGCCGTGGCGATAGTTGGTGGTGAGTAAAGCTGATGTGAATTTAGCAATGCTTTTAAATAACTATGTATTTTATTAATGTCAATAGAGTCTACATAAATTTCAAAAACAGTAGTAAAAAATACGTGCAAGACCAATTTATCCAGCTTACACCTATTGGTGCACATTTGCACTCTCCGATTACTAGGTGTCCTTTTCTGCGCAAAGATTGGGAAATGTTGCTCTGAGAATAAGTCAGTATTTGTTTGTTTGTTTGTTTTGCCAAGGGGTGCATGCATTTATGGGGTGAAAGGAGCGAGTTAGCACCACCAATAGAGCATGGTCTCAATCCTTTCTTCTCCATTTTTCCCTCCTTTCAGGATTTTGAGAATATGCACACACCCCTTATGTGTTTCTCAGGCCAAAAAGTCCAGGATGCAAACCACATGGTTAGCCATGTGGGATCCAACTGCCTTAACCACCGTGCCACTGATTGGTCCCTCAGTATCTTACTCGTTAGTATTTTCTTTAAGAGAGATTTTTGCGATAGGGCGTGTGTACTCGCTGGAGAGATGGAGAGAGAGACAAAGAGCTGGAAAGCGAGAAATTCCCCGGGGGGATGATTATGCTGCAATCCCTTCTCCTCCATTCTCATCTGGAATCCCTTCTCCTCCAGTCTCATCTTGGGATTTTAGGCACGCATGTACATGCACCCAGTGTGAGTTTCAAGCCTCCAGGTCCGGGACTTGAGCTGTGGTTGGCCATGTGGGAGTCCAGTGACATAGCCATTACTCTATCTGCTGCTCCCTCACCAGTATTTTATTACAACTAAGAGGTGCTTACCCAGATAGGAAGACTAGGAAGTGCTTGTCATTGTAACTAGTACTTTACCAGTATGTATAATACTGTAAACTGCTCCCCACTAGGCATAGAAATTCTTCTTGATTTTTAAAGTTGGCTTATTTCAAAAGCCTCCTTGCTGCCTGTTCACCTCTTGTCATCGGTGACAGCAACAAACAATGAATAGCATTTCTTAAATGTCTTGCTGCCTAAAATAACATCTTCTTCCAATTAAAAGTAACAGAGGCTGCACATTTCCTCTTTTCCCATCCTTGACCATAACATCTTGACATCTCTGTCTCCAGCTTTGTCTAAGACCACGCTTTTCTCAAAGTGGAATAGGTCATATGTTTCTATCTAGAAGGGATTGTTAATGGCTGGTTTTCAAAGAAAACATATGCTAGTTTGTAGAAAGTTAACATATACTCCAAGGGTTTCCTCATCAGTTGCAGAAGGTCCCCATGAGATCACATCATTGCCTGGACAAGGCATCCCTGTATCCTGGCCATGCTTGGGTTATTGCAGGATGGGGTAACTCACTTAGTCACACTCTCTCTCCCTCCCCATTTCCTACAAAGATATTCTGTCCTTAGTTTACTCTGGCTTCACTTTTCAGAATTCAACTGGCACATATCAGGTCCTAGAGAGGTCATAACCCAGTGGTTTCCAAGCCTTGGAAAGGTTTCCAATTCCTTTAATCATCTCTTTTCTGAGATGCATATTCTTGTCCCTACCCTGCTCTGGTTCATTAAGACCATGTGTGACCATGAAACCTGCAGTTTGAAAAGTTCTTGAGTTTCTCATGATCATCCCAGTTTCAGAACAACTAAGCTAACCAGGCTTCCAGAGTAAGGCTTCCTTGAGTACCATCTCTGGCAGGTGGCTTTGCATTCTGCACTGGAATACCTCACTACTTTCCCTGAGTGGCATGAGTTGTAACATTCATCTTTGTGGTAAATGGAAAGGCATTTCCATCACAAAAGTTTCTGCCTGTGGGTCTCAATTATTCCTTTAGAAGGATACAGAACAATCTTATTCCTTTCCCCTATAACAGCTTTTCAAACACTTGAAACTTTCCAAAAGTTACTTATTTCCATTCCAGCATCTCTCTTGCCATTTCTAGACCATTTGTCCAGGTATCCTCCTCTGAAAACATGGCTGAGGTGAGTTTATAATGCTGATTATGTGCTAGATGCTTTCAATACATCTTTTAGGTCAGCTCTTATGAGAAATGTATATAGTAAATGTCTTCCCAGTGTTAGAGAGGAGACGACCAGGGGCCAATCAAGTGATGGGATCTGCTCAGTTCCTACAGCTAAAAGCTGAATTAAAACTTGAATGTTCTGGGGTCGGCAGGTGGTGTGGTGGTTAAAGTGCTGGACTTCCACATGGCTGACCATGATTTGAGTCCTGGACCTGGTGGCTTGCCTTCTCACTTTCTCTCTTCCTCTTTCTCTCTCCCTGATCAAATTAAAAATGATAATATTGATAATAAATTTTTAAAAACTTGAATATTCTCTCTTAACACCAAATTCAACATTCCTAACATGTTGTGCTTCAGATTTTTCCTTCTTTGTGTCTAAATTCAAAATAATAAATGCTGTTGATAGATGTGTATTGAATAGAGGTATCTAGAAGTATAACCTAACCCCTAAAACCCTACTCTGGAGGCTGCCACTATCAAATTTGCAAAGTCTCTCTGAAGCACACCACTGAAAGCCGGATGTTGTATCCAGAGCAGAGAGGAGTTTTGCCGCTGTTCTGGACACACTGGCAATGACTGCACTGTGGACTGGGAGTAGTGAGTGGGTGTCTTTACTTCCTTTGACGACAACCAGATCCTGAGTTCTTAAATGTTTTTAAACTAAACCATTGTTAGTTTAGATTTCATTCATTTTGTATCCTTGCAGATGGTTTCCTTGAGCTTTACAGAAGGACTTTATGTCTATCTTCATCATTTTTCTTACTGGTTTTGGCCCATCATTTCACCTTCTATAGATCTTTTAGCCTTCCGATGTGATCATCCACTACATTACATAGCTCAATATCATTCTCAGACTTCGATAGATATGATGTCTCTCTTTCTCTAAATCACTGATACATGTTCTTATAGGTAGGACCAAGGACAGAGTCTTTGAGCAGCTACACAGAGGAATTAACCATTAAGACCGTGTGTGGCCAGTCATTTAACACACGTAAACACACCTAATGGTATTCCATTTAGTCTCATCTATGAGGACATGAAAGAGTTTTTGGTCATACACCTTTCTGTCCACAACATTTTTCTGATTAATTAATCCAGTAGACTTACCCAAAAAGGGAAGTAGTCAATTTTATTCTTGGCAAACTTAAGTAAATTCCTATTTACCATCACCTTTCCCCCTTAGGACTTAGAAAGCATCTCTTTCAATGCCTATTCTAGAATTCTGCTGTGTGGTAGCATCAAACTTACTTTTTTATTTTAGAGGGTTTTTTTTCCTTAGGGTGTATGCACTCGCCAGAGAGACAGAGACAGTGAGAGGGAAAGTGAGAAATCATCCCACAGGGAAGATGGCCACACCACAATCCCCTTTCTTCAATTCTTCTGGGATTTTGGGCACGTGAGCACATGTGCCTGTAATAAGTTTCAAGCCAATGGGTCTGGGGCTCAAACTACAGTCATCCTCGTGGGAGTTCAGTGATGTAACTACTATGTCATCTGCTGGCCCCTCAAATCTACTTTTTGGCTGGGCTCTGAGTGACTTACAAAGTGCTGGGTCCAGGCTAGGTTGTGCTCCAGTGGAACCTGAATGGTGACAGAGGCCAACAGAGGTAGTGATCGAGGGCAGCCTCTGTGGTGGGGCTGATGGGTGGGTGGGTGTGTGCACAGATGTCAGGACTGCTAATTAGAGTGGGGAATTGACTGGACTCAGTGAGGTGAACTGAAGACTCTACCTCAAGGATGCATCAAGGGGCAGGGAAAGAACAAGAACAGGAATGAAGCAGATGGCCTTTTGGGGATTAAGCCAGCTGGGCAGGGAAAGGCTGGAGGTTGATGTTTGATTAATATAAACCAAGAACACACAAAGGGCCAAGGCAGCGAAGCTGATGTAAGCTGAGCTTCAGTGATTTTTCTATTACCTTCAGAATAAAACCAAGCCCGTTAGTGTGGAATACCTGCCCCTCCCTAGAGATGCCTCAGCTCCCACTCCCTCCCACCTCATCTTGCACGCCTTGGGCTCTGGTAGTCCAGGTTTTGGTTGATCATATTGTAGTAGGTTACCCTTTTTTATGTTATTAAATCTTTTTCTCCTGCTCCCAGAAATATCTAACCCCCACTCAGCCCTCACTGACCTAACGAATTGCTACTCCACCCAAGGTGTCTCTTATACCCTTCCTCCATGCCCTTATCTTATTTTTTTCCATAGGACAAAATTACTCTGTGTTCTTTTTTAATTTGCCAAAGGGCACGTACAATCCCTTCTTCTCCACTTTTGCCTCCTTTTGGAATTTTTGAGTGTACATACACATGTGCTAGGTGTGTCTTTCGAGCCTTCAGGTCCAGGTCTCAAACTGCATGGTGAGTCAGTGGGATCCGGCTCCCTTGATCACCATGCCACTGGCTGGTGTAATGTACTGTAATGACTGATTTATATATTTATCTCCTGTCTAGACTGTGAGATCTGTAAGGACCAAAAAATAGTGGGTCGTCTGAAAAGTCCTGACCTATTTTTGCATAGAAAAAAATATGTCATGACTTTTCTGATACCTCAATATTTTGGGATCCCTAGTGATGAGCATGGTGCTTGTCACATGGAGGTCATAGAAAAGGTTTGCTGAATTTGGTTGTTCATCCATTTATACATTTACTACAAATGAGAGAACAGCCCTTTTAAAAAGGGATAGCTTTGAGGCCAGTAGAAGGTGAGTTGGTTAAGGCAGTGGAATCCACGGTTTGAGTCCTGGACCTGGTGGCTTGCTTTCTCCTTCTCTCTCTCTCTTTCTCTCTCCGGTGAGTGTATGTGCCCCATGACCAAATAAATAAATAAATAAATAAAATTTAAAAAAAGAAAGAGAGAAAAGAAAAAAAAGAAAGAATGCATATGATGCACTTCACATGCTCTCTCTCTAATGGGGTTCATGAGTATACTCTCAGGGGTCCAAAAGTTCTCTACAAAAATTTTATTTCAAGTTGTAAACATTTTTCTGTTACATAGGCTTTATTTGTTAGAGCAATATTAAGTTCCCAGGAAGGTTGAGAGGAAAGTGCAGAGTTCTCAGATGATTCTCCTCCCAACCCCCATGCACAGCTTCCCCACCCTTGACATCTCCCTGGTACATCTGTTACAGGCGATAAACTGATATTGACATACCATTATCACCCAAAGATCACAGTTTACAGGAGGCTTCGCTCTTGGGGTTGGACAGGCTGTGTGTTTTAACAAATGTGTAACGACATGTGCCCTCCATTATGGCATCGATTCAGGAGCGTTCCCCTGCCCTCAGAATCTCTGAGCCCTGCCTGTTCATTCCTCCCTCCTCTAACCCCTGGCAACCCTGATCTTTTATTATTATTTTATTTTTAACATTATCTCCATAGTTCTGCCTTTCCGACACTGTCATGTCATGGGAACCATTCAGCATGTGGCCTTTCAGATGGGATTCTTCCACCTGCTAGTATGTGTGTACACTTCCTCCGTGTCTCTCCTGGGCATGGGGTGCACTTCCTTTCAGCACTGAGTAACACTGCATCATCTGGATGTTCCACAGTTTGTCTATTCATTCACCCTACTACTGTCCAGTGCTTTTTAAACCAAGGTCTTGGGATCTCGGTCTGGGTTGAACATGCATTCTTTTTTTTTTTTTTTTTTTAAGGTTTTTGTCATAGGGCTCATTGATCCCAGAGAGAGAAAGAGAGTAAAAGGGAAAGTGAGAAATCACCCCTCCCAGTGGGGATGGCCATCCCACAATCCCTTCTGTTCCTGGGATTTGGGGCACACTTACACATGTGCAATGTGAGTTTCAAGCCACCGGGTGGGGACTCAAACTGGAGTCTGCCATGCAGGAGTCCAGCACCCCAACTACCCCACCATCTGCTGGCCCTAGAAAAATGTTCTCTTTAAAAGTTGTATTTACTCTTGTCCAGTTATGAATATTTATCAGCCTATACTTGCCCCATGACCAAATAAATAAATAAATAAATAAAATTTAAAAAAAGAAAGAGAGAAAAGAAAAAAAAGAAAGAATGCATATGATGCACTTCACATGCTCTCTCTCTAATGGGGTTCATGAGTATACTCTCAGGGGTCCAAAAGTTCTCTACAAAAATTTTATTTCAAGTTGTAAACATTTTTCTGTTACATAGGCTTTATTTGTTAGAGCAATATTAAGTTCCCAGGAAGGTTGAGAGGAAAGTGCAGAGTTCTCAGATGATTCTCCTCCCAACCCCCATGCACAGCTTCCCCACCCTTGACATCTCCCTGGTACATCTGTTACAGGCGATAAACTGATATTGACATACCATTATCACCCAAAGATCACAGTTTACAGGAGGCTTCGCTCTTGGGGTTGGACAGGCTGTGTGTTTTAACAAATGTGTAACGACATATGCCCTCCATTATGGCATCGATTCAGGAGCGTTCCCCTGCCCTCAGAATCTCTGAGCCCTGCCTGTTCATTCCTCCCTCCTCTAACCCCTGGCAACCCTGATCTTTTATTATTATTTTATTTTTAACATTATCTCCATAGTTCTGCCTTTCCGACACTGTCATGTCATGGGAACCATTCAGCATGTGGCCTTTCAGATGGGATTCTTCCACCTGCTAGTATGTGTGTACACTTCCTCCGTGTCTCTCCTGGGCATGGGGTGCACTTCCTTTCAGCACTGAGTAACACTGCATCATCTGGATGTTCCACAGTTTGTCTATTCATTCACCCTACTACTGTCCAGTGCTTTTTAAACCAAGGTCTTGGGATCTCGGTCTGGGTTGAACATGCATTCTTTTTTTTTTTTTTTTTTTAAGGTTTTGCCATAAGGCACCTGTGCTCACCAGAGAAAGGGAGAGATGAGTGAAGGAAAGGGGGAAATCACACACACACACCCAGGAGGGGACGGCTACACCACAATCACTTCTTCTCTAGTCTCCTTTTGGGATTTTGGACATCCATGCATACACGCCCCACATGAGTTTTAAGCTGCTGGGTCTCAGACTGAAACCAAGGTTGACCATGTGGGAGTCCGGCACTTCAGCCACTACACTTCTTGCTGGCCTCAAATATGCATTCTTGAGGACTCAAAGATTTTAGAGTTTGTAAAACTCTAAGCTAGCATATAGTGGGTGCTCAAAAATGTAATGATATGTGACAGGATTCTGAGTAATACAAGAGTACTCATAAAAGTGAAGTGAAGCAGGGCTGGCCGAGGCCTGTGTTAGAGGATTTATCCCAGAGAGGAGAGGCATGTCCACTGGATTTTCAGTCCAAGCTGCTGTTTTGAGGGTAGGGCATTTTTGAGCTTCCTGGGCAGCTGCCTAGGGCTGCCCAGTTTTCAAGGGGTACATCCCCAGGGCAGATGGTGGGCACTGCTGTGACCTGACAGCTCCTGACAGCCCCATTTTAAAAACTTGGAACATGTTTTCATCTTGGGTTTTCTGGCACTGTTGCTTTGCTCAATGATTTTCAGAGATTACAGAGTGATTCTTCAATTATCTCCGCAAGATCTGGCTGTTCCCTGGGCTATAATT
The DNA here is from genome assembly GCF_000334495.1 of Tupaia belangeri chinensis. Classification (NCBI taxonomy): domain Eukaryota; kingdom Metazoa; phylum Chordata; class Mammalia; order Scandentia; family Tupaiidae; genus Tupaia; species Tupaia belangeri. The sequence goes on from NW_006159735.1 coordinate 1,678,043, forward strand.
TGTGGGACCTGGAGCCCTGAACTCATTTAGAGCTGCCCAGGGCTCCCTGACTACCTCTCCATCCATCTTTAGCGTCTGTTCCCTCTTAACCATCTGTGTTGTTTTGCTGGTATTGGAGCGTTGCCTCCAGATGGCAGAGCCATAATAGAATTTTAGCTGGACAGTAGCGTCGTCTGTTCCCTCATCTCCCCCAGCCATTGCTCTTCTTTGTTCATCTTCTTGCCCCCACCCAACTTTACAAGTGCATGTCTGGCTATCTGAGCATCTAGCGACCTGACCTGTTACAGCATGAGAGCCCCCTCTGTCCTGGCCTTCCACATGATCCTCTCCATCTACATGTTGGGAGGTCCCCGGGGCCAACACAGAGGGGGTTCAAGTAGCTCCCCTGTGTTCACTTGGATTGTGCCTTATCATATTTTCAGGATCTCATTTTAGAGCCCTTTCTTTTCAGTCATACTTCCTCTTAGCACAGGAGCCCTGGTTGCACATTAGAGTGATTAGAGCAACTGATCTTGGGGTGGGGTTTCCTAGATAATCACAAGGGGAAAAAAATGCTAAAATGGACTTCAACAACATCAAAAACTTCTATTTATTGAAACAAATTGCTAAGAAAAAGAAGAAACAAGTCATAGGCTGGGAGAAAATATTTGCTACACATATATCTGACAAAGGACTTGGAACCGTGTATCTTAGCAATTCCCACAACTCAGCAATAAAAAGAAAATGGCACAATTAAAAACTTTGTCAAAAAGTTGGGACCGGGACCAGCAGTTAGCGTAATGACTATGTCGCTGGACTCCCACGTAGTTGACTGCAGTTTGAATCCAGGACCCAGTGGCTTAAACTCACGCTGGGCGCGTGTGCGTGCATGCCCATGATCCCGAGAGGAGAATGGAGGAGAAGGGATTGCGGCGTGGCCATTCCCCCTGGGGGGTGATTTCTCGCTTTCTGTCTCTCTGTCTCTCTATCTCTTTGGCGAGCACACACGCTCTGTAGCAAAAACCTCTCCAAAAAAAAAAAAGTTGGGACCAGCAGATGGTGTAATGTTTACGTCACTGGGCTCCCACGGAGTCGACTGCAGTTTGAGTCCCAGACCAGGTGACTTAAAACACAGGTCAAGCATGTGCATGTGCATGCCCAAAATCCTGAGTAGAGAATGGAGGAGAAGGGATTGCAGCATGGCCATCCCCCCCAGGGGATGATTTCTTGCTTTCTGTCTCTCTGATGAGTGCATGTGCCCTATAACAAAAATCTATTTAAAAAAAAAAAAACTTTATCAAAAAGCTTGAATAGGCACATCACAAAAGAAAATACATAAATGGCCAAGAAGCACATCATTAGTCATGAGGCAAATGCAAATTAAAACCAAATAAGACATCTACTGAAATGGCTAAATTAAAAAACTGACAACACCAAATGTTAACAAAGAGGCAGAGCAACTGAAACTCTCACTTATTTCTGGTAGAAGTATAAAATGGTTCAACCACCTCGGAAATTGGTCTGGCAGTCTCTTATAAAGTGAAACATGCACTTATCCATAGACAAAAGACACTATTATGTCCTTATCTAAGAGAAATGAAACTAGATATACTAAGGTTTAACAGCTTTATTAATACTCGCCCCAAACTGGAAATAATGCATACGTTCCTCAATCACAAAATGGATAAACAAGTTGTGGTACAAGCTGAACATCCCTTGTCCTAAAATCCAAAATGCTCCAAAAGCTGAAATGCTTTGAGCACAAACATGACAGAGGCCACAAGTGGAAAATTCCACACCTAACCTCATACGACAGGTCTCAGTCTAAATGCTGCAATACGAAAATACTGTATAAAATTATCTGCAGTCTATGTGTATAAGATGTACATGAAATATAAATGAAGTTCATGTTTAGACTTGGGTCCCATCCCCAAGGCATCTCATTATGTATATGCAAATACTGTAGAAGCTGAAAAAATAGAAATCCAAAACACTTCTGGTCCCAAGCATTTTGGATACAGGATACTCAATATGCATATTCATACAATAAAATATTACTTGGTAATAGAAAAGTAGCAAATTACTGATTCACATGCACCATGGGTGAACCCAGGAGGCATGATTCTGAGTGGAAAAGCCCATGCACAAAAAAGTGCCTACTATGTGGTTCCATTTAATTAAATTCTAGAATAAACCAAGGATTAATAAAATATGGAGAGAGGAATCTGAGCAGAGATTGCTCCTAAGGCTACGGCAACTCAGAAGCGTGGAAGAGAACTTTCTTCAATGATGACTATGCCCCATATCTTGACGGTGATGTGCATTAGAAAGCATATGGATTTTTCAAGATTCATTTTCAAAGTAGGGTTGTACATGTTGAACATTTAATATCTGTACATCCAAGTTACATACATTATGTATCAATAAGGAAAATTAAATTGGAAGAAAGTTCCCCAGATGATTTTACTCACATTAAAAGGTTGAGAGTCAGGGCCAGCAAGTGGCATGGTGGTTAAAGGCGCTGCACTCCCACATGGCCGACCACAGTTCAAGTCTCAGACCTGGTGGCTTGCTTTCTCACTTCCTCTCTCTCTCTCTCTGATCAAACTGGAAAATAATAATGATAATAATAAATAAAGTTAAATAAAATAATTCTTAAAAAAATAAAATAAAAAAAGGTTGAGAGTCAATGCACTGTCTCCATTCCTAAATGTCTTTAGGTGGCACTGGATTCCACATGGCTGAGTCTGTGGTTTGAATCCCAGGTTCAAGTCCTGGAATGCAGAGAAGGGATTGTGGCATGGCCATCCTCCCTAAGGTGTGATTTCTCACTTTCCTGCACCCTGTGGCAAAACATCTAAGAAAAAAAAAAAGTCTTATGTCTTTTCTCTGCAGTTTGAAACCCTTTTCCCCTAATGCCCAGGCCCCTTGCCTGCCAGCACCGTGCCTTCCAACTGCTTATAAATAGGAACCCCAGGAGATCAAGAACTCTCACCTAAGACGACTCTCATCCCCAACAGCCAACCACATTGTTCTGAAGTCTAAAACTCCAGCTCACCTTTCTGAGCCAGAGAGTAGTCAGTGAAAGAACTGGAAGAATGACCACCTGCTCTTCTTGTAGGAGAAGGGAACTTCTCATAGCTGCTGGGAGTGGAGGCCCTTTGCTCATGCTTCCTTATACGTAGGCAACATTTGCTGTTTTCATACAATGTTTTAGGGAAACATCTCTCATCTACTTCACCAGATGAGCATCATTTTGCTCAGACTTAGAGCACTGTCCGAATATTTTATAATTTTAGCAAATTTCTGTTTTTAAATTTTGATGTAATTAAATGTGTTGGAGCATTTCCGATTTTAGGATGAGGGAAGCACAACCTGTACCACAATGTGTTTATCCATTCTGTAGTTGAGGACCATGTGGACTGTTTCCAGTTTGGGGTGAGTATTAATAAAGCTGTTAAACCTTAGTCTATTGTTTTTTGTTACAGGGCACATGCACTTGTTGGCAAGAGAAAGAGAGAGGAAAAGTGAGAAATCGCCCTCTCCCCACAAGAGGAATGGCCACACTGCAATCCCTTCTCCTCCAGTTTTTTCTTGGGATTTTGGGTATGCACATACACATGCCTGGTGTGATTTTCAAACTACCAGGTCTAGGATTCAAACCACATAGCCGGCTATGTGGGATCCAACACCTTAACTTCCACCATCCCCACAGATACACAAACCTATCAGTGCTTAGGAGATGGCTACTACTTTTTTTTACAAAAAGATTTAAAAACCTTGGTTTACTCAAATAAGAGGTGAGCCCCTGGGATTCAGACTCAGAGCCAGTGTACTCCTAGGTTGGACGCAGGTGTAATGTCTTCACAGACTGACTGGAAGCCCAAGTGAGAAGACAGAACAGAGGTGGCTTTTCCAGTCAGATGTGTTGACAGCTATAAAAAGGGGCAGTTGGCAGGAGAGAAGAGACAATCCTCTTCACCTTAACTGTATCCTGTTAAAATAAAACATAAATAGGAAAGCCTAGTGGCCATTTGTTTTGGAAGCATCCATGTAAAACCATACTCAATCATCTTTAGAAATATGACTACATTTAAGGTCAATGCGAAACCATCATTGCTAGTGATGTCTTTCTTTTTAAAAATTATTTTATTTAACTATCCGGACCCAGTGGCTTAAACTCAAGCCGGACGCGTGTGCATGTGTGCCTTTCTAGGGTGATTCTCTCTTGCTCTCTTGCATGAACATGAATGTGTCCTCTATCATGAATAAAATAAGTGAACTTTAAAAAAATGTTACAGGGTCCAGCAGGTGGTGTAGTGGTTAAGGTGCTGGACTCCCATGTGGCCAACTGTGGTTTGAGTCCCAGACCTGGAGGCTTGAATGTCATGCCAGGTGCATGTGCGTGCATGCCCAAAATCCCAGGAAGAGAATGGAGGAGAAGGGACCAGCAGTTAGCGTAATGGCTATGTCGCTGGACTCCCATGTAGTCGACTACGGTTCACATCCCAGACCCGGTGGCTTAAAACTCAACGCTGGGCGTATGTGTGTGTGCCCAAGATCCCGAGAGGAGAATGGAGGAGAAGGGATTGTGGCGTGGCCATACCCTCTGGGGGGTGATTTCTCGCTTCGCACGTGCCCTGGTCCCCCCCCCCCTAAAAAAAAACACTCCAAAAAAAAAAAAAAAAAAAAAAAGAGAGAGAGAATGGAGGAGAAGGGATCATGGCGTGGCCATCCCCGCTGGAGGGTGATTTTTTGTTTTCAGTTTCTCTGTCTCTCCAGTAAGCACACACACTTTATGGGAAAAATCTCTCAAAAAAATAAAATTACAAAGAAAATATAAGACATGGTACAACCTAATTTAAAACTCTTCCTCTTGTGGTACTTAAGGCACTGGATTCCCACATGCTGACCACAGTTCAAGCTCTGGACCCAGCAGCTTGAAAATCACACTGGGCACATGTACCTGTGTGTCCAAAATCCCAAAAGGAGAATGGAAGAGAAGGGAATGTGGCGTTGCCATTCCCGCTGAGGGTTGATGTCTCAATTTTCCTCTGTCTGTCTCTTTCCAGCAAGTGTGCATGCCCTATGGCAAAAACCTAGAAAACTAAACAAAATTAAAGCAAAAAAACTTTTCCTCTGATTTCATAGGTTGCTGGAGAGAGTATATACTCAAACTTGTATGCCTCGATAACTGTATCCAGGTCACACAATATCTGAAAATTATTTTTTTAAAGAAGAACCTCACAAGTATGCACACCTCTTGTAGCCTGGTATAAGTTATGATGCCAATTATTCAGAACAGCTTTAAAGTGTCATCCTTAAGTGTAACTCCATACAGTCAGGGGCAGAAGTGCTACTTTGTTTTTGAAGAGTTCTGGCACCCAGGCCCACACCTACAGCTCAGTTTGACAGTCTGGTCATCAGGAAGGTGAGAGGCCACGTTTGAACATGAACTCTGTGCATTTTGGGACATGAATCTTCAGGAACTTGGCTCTCTTTGATAATAAATTAGTTTCCTTCTCGACTGGCTCAGTTTTTCTTCCCTTCTTTTTCTTTTCCTCCTTTCTTCTCTCTTCCTTATCATCCTTTCCTTCCTTCTTCTTTTTTAAATAATAATTTATTTTATTAATTTATTGTTATTACTTAATTTGACCAGGAAGAACCGGGAGGGGGGGGCAGTGAGAAAACAAGCCAGGTCCAGAAATCAAACTGTGTTGGCCATGTGGGAGTCCAGCACCTTAACCACCACACCATCTGCGAGCCCCTCCTCTTCTTTTAAACCACCACCACTACTACAAGAACCCATAGCATATTCATGTTAGAGCCTCATAGAGGTCCAGCCAATGGCCTGGAGGTTAGAGAAGCTGGATCCCACATGGCTGACTGCGTGGTTTGAGTCATGGACCCTGCAGCTTTTAAAGAATGCCAGACATGAGTGTGTGTGCCCAAAATCTCAAGAGGAGAATGGAGGAGAAGGGATTGTTGTGTGGCCATCCCCTCTGAGGAGACAATTTCTCACTTTCTCTCTCTGCCTCTGGCGAGTACATGCACCATATGACAAAAAATAAAAACAAACACCTAAGAAAACAAAAACAAAACCTCATGGAGTTGTTTGCTGGCCCCTTGGCCTAGTGGTTAAGGGAGTTGGAGCACATGGCTGGTTGTGCAGTTCAAATCTTGATCCTAGTGACTTGAGAAACATGTTGAGGCAACAACAAAGATAACTTTTCTGCAGTAATGTCAAGTCGGGTCTGTGTTCATTTTTTACTAAATGTCTACCTGTTGACAGACCATAATGACTCCAAGTAGGATGTGTCCAGCCTCTCCTACCATGAGAATGAGCATGGCCAGGTGGAAAGGACATGAACTTCATAGTCGGAAAAGCCCAGAATTAAATTCTGGCTTTATTTTTTATTATACACACCTTTTCTAGGCTACCTAATATCTTTAGGCCTCAGATTCCTCATATGTGAGGATAATATCTATCTCACTAGGAAGCTGAGAAGCATCTGTCATATAGTATGTGTTCAATAATTGCTTTTTCTTTCCCAGCTTAGGTTAAAAATAGCAATTGTCAAACCCCACACATCTACAGTTTGTTTAGCTCCAAACACAAATATGGCTTTTTCCAGTTTCATAAACAATAGAGAAAGCTTTCAAGGAAGCCTCAAGAAAGCACATTCAGAAAGGGGAAGGAACATGGCCATGGGAAATATTACTCTCCTGCCCTCCTTGTACTCAGATAATTCAGGAAATCCCTCCCCACAAAATGCATGACCCGTCTCAACCTAAAATGTGCTATTCTCTAGACTGTACTGGCTTGAGAACATATTTCTTTTACCAAAAGATGAGTTCATGGTAAATGACTCAGAAACATATGGATGAAATTTCCCTTAAGCCACTCAGGGGATTAGAAATTAAGGGAAAGA
>NW_006159735.1:1684968-1689279 GCF_000334495.1 Tupaia belangeri chinensis
TTGGCAAAATGCATTTGGGGATTTGCCAAGCCTAAACCAACTGAGAAATAGTTAAGACACAAGGCAGATCCCAAGTGCTGCCAAGTTTACCCATCTTAGCAGGACAGGGATTTATAATTAGAGTTGCTCAGAAAAGCACTGCCTCACGGTGGCAAAGGACAAAAAAAGCCTTTGTCCTCGACATCCCCGCGTGGCCGCCATTTCCCAGATGGACCTTTTACACTGCCCACGCTTCTCCATCATTGGGGTCCCCAAAGCCACCACTTGGCCTGTGTGGTTTATCTTCTCCACCAAGCCCTGGACATTTTCCCCGGGCTTCTCTTGTGCTCTCGGGCTGGATGTTTCTCACTGTGAACTCCAGGATTGGAAGAATCAGTCTCGATGGGTGTTCTTGAATTACAGGAGTTGTAGTGGGAAGATACGACCAAGCAGATTCCTTCTCTCACATCCACGTCCCCCCTCAGTCTTTTACCTCTGTTACCCTTCCTCATTCCTCCACCTTCTGCGGGCTCCTTTTCCTCTAATGCGAAAGGATTGGATCAGCTGTTTTCAAACTGCTACCTGGAACCTAACAAGGCCCAGTGGAAAGAGATGGGGAGTCACTCAGAAGGGCTCTCTCCAAAAAGCAGAAGGGGGCTCTCACAGAAGGTTACAAGTGTGTCCTTCTCAGGCTCCACTCACTAAACCGAATATCCTTAAAGAGGTGCCCCAAGTTTTCTTGCCTGCACTCAGCAGTGTGTGCGTATGTGTCGCACAACTGCTGTGCTCTGGGCATGCAGCAGTGACAGGCAGGGCTGCTGCTCCCAGCTGTTACAGACTAGTCGGGCTGACATTAAACAAAGAAAATGTAAATCCAAATCAAGATGTATATATGCCATGGAAGACAAGGTCATGGTCAAAGGGTGAGTTGGCCTGGGGTTTGAGAGCTGTAGCAGAATGCTTCCGGTCTAAAGCATCCCACCCCACCCTGGACCCAGTTGCCAGTTGCCACTCTATCAACTAGCTAGACATTGTTAAGTCTTTGAAGGTTTCCATTTTTAAAAATGCCCTTTTTTTACCTGACAGGGAGAAAACGCAGAGCACAAATTAACCGACTGCTTAGGTAGCTGTTTATGCAGAAAGCAAAGATGGGCTCCAGAGGACAGATTGGGAGCTTTAAGTGGGTGAATGTGGGAAAGTTTACAGCTTGGTGGGCTGAGGAGTAAATAAATCTAGGTTGGTCACTTGGAGTCGGTTTAAAAGATTCAGAAAGGAGTGACCTAGAGTGCAAATGAAAGTCAGACCAACGACACTTTTCACTATGTCCCTACTGTACCTAGCATTCTCCTGAATGTCTTTTCCCCATTCTTCTCTGGGTTTAATATGTTCCGTACAGTACGTGTTAACTCATTATTAGTTTTTTTTAGTTTTTTTTTCCCCATAGGGCATGTGTGCTTGGTAGAGAGAGATGGGAGAGAGACAGAGAGGGAAAGTGAGAAATCACCTCACAGAGTGGATGGCCATGACGCAATCACTTCTTCATTCTCCTCTAAGAATTTTTGACATACATGCACACATGTACACACAACCAGCATGACTTTCAAGCTGTCAGATCCAGGACTTGAACTGAACTGCAGTTGGCCATGTGGGAGTCCAGCACCTTAACCACCATGCCACCTGCTGGCCCTCATTACTAATTCTTAATTCTATTGCTGTTTCTTGGCCTCTGTTGCTCTCTTTGTGCATTTTTGTAAAGAGAAAAGGAATGGAAATGAACATAGAACAACATCTGGAGATGTTTCCGTGCTTCCTGTGGTAGGTAAGTGTGGTGCTCAACACTTCTGGCTGAGGTGTGCCTGGACTCTTACCTGACGGGTAACCAGAGAGAGGGAGACTGGCTTCTCTTCCTAGAAAGTTAAGGTTCCTGTGGGGCACTAGAGGGCAACATTTCCCCAAATCTAAATGCAGCAAGGCCCTATGGACAGAGGTCAACTATGCACAGCTTCAATCCCAAAATATCCTATGAAACCTAAGTTTGAGAGAAGACTACTGCTAACTCTGGTGGAAGGAGCATCCTAACAGTTCACCTCTAGGGTCCAGCCCATCAATAAGGCCTAGTGGTATTAGCTGTTACCCCTGGTACCACCACCACCACCACCATTAACACCACTACCATCACCACCAATTAATTGAGTCATGCATGTCACTGTTATTTTATTGATGCACAAACTCGAAACTTCACTCAGACTAATTCTGGGAACAAAGATCTAGTTAGAAATACATACATTAAAAAAAAATTTTTTTAACAACTATATGCTCCAACTAGATTAACAAACTGCTACCTGGTGTAGAAACTTGGAGTTGCTTTAGTGAATAAATATAAGAATAATTTGTATTTGCATATTAACTTGTGGAGAGTAGATAAGTAGTTGCTGCTTAGTTAGTAGGTCATTGGAAAAGTCATGACATATTTTTCTATGTTTTTCTATGCAAAAATGCATCAGGACTTTCCTGATGACTCAATACTTAAGCAAAACTTGAAAACTGAGTGTTCTACATGGACTGAAAATATCCCCTAGATTTGTGTTTGCATTTTCAATTGACTTAGTACCCGCTTCTGCTAAGCAACCACCCCTACTCCCAGGTCCTCTTAATTAATAACCTGTCACTGTATTTCAGTATTCTTCTTGAGGCATACTAACTGACCCCATGGAGAGTCAAAGCATAGCACCTGACACAGAAGCAAACATTTGCTGAACTTCTCATACAATTGGGCTGGTCAGAACTGTTTCTTGGCATCAGGAATTGAATTTACATGAAAAAACAGGTATTAAGATGTTCAAAGGGGGCCGACCAGTGACATGGTGGTTAAGATGACTAGATCCCACATGGCCAACTGCACAGTTCATGTCCCAGACCTGGTGGCTTGAAAACATGCCAGGAGCTTGTGCATACATGCCCAAAATCCTGAGAGAGGAGAACAGATGAGAAGGGATTGTGGTGTGGCCATCCCCCGGTGCTTCCTCACTTTCCTTATCTCTGTGTCTCTCTCTGGGGAGTGGGTGCACCCTATAGCAAATAACAAACAAACAAACAAAAGGTGCTCAAGGTGTGGGAATGGTGAAGGGAAGAGGGTGACAAGGCAGAATTACAAGAACAAAAGTTGATTGGTAGCCACTTGTATTAGACCATGACTTTTGTGCCTTAAAGTCTTAGTGCTCCAGGGCCACTGACCAACAGAAATTTTTTGCATAGTTCCATTTATGTATTCAATCAACAAGTAAGGATTAACTTTTTAAAAGAATTATTTAATTGTGTTTATTTATTATTATTATTTAAATTTTCTTCAAGGCATGTGCACTCACCAGAGAGAGAGAGAGAGAGAGAGAGAAAGTGAGAAAGTGAGAGAGCAAGCTGCCATGTCCCAGACTCAAACCATAGTTGGCCATGTGAGAATTCAGCGCCTTAACCACCATGCCACCTGCTGGCCCCAAATAACAGTTAACTTTTTTTTTTTTAAGAATTATTTATTTTATTTATCATTATTTTATTTTTTCTTAATTTGCTACAGGGAATATGCACTCACCAGAGAGAGACAGAGAGAGAAAGCAAGAAAGCAAGCCACCATGTCTGAGACTCAAACTGCAGCAGGCCATGTGGAAGTCCAGCGCCTTAATCACCATGTCCCTGCTGGTCCCATGATTAACTTTTAACATACGCCCAGCATGCTTCCAGCCTCTAGGACTACAGCACTGAACCAGGTACTTACCTAACGATGCTAACATACTGATGGAGAAGAGCAAAAACCAATAAGCGAATTACTAAATATAATTTAGGTGCTAAGTGCCAATAAGAGAAATGAAGCAGGGTTCAGACGTAGTGACGGATAATGGACGTGTGTGTGTGTGTGTGTGTGTGTGTGTGTGTGTGTGTGTGTTTCCTCTGACTACTTTTGTCACATTTATCAAGAAGGATGATTGGGAGATGACTTTTGAACAGACTGATGTCAATGAAATGAGAGGTGAGTCATATGAACATTCCCAAGCTAAAAGTAAACCACATATTACCAATATTATGAACTGACCTAAGTCAATTTGGTCATGCATAACTCTTGAGTTCTTTTTTCTTTGAGAGGTTTTTGCTATAGGGCGCGTGCGCTCGCCGTACAGACAGAGAGAGACATAGAGGCAGAAAGCGAGAAATCACTCCCCAGGGGGGATGGTCACGCCGCAATCCCTTCTCCTCCATTCTCCTCTCGGGATCTTGGGCACGCACGCACACGTGCCCGGTGTGAGATTTAAGCCACCGGGTCCGAGACGCGAACCGCGGTCA
>NW_006159735.1:1690174-1697494 GCF_000334495.1 Tupaia belangeri chinensis
GGTCTTTTATGGTTCGTGTGTGTGTGTGTGTGTGTGTGTGTGTGTGTGTTTCCTCTGACTACTTTTGTCACATTTATCAAGAAGGATGATTGGGAGATGACTTTTGAACAGACTGATGTCAATGAAATGAGAGGTGAGTCATATGAACATTCCCAAGCTAAAAGTAAACCACATATTACCAATATTATGAACTGACCTAAGTCAATTTGGTCATGCATAACTCTTGAGTTCTTTTTTTTTTGAGAGGTTTTTGCTATAGGGCGCGTGCGCTCGCCGTACAGACAGAGAGAGACATAGAGGCAGAAAGCGAGAAATCACTCCCCAGGGGGGATGGTCACGCCGCAATCCCTTCTCCTCCATTCTCCTCTCGGGATCTTGGGCACGCACGCACACGTGCCCGGTGTGAGATTTAAGCCACCGGGTCCGAGACGCGAACCGCGGTCAACTACGTGGGAGTCCAGCGACATAGCCATTACGCTAACTGCTGGTTCCCTTGAGTTCTTTTTATTATAGTTGACAAAGAAGATTGACACACAGAAGTGCTATAGTTTAAATTATGTGTCTCCTTCAAAATTCATGTGTTGGAACTTAATCCATCACCAAAGTGCTTTCAGGAAGTGATTAAGTCATGAAGATTCAACCTGTATAAATGGTATTTAATGCCCCTGTAAAGGAGGCTTCATAGAGTTTCCTAGCCCTTCCAACCCTTCCACCATGTGAAAATGCAGCATGAAGCACCACATTAGGAGCTAACCAGGTGGTGTGATGGTTAAGGCAGCTGGATTCCACACAGCTGACTGCATGGTTTGATTTCTGGACCCAGCGGCTTGAAAAATATGCCGGGTGCATGTGTGTGCATGCCCAGAAACCTGAGAGGAGAAGGAATGGTGGTGTGGTCATCTCTCCTAGGGAGTGCTTTCTCACTTTTTCTCTCTCCCTCCTTCTCCTCTCTGTCTCTCTCTGGCAAGTGCACAAGCCCCACAGTAAAACAAAAGAAAAAAACAACCAAACAAAAGATGCACCATATTAGAACAGAAAGCAGCCTTCACCAGACACTAAATTTGCAGGCCTTGATCTTGGACTTTCCAACCAGATGGGTTCTCCGAAAGTAGGTGCTGAGACAAAATATGGGTACACATTGGGGTAAAAATGTTTATTAGTGATCAAATCTAATACAAGGGAGGAGAAAGAATTATTATCAGACGTAAATGCAAATGACATGAAATCAGTTCACGGAAATGGCCAGTTAATTCTACTCTAAAAAAAAAAACTCTGTCCAGCAAAGGTAACACAGGCAGTGGGGTGCTCCTATGTAATGCTGGAGCCATCTGAGAAGCCTGAGTTTGGATCCTGAGTCATCTTGAACTTGCCAGGCATGCATGTGATCCTGGCTGGCTGGCAGGCAAGGGGGAAATCATGGCATGGAGAGATAATGTTGATGGTCCCTGCCTTTCTCTTTGTTTCTCTACATGTCTCTCAAAAGGAAATAGAATGAGATGGAAAAAAAAAAGTTCAAAATAATTATCACAAAGAGTATAGACAATATTTAAACTTCACTTATACTCATCTCACTTGTTTTCACTTTCCAGTTTATCAGGAGCTTGGTGAGATATCTGTAATAAACGAGCTTATCTATTTTTTATATTGATGGAGCTTTATAACCTAAATAATACTATAATCTTAGTAAGTTGAGGAAAATTACTAATGGTAAGTAACTGCTCTATTTGGACCTGCTTTTACTAGAAGAATTAGCTACAATACTTTTTTTTTTTTTTTTAAAGGGAGAGAGTTTTGCTATAGGGCATGTGTGCTCGCCGAAGAGAGAGACAGAAAGTGAGAAATCACCCCCCCAGAAGGGATGACCACACCACAACCCCTTCTCCTCCATTCTTCTCTTGGGATTCTGGGCACGCACACACATGTGCCTGGCATGAGTCTTAAGCCACTGAGTCTGGGACTTGAACTGTGGTCAACTAGGTGGAAGTCCAGTGATGTAACCATTACACCATCTGCCAGTCCCAGCTTCAATTAAATTTAAGGTAAAATTTTAAAAATAAAGGAGGGAAAAGTTGAGCTATAATACATATCTGACAAAGCCTTAACCAACCCAAACTTGAGCTCTGGAGTGAATATTGCCCATGAGAATTCTCTTGCATTGGGTCAAAATGGCTGGAACTTTATCCCCCACCTGGCTCAGTCACTGGATAAGGGCTATTAACAAGGAGGCTGTCTGGAACTGAAGCAGACTCTAAAGAGTCAGGTTCTGGAGGTCTCTACTGATGCGTTCCCCGAAGTTACAGAGCAAGTCCTTCAAAGGAGGAGTTTGGGTCACATATCTGTGTGTCTACCACACTGCTATTGGAGTAGGGAAGAATGCAACATGTCTAGAATATTTTAGCTAAGCCATGTATCCTGAAGACCTTTAATTTCACCAAGTCCATTTCTAATATTCATCATACTTATTAACAATTAACTAATTTAAACAATAAAAATTCATTCCTGACATTCACCAAACTAATTAAAGAAGCCTCAAGTATTCAGTGAGACATGGATCAAAGAAGCACCTGACATGGCTGCCTCTAGAGTGTGGCCTTTCTGGTCACATACTAGCTCATTACCCTGGAGTAGAATTTTCCATTAGAGCCACTGACTGCCCTTAGAGTAAATGCTTAAATGAACTAGCACACACCTAGTATCACTATCTTCACCTTGCTGAAGTATTTTAAAGTAAATCCTAGACATCCAAATAGCGCTCATATGGATATGCCTCTCTTTGGGCTCTTAACACTTACTCTCTAATCCTGTCCGATCATACTGTTTTAGGGATTATATAGTCGCACAGAAGGGAAACCTATTGTCTTGGTCCATTTTCATATTGTTAAACAGAAATCCCTGAGGCTAGGTGATTTATAAAGAACAGAGGCTTATTTGGCTCTTGGTTCTGATATCGAGGAAGTCCAAGAGCAGGGGCCCAGCCTCTGGTGCTACATCACAACATGCCCAACAGAGGCAGAGCGGAAGGTGGTCACATGTAAGAGAGTGACCTGAGGGCAGTCATTTTACTTTTATTAGTAACCCACTGTGAGGGGAACTGACCCATTTCTGTGAGAGTAAGCTTCCTCCTTCCTGCTAGACACCATGATCTATTCACAAGGGTGTTGCTCCCGTGAACCAAACACCATCCTTTAGGCCCTACCTCCCGAAGCTGTCTTCACTTAATACTGTTACACTGGGGACAAGGCTTCTAGCACACGAACCCCTGGGCCACAAATCCCATGTAAACTATAGCACCTACCCAGATTAGTTCGAGTTTAATGGGGATTATCGTATGGATAGAAGGATTTGACAGCAACTCCCTGATACTGAGGATGTCAATGAAGACTCTTTGAGTCACTTAGCATGGACTAGGGTACTGAGATCTCAATTTCCCCCGCCTCTCTCCTGGGGTTTTGGGCTCTCCATCTCCTCTCCTCTTTTCTCCGTGTCTGCTCCTCTCCCCATCTTCTCTTTGCCTTTCCTACTTCATCAGCACACTTCCCCAGGCCTGATCCTATGTAACTGTTGAGGCACCACCATCATTTGAACTTCTCCATGTCCCTTAGGTCAATGTCTTGAGGGAGAAAAAAGAAAGAGAAAATGTGGTTGGCACAACCCTGCCCATGTCTGGGGTCCCTTGGGTTAAATGAGCTCTATGGTTTAGTCACGTGTGGCCAGAGGTATGGTGTTAGCCAGGAAAATGGAGTGCCTCCTTCCCACAGCTGTGGGAGGACAAAGTCCCAAAGTGAGAAAAAAGATGGGCGGCTCTGACCAGCATCACACCCGTTCTAGTCCATTCCATTGCTAATAAGAGAAATACCCAAGTGTGGGTAAAAAAAAATTTTTTTTAAATTGAGGTTTGGGGCCAACCAGTGGTGTGGTGGTTAAGGCAGCTAGATCTCACATGGCTGACTGCATAGTTTGAGTCCCAGACCTGGTGACCTGAAAAACACATTGAGGGGAACCAGCAGTTCCTGAGATGAGAATGGAGGAGAAGGAACTGTGACCTGAAAAACACATTGAGCACATGCCCCAAATCCTGAGATGAGAATGGAGGAGAAGGAACTGTAGTATGGCCATCCATTTCTGTGGGGTGCTTTCTCACTTTCTTTCTTTCACTCTCTCTCTGGTCAGTGCACACACCCTATAGCACAATGTTAAAATAAAATAATAATTTTTAAAAGAGAGAGCGAGAGGTTTGGGTCAGTTCTATACTACAGTGGTTTAGTGCTATGCATTGAGAACTGGATCCCCAGTTTGAATCATGGCTTTAAAAACACTCAGCATGTGTACATGCACGCCCCAAATCCTGATGTGTTAGAGAAATGGAGGGGAAAAAAAAGGTTGTGGCATGACTGTGCCCCACTGAGGGGTGCTTTCTATCTCTCTTTATTTCTCTCTGGCGAATACATGATCTCCTGGCATTGAGATACATAGATAGAAAGACAGATAGATAGATAGATAGAAAGATAGATAGATAGATAGATAGATAGATAGATAGATAGATAGATAGATAGATAGATATAGATAGGTAGACAGGTAGGTAGATGAAAAATACATAGATAGGCTCAGTTCACAGTTTGGAGACCCAAAGACTAGGTCCACATCTGTTGAGGGTCTTCTTGCCAGTAACATGATGGACAGCAGGCATATGCACAGAGTAGAGCATGCGTGTCCCATCCCATCTCTCTATAAACTTACCAGCATTGAATCATGGGAATGCCACCCTGATTCCTAATCACATCCCCATGGCTCCATCTTTCAACAGCATAATCAGACTCTCTACCCTCTCAACACCAGTACAATGGCTCACCAAATTTTAATGCATAAATTTTGGGGGGAAACATTCAAAACATAGCATACCCCAGTCCTGCCTACTGGCAGTACATTATCTGGCTAGAAAATTCCGTGATATGTGTATACCTGTGTGCTCGCACAGGCATATGCTTATACACCAGGTGTAGTTGATTAAGGCAAAGCAAGAGTCACTGCCAAAGACTACATATTTAAATTAGGATGTTGAAATACACACCTAAAACATTGCTGTATCATATACACCTATATTATAAATTGCTTCCTTTTTTCAGCTCAGAAAGAAATGTCTTGTTATCTTTCTCAGAGACTTCCTCCACTCTGCACATCACCTTCTCATCCGTAACTCAGCGAGGACTGAATTGACTTCCTTGGGGATGGCCCCTTGCACTAAACCGGGACCCGGTGGCCATGTCTAGGATGGTGCAATCTCTCCCTCACAGACCACACATTGTCAAAGGCTGTGAGTCGAGTGACTCATGACTGCACCTATTCTACAGTGAACTCTCCAGGGAAACCGGCCACTACCCCAACTGTGACAATCAGACCACCTCAGCACAGGCTGTCAGCCCACGGATTAGATTCAAGAAAGCCACGCTGTCCTCCAGCCTGAGTACATAGAAACCTCATATTGTGCTCAATGTTTCCTTTCACGCTCGTTTGCCTCACTGAGAATTTCCCAGGGACACTGATGTGTCAGCTAATCTTATCAGCTAGGCATCTTTAAGCAGGCACAGCAATGAAGCAAACCCAGCCCCTGTCCAGTTTGCTGGCACAATCGCCTCTGCCTCAAGGAGAGACAAGGAAGCCCCTGCCCAGGCCCGGGGCAGGTTCTCGTCCCCAGAGGTTTTCCCTCTGGCTTTTTATCCCTTTCACCAGGGCAGAGCCTTTATCCCCGCTCCAAGGAATCACAGAAAAGGGGGACACCTCAGGCAGAGAGGTCCTTGCCACCAGGAAAACCTCAAACATGTTTAACGAGGACAGGTTTGCTGCTCCTTCCCAGACCCCTCGCCCCTTTCAGGGGAAGGAACAGGGAGATCTGAGGAAAAACCTACGCTCACCCTTTCTGCCCGCCTCTGAAGTCCATACGGGGAGAGAACTCACCGACAGTAATGAACCATAATAATGACCTTGCCAGAATGTTCTCTGCTGAAAACCTGTTGGAGAAATGCCCCAAACCAAGATCACTGAATAAATACCTTCCACTTTGCAGTTTCTTTCGCACTAACTGTCCCAGCCATACTCCCCTGGCCATACACTGGCCCCCTTGACAGCCGAGTTCCAGGCGCCTGTTCTCTGCTCACAACCTCCACCCAGACTCTTGCTCTGACTCCCCTCACTCTCCCTTTCCTCATCTGTTTTTGACTTCCTGGGTCTGAGCCCGTTATCTGTTACTTACAACCTCACTTCTCCTCCAAGTCTGAAGGCCTCTGCAGCTCTCTGCTTGGCCATTTCTTCTTCATCCGGATTTACATTCTCACTTGTGGTCATGTGCTTCTCAACTCCTCCAGTCCTGGCTTGTTTCTGGAACCCTTACCTAAGGCAACAGTCTGTGCCTGGCAAACCCCTGAGGTCTCCCACACACCCTCAGATCAGCTCTATCTACTTTACAGCTGTACCTCTCTATAGTTAAATCTATCTGTCTTTATAATGTAGGAGCCCCAGAAACACAGGAAAGCAAAGCGGAATGGACTCCACACTACGATGTGGTAGAAAAGAGGAACTCCAGCAAATTCCGGACGCAGTGTATATTCTTTCACCATACAGCACCCTACTCACAGGCCCGGCATGCTCTGAAATGAGGTTTGACAGTGGTGCTTTTAAATCTCCTCCTAGTTAGGTAGACCAGGAAAATGGGACATTGCTGTCCTTGTTTTGTGCAGGGGAGGCAATAGGCAGCCCTGGTTTGGAGGTGCCTATGTGTTCGCAGCCCCTTGACCTGACTCGTTCCCTAGGGACATTAGGGACAACCCTCTGCTGACAAAGCAAATGTGACAAGATCAAAGGTGGGTTCTTGGTTTGGCCCTACTGCTGAGTGAGGGTGGGAGACCTAGGAAGTAGGGCCACGTGTGTTCTAGATGTGCACTCAAGGTGCAGTAATGTCAGCTAGAACTGGTGTGAGCCAGCCTCTTAAGACTGGGGAGACATCCCCACAATGGCTG
The DNA here is from genome assembly GCF_000334495.1 of Tupaia belangeri chinensis. Lineage (NCBI taxonomy): Eukaryota > Metazoa > Chordata > Mammalia > Scandentia > Tupaiidae > Tupaia > Tupaia belangeri. The sequence continues at coordinate 1,697,185 of NW_006159735.1, forward strand.
CCCACACCTCCCTTGCTCATCATCAGCCATTTTCCCTAGGGGCCCTCGGCCTTCACAGGCATGATTGAGGCCTCTTTCCTAGGCCTTTTCCTAGGGATCCACCAGGGGTTGAGGTGATTTTTACCCCCCTTCCCCCAACAAAGTCCAAAAGCCTTCATTTACTCTTGCTTCCACTGCCCATAGGAGAGCTGGGTGACTCGTCAGCAAGTGGTAAGTGGACCTTAGGGTCCTGCTGTTTACAACACCAAAGGACCTTTTCCTTGTCTCTGATAGCTGAGAGTCTCTGGTCCCCAGAAACACCTCCACTCTT
>NW_006159735.1:1697507-1706098 GCF_000334495.1 Tupaia belangeri chinensis
TTCCTGATAACCAAACTCCTCCTAACTCCACCTGCTCAGTGGCTGATAGTGGGATTTCTTGATATAGCAACAAACCAACCAACAAAGGAAGCACAAAACAGAACCAGATTTAATTCTCAGTGCCACAGGTTATGGGCACCCCTGTCACATGCAAAGATCTTTTTCCAGTGACTTTTCTTTCCAATGAATATAAGAGTAGGAATAAGACAGAAGATATGGTAGGAGACAGGGTCACCATTTTATCTAGAGGACAAATGTGCGTTCATGTATGTAGGTGCTCTGGATAGTGCAATACTTGGGGAAGGGCAGCCAGTGGAGTGGTTTAGATCCTAGACTCTGAAGTCAAATCGCCTCGGTCTGTGTTCTGTCTCTGTCACTTCCAAAATCTACAACCTGGGGTGAATGATTTTCTGTGCCTCAGTTTCCCCATTTATAAAATGGGGGATATAGATATTAGTGCAACTGTATCACAGCACTGTTGTAAGGATAAACAAGTTCATCTAGAGGCCAGCAAGTGGTGTAGTGGTTAAGACACTGGATTCCCTTGTAGTCAACTGTGGTTCAAGTCCTGGACCCATCAGCTTGAAACTCATGCTGGGTCCATGTGCATGTGTGCCCCAAATCCCAAGAAGAGAATGGAGAAAAAAGGATTGCAGCATGGCCAACCTCTTAGGGGGTGATTTCTCACTTTATGTCTCTCTGTCTCTCTCTGGCAAAAATCTCTCCCTCAAAAAAAAAAAAGTTAATCTATTTAGGGTCAGGCAGTGTCTTCCATACAGAAAGCACTGTATCAGTGCTTGCTTTTATTCTAGATACCCATGATAAAATATTTGTTTCTGTCATTATATATACTTGATTATCATAGCTTATGTTGTAAGTGGGGAGCAAGTCTAATCTGTAATTTATTTATAAAACATACCCAGTTACTTCCAAAAAAAGATTTAACATAGTTGAACTGTGATAGTAACTGGAAAATTCATCCATTGAGATCTTGTTTGTAGATTTTTTTTTTTTTGAGAGGTTTTTGCTATAGGGTGTGTGCGCTTGCCAGACAGACAGAGAGAGACAGAGAGCTAGAAAGCAAGAAATCACCCCTCAGGGGGGATGACCACGCCGCAATCCCTTCTCCTCCATTCTCCTCTCGGGATCTTGGGCACGCACGCACACGCGCCTGGTGTGAGTTTTAAGCCACCGGGTCCGGGACGCAAACCGCGGTCGACTACATGGGAGTCCAGCGACATAGCCATTACGCTAACTGCTGGTCCCTTGTTTGTAGATTTTTTTTTAAAAAAAGGAATTAATTTCAGGGTCAGCAGATAATGTAATGGTTACGTTGGTAGATTCCCACATAGTCGACTACAGCTTGAGTCCCAGATCCAGCAGTTTAAAACTCATGCCACGTGCACGTGTGTGGGTACCCAAAATCCTGAGAGAAGGCTGGAAGATAAATAATTGCAGCATGGCCATCCCCCCCCAAGGAGTGATTTCTCACATTTTGTCTCTCTGACTCTCCAGTGAGTGCACGCACCCTATTACAAAATTCACTCTCTCTAAAAAAATTTTATAAAAAATCCTAAATTTGGGAACCAGCAGTTAGCGTAATGGCCCTAAATTTGGGAACCAGCAGTTAGTGTAATGGCTATGTCGCTGGACTCCCACGTAGTCGACCGCAGTTTGCATCCTGGACCTGGTGGTTTAAAACTCACACCGGGTGCGTGTGCGTGTGTGCCCAAGATACCAAGAGGAGAATGAAGGAGAAAGGATGACGGCGTGACCATCCCCCCTGGGGGGGGATTTCTCGCTTTCTGTCTCTTTGTCTCTCTCTGTCTGGCGAGCGCACGCACCCTATAGTGAAAACCTCTCAAAAAAAAAACCCTAAATTTAAAATTTTTATTATTATTACTTTTTAGCATTACCAGAGAGAGAGAGAGAAATGGGAAGTGAGAAAGCAAGTCTCTAGGTCCAGGACTTGAACCGTGGATGGCCATGTGGGAGTCCAACATCCTAACCAACATGCCACCTACCTGCCCTATAGATTGTTTATAAAAGATAATAAATGTTAAGTGGAGGGAAAACTGCCTTTTCTTCTGTTTACCTTTGTGGCTTAGTAAAAAGCATCCTAAACCATAAACAAGGAGAAGCTGACTGTAAAAATGACAATGATGTAGATGCTCACAACTCTGCGTGGAATGCACGAGTACTATTCTGCGAATATGCTATGTTTCAGGACTAGACATTTTACACAGATGAGCCCTTTGAGCCTTATAATCAGTTATGCAATAGAGAGGTGCTATGATTTCCATTTCTCAGATAACAGAGCAGAATCAGGGACTTTAATTGACCTGCCCAAAGTCACAAAGCAAGTGCTGAGGGGAGCAAGACCCAAGAATAGTTCAATGCAAGAGCACACATGCTTCCCGCCCTGCTTCCACGCACTTTGTGACTGGACAAGATTCCAGACCCCCTGAGCCTCAGGTCCCACACGAATGACAAACCGGAGTAACTAGTGCCTTCTGGTTCTTCACATCCAGATGAGAAATGTAGACTCCTTGCTTGGATATCAAGCCATTTAAGCTCCTAGAACTCCTATCAATTTTTGACAAGCAATAAAAGTTGTAAGCAGTGAGCCCGACCTTAATTCAAACACCAAGTGATTATGTTTGGCAAAGAAATGCAAACATGGCCCTAATTGCCTCATGTGCCTACAACCGGTAGTTCATTTATGATGACCTTCTTCGTGATAGCCTCCCTCTGGGACCTGGGGCTAGGTTGCTATGTAGGCTGCACCACTGGCTTGGACTCACGACCAGGATTCCTTCCTCAATTTGTTCACTTATTGAATGAGGTAATGAGGCTGTGGCTTGCACTGGGACATGGTCATGAACCAACAGATGTGGTTCCTGCCCTCATGGAGCTCACGGTCAATGGGCTATAAACCAAAGACCTCATGAAGTGTACATAGTGAAAATGTATGATGAAAACCAACAATACAGGGAAGGAGGGGAGTCATAAGAGGAATGATCAGGAGGCTGTGGTCAAGAAAAGTCTCTCTGAAGACACATTTGTAAGGAAGAGTCAGTCACACGAAATGGAGGGAAGGATGTTCTGGGCAAAAAGAGTGTGCTAAAGCCCTTCTCAGAAGAAGGCTATCAAGCAGAACAGGTTAGTGTAACTAGAAAGAGTGGGAATGGCTGTGAGTTGTTTGGGATGGAGTAGTTAACAGGAAATATAGGGGGAGTCGAAACATTCTAAATACTATATGGGAATATAATTATTAACATACATGGGGCCAGTAAGTGGCGTGGTGATTAAAGCACTGGACTCCCACATGGTTGACCACAGCTCAAGTCCCAGGCCTGGCAACTTGAAAATCATGCTGGGCATGTGTATGTGCATGCCCAAAACCCTAAGAAGAGAATGGAGGAAAGGAATTTCGGTGTGGTCGACCTCCCTGAGGGGTGATAACTCACTTTCCCTCTCTCTTTCTCTTTCTGTCTCTCCCTCTCTGTCTCTTTCTGGTGAATACACACACATCCTATGGCAAAAACCTAAAAAACAAACAAACAAAACAAACAGGGGACAAACAGGTGGTGTGGTGGTTAAGGTACTAGACTCCCACAAGGTCAACTGTGAATACCAGATCTGTGGCTTAAAAACACAATGGGGGGAACCAGCAGTTAGCGTAATGGCTATGTCGCTGGACTCCCATGTAGTCGACCGCGGTTCGCGTCTCGGACCCGGTGGCTTAAATCTCACGCCGGGCGCGTGTGCGTGCGTGCCCAAGATCCCGAGAGGAGAATGGAGGAGAAGGGATTGCGGCGTGACCATCCCCCCGGTGGGGTGATTTCTCGCTTTCTGTCTCTATGTCTCTGTCTGTCTGGCGAGCGCACGCGCCCTATAGCAAAAACCTCTCCAAAAAAAAAAAACAAACAAAAAAACAAAAACAAAAACAAAAAAACACAATGGGAGCGTGTGTGTGTGTGTGCCCAAAATCCCAAGAGGAGAATGAAGGAAAAGTACCTGGCCATCATCCCAGGGGGTGATTTCTCACTTTCCCTCTCTTTCCACTGAGCATATGTGCCCTATGACAAAAATCTAAAAACTAAACAAGGAATATCCTCAAGAAAATTGACTCAATTTGACAATGAATAACAAATAATTTATTGGATTATTGGAAAAGTTATGACCTATTTTTTTCCTGCAAAAATGCATCATGACTTTTCCGATGACCCAATAGAAGAGAAAAAAGGTAGAGGGGGAACCTGTAGATTAAGAGAATGAAGAAGCCATACCAAGGATGTGGAACAGTTGGAACCCTCTTATGTTCCTACTGGGGTTGTAAAATGGTGCTTCTTGGCAGTGACAGCAATCTTAGAGTATGGACCTGAGTCTGTGTTTTGTGAAATTATTATAATATTTATCACATTAGTGGGACCAGCAGTTGGCGTAATGGCTATGTCTCTGGACTCCTATGTAGTCAACCGTGGTTCGAGTCCCAGACCTGGTGGCTTAAACTCACGCTGGGCGTGTGTGTGTGTGTGCCCAAGATCCCAAGAGGAGAATGGAGGAGAAGGGATTGCAGTGTGGCCATCCCCCCAGAGGGTGATTTCTCACCTTCTATCTCTCTGTCTCTTTCTGTCTTTCTGGCGAACGCACACACCCTATAGAAAAAAACCTCTCAAAAAAAAATTCTTGTCACATTAGCTATTATTTATCAGATGCCAAATTTATACTATTTCTTTTAACCAGGATAACTTTACGATGTATATATCCATATTCTCATTATATAAAATCTGATTAAATTACCTGCCCAAGGTCACCATGTTATTTATCAGTATAGCCAGGACTTACATCTGTACTTGTATGACTCCAAAATGCATATTCTTGGGATTGTAGGGAAGCACTTGCACTTGAAATTTTAAACTACACAATGGATTTCTCAAACCAAAACCCCAAAACAGGTTGACAGCAAACAACTCATCGGTAGGAATAGATATCAGAACAAAGGAAGAAAATACTTCCAGAAATGAAGGAAAAATAACTGTCAATTTAGACTTCTATACTCAGTGTAATTACTATTTATTACAGTGTGAATGAAATAAAGGTATTTCCAGAATCACATAGGCTAAAAGTACTTCTTGTCTACAGACTCTGGTGGAGAGAACTACTAAAGGATGTAAGAAAGAAGAAAAATAAGTGCAGAAAAAAAAAAGAGTGAGATAAAAGAAACAAAGATATGCAAAGAAATTTGCAAAATATCTTTAAAAATATGATTGTTAACAATACTGATGATTTTAAAAAAATTGTTCAGGAACCAGCAGGTGGCATGGTGGTTGAGGACACTGGTCTCCTACATGGCTGACCATGGTTCAAGTCCTGGACCTAATGGCTTGCTTTTTCACTTTCCCTCTCTCTCTCTCACTCTGTCCCTCTCTGGTCAAATTAAAATAAATAAATAAAATTAAGTTAAAAATAAAATAATTCTTTCAAAAAACCTGTGTGTAAAAACAAGGAGATACTTAATTCTAATTAACAGAAAATATGGAAAGTGGTAGGGAGAATTTCAAAGGGAAGTTAAAAACTGGAGTCTTTGTTTTGGGAAAAGAAAAATTAACAAATAAAATAAAGAATAAAAAATAAAAGGGGACTGGACAGTGATGCAATGGCAAAACATATAAGAGAGGCTGACCCATATAAGGGCCTGAAATGAGGGTTTCAGGTACAAGTCCAGAGACCTCTAAGTATGCCAGTCATGTGTGTGCCCATGATCTGGGGCTGGCTGATGCCGGGGGCTTGGGGTGGATGGCAGCATGAAGGCCCTATTGGGAGTGTTATCTCTACCCCTCTCTCTCTTGCTCAAAGAATAAATAAATAAATAACTTTTGAAACATAAAACAAATTTTATAAATAAATAAAAAAGGGAGAACTGCTAACTAAAGGGTTGTGAGTATCAAAGGACCCACAACCTGTCATCAGGCTCTTTCTGGTTTTATTGCACTAGGTCAAATAAATAAAGACATAGTTTCTTGTTTAGGCAAAGGTTAAAAGGAAAAGAAAAACACTGAGTACTTCAGCTGAAGAATCAGACTTGCTTTTGGCACCCTCACAGGAGACAGTGACACCGATGCCGTGGTTCTCCATCTATTCAGTTCGATACTTTGTGTGGGATGCAATTACTGTGTACAAAACAGAGGACTGACATGTACAGAACATCCAGTCACCTATACCCATGCTAAGGAAGGGACAGAGGCCAGGAAAAGCAAGTCTTGACTTGATTCTTTATGCAGGGGGTAAGTTTCAACTCTCTCTTGAATGGACTGCTCTGTGCTAGGGAAAACTTTCCTCTTCTATTCTTTCAAGTGCGGTGTGTATGGGCTGAAGGAGCATTTCTTCTGCTTATCAATAATATACTAAACATCATCAGCGAATGTGAAGAGAAAAAGTATACTAATGTCCCCAAATCCTTGAGTAGATCAGGAGGGCTCTGCCTAAATTGGTTAAAAAGAACTCTGAGACAGCTGTTGGAAAGAAAATCTTATCCTTGAAAAGAATTGGTATAAAAAGGGATTTGGTATAAAAAGTTAAATGCACATTTCCTTCCATTTGATGAAGTCATTTTTAGGAACTTAATCTACAAATATATTCTTTTAAAAAGAATTATTAATTTTATTTATTTATTTATTTTTAATTTGACCAGAGAGGGACAGAGTGAGAGAGAGATATAAAGTGAGAAAGCAAGCCACCAGGCACAGGACTAGAACTGTGGCCAGCCATTTGGGAGTCCAGCACCCTTAACCACCATGCCACTTGTCGGCCCCATCTACAAATATATTCTTACAGGTATAGTAATACATGCATTCAAGGATATTATTAGTAAATTACTTATAGAAGAAGAAGATTGGGGACAAAGCAAATATCCATTGCGGATAGATTGGATAAATAACACAGGGCACATTCATACGGTGGACTGCTATGCAATTATTAAAAAGATACAGGCTGTTCTATATGCACAAAAATGCTACAATTTCCAAGACATAGTAAGAAAACAAAAAAACAAAAAAACTAGTGGGACCAGCAGATGGCATAATGGTTACATTGTGGATTCATAAGTAGTTGACTGTGGTTTGAGTCCAGGACCCAACAGTTTAAAAACTCATGCTGGCTGCATGTGTATGCATGCCCAAAATCCCAAGAGGAGAACGGAGGGGAAGGGACTTCAGTATGGCCATCCCCCTTGGGGGGATGATTTCTCGCTTTCTTTCTGTTTCTTTGGTGAGTGTGCATACCCTAGCACTAGCAAAAATCTCTCTCTCTCAAAAAAAAGGAAGAAAAAAACCTGGGAAAGTAGAGAGTATGTATTAAGTTTGCATTTATACTAAAGCAAAGAGACTGTGTAGATGAATATATATTCATATATGTATAGACTGTATTTAGAAAGATCATAAGACTGTAACAATAATGGTTGCCTATAAGGACAAAAACTACTTCTGTGGAATGGGGGTATGGAAGAAGACTTGCTCTTTATGTTTACACTTTTGAACACTTGGGGTTTTCTATTATGTGTATGTAGTATTTCTTTTAAAAATAATTTTTTTGGAGAGGTTTTTGCTATAGGGCGTGTGCACTCACCAGAAAGACAGAAAGAGAGAGAGAGACAGAAAGCGAGAAATCACCCCCCAAGGGGGATGACCATGATGCAATCCCTTCTCCATTCTCCTCTTGGGATCTTGGGCATGCACGCACATGCACCTGGCATGAGTTTAAGCCTCCTGGGCTGGGACTAGAACTGTGGTTGACTACATAGGAGTCCAGCGACATAGCCATTATGCCACTGCTGGTCCCTAAAAATAATTTTTTACTCTGGGGGCTAAAGCAGGAAGATCACAAGTTCAAGGACAACCTAGGCAATATAATGAAGCCACGACTCAAAAAAGAAAAAAAAAAAAAAGTCTGAGCTCTCTGAGATATGTCAATTGGCAGAATACTGGAGGGGGTGGGGTGTGAGCTATACTGTTTCATACCCCTATACCATCTATTCCCCTTGCCTAAAATGTTCTTCACCCTTCAATTTTCCACCTTCTCCATCAGCCGCACACCAGGCTGAATTCAATTCAATTCCTCCCATCTACCACACTCCCACAGCCCCCATGCAAGCCTCAAGCACAGTACTTGGCCCATTTGATTGTAATGGACTAGGTTTGGGCTCTTTGATGGGAAAATTGAGTCACAGTTGCCTTTAGGGTCTTGGTGCCCATCGCAGTGCTAGCATAAAGCCAGCTTCAGCAGGGACAACGGCTGGCTGACTGGATGGGTGGGAGGGGTGCTGCTTCTACGGTATGTGCTGCTTATGGCTAGGGCATTTTGTCTGTTTTGTTCTCTAATATAACTTCACATGAACAATAGGGATTGACACATGTTAGATAGTAAAGTTTGTTTAACGAATAACTGAATGCCAGCTAGAGGGAAAAGGGGGAAGAAGGGATCAACTAGCATAAGATATTTGAACAAGGCAGCAGAGAGGTTATACAGGAGGAGGCCCACCGCTTGGGGCAGGAACCACACAAAGGCCAACATAGGACACTGGAGAAAAA
>NW_006159735.1:1707053-1759836 GCF_000334495.1 Tupaia belangeri chinensis
ACAGAGACAGAAAGTGAGAAATCACCTCCCGGGAGGGGGAATGGTCATTCTGCAGTCCCTTCTCCATTCGCTTCTCTGGATTTTGGGCACACACGCAAACGCATAGCATGAGCTTTTTGTTGTTGTTGTGTTTGTTTTAAAAGAGATTTTTACTGTAGCATGTGTGCACTTGCCAGAGAGAGAGAGAGTCAGACAGAAAGTGAGAAATCACCCCCTGGGGGAATGGCTACGCTACAGCCTCTTCTCCATTCTTCTCTCAGGATTTTGGACACACACACACACACACACACACACACACACACACACGAGTTTCAAACTTCTGGGTCTGGGACTTGAACCAGGTTGGTGATGTGGGAATCCAGCGACATAACCATTCTACCATTTCTGGTCCTTTTTTGTCTCTTTTCGTTCTTTTCATTTGTATCACTGAAGCACATAATATCAGTTTGTTTCATGATTTTTGTCGTTAGTTTTGATCCCTTTGTTAAGATGGTATTGTATTTCTTCATTGTAGAGTCCTTGTCTTCTTTGTAATTGATAATTTGTGAGGTCATATTTTGAGACTATGTAAATATACTGTTCCTGATCAAACTTCATACATTGTTTTAAGGATCCGTGGATGATTTTCTCCCCCTTTCTCCTTCTTTCTTGAGGGTCTATGCATTCACCAAAGAGAATGAGAGGAGAAAGCAGCCGCCGTGAGGAATGGTCATGCCGCAATCCCTTCTCTGTTGCTCCCTCCTTTTGAGATTTTAGGCATACGTACACATGCACCTGATGTGTTTTTTCAAGCTACCAGGTTCAGACTTAACCTCCCTGTAAGCCATGTGGGATTCAGCTGCTCCAACCACCACACCACTTGCAGGTCCTGAAGTTTCTTTTATGTATGTATGTATTTTAAGGTTTTTGCTATAGGAAAGCACGGCTCACCAGGGAGACAAAGACAGTGAGAGGTAGAAAGACCCTCCCTCCCCCCAGGAGAATGGCCATGCTGCAATTCTTTCTCCTTCATTTTCCTCTTGAGATTTGGAAATGCATGCACACATGCCTGGCGTGATTTTCAAGCCGCCAGGTCCAGGATTTGAACCACGGTCAGCCATGTGAGAATCTGGCACCTTAACACCACACCACCTGCTGTCCCTGAAGTTTCATTCTTAATCCCTTCAGTTTTCCCCCATATAAATTAGTACCCTGAAGTGTTTAAGGTTCTAAGAAGTACTTATATTTGCTATATAATGTATTTTTGTATGAATAACATCTGCATTTCCGAACTCTGATTCTGCCATCATTACTCTTTTCATACTTTTATTATGAAAATTATGTTTTGGGGGGCCAACAGGTGGTGTGGGTTAAGGTGCTAGACTCCCTCATAGCTGATCATCCCCAAAATCCCCAGAGGAGGGAGAGATGGAGAAAGGATCATAGCGGGATCATGCCCCTTGGGGGGATGATTTCTCGCTTTCTTTCTGTTTCTTTGGTGAGTGTGCATACCCTAGCACTAGCAAAAATCTCTCTCTCTCAAAAAAAAGGAAGAAAAAAACCTGGGAAAGTAGAGAGTATGTATTAAGTTTGCATTTATACTAAAGCAAAGAGACTGTGTAGATGAATATATATTCATATATGTATAGACTGTATTTAGAAAGATCATAAGACTGTAACAATAATGGTTGCCTATAAGGACAAAAACTACTTCTGTGGAATGGGGGTATGGAAGAAGACTTGCTCTTTATGTTTACACTTTTGAACACTTGGGGTTTTCTATTATGTGTATGTAGTATTTCTTTTAAAAATAATTTTTTTGGAGAGGTTTTTGCTATAGGGCGTGTGCACTCACCAGAAAGACAGAAAGAGAGAGAGAGACAGAAAGCGAGAAATCACCCCCCAAGGGGGATGACCATGATGCAATCCCTTCTCCATTCTCCTCTTGGGATCTTGGGCATGCACGCACATGCACCTGGCATGAGTTTAAGCCTCCTGGGCTGGGACTAGAACTGTGGTTGACTACATAGGAGTCCAGCGACATAGCCATTATGCCACTGCTGGTCCCTAAAAATAATTTTTTACTCTGGGGGCTAAAGCAGGAAGATCACAAGTTCAAGGACAACCTAGGCAATATAATGAAGCCAGCAATATAATGAAGCCACGACTAAAAAAAAAAAAAAAAAAAAGTCTGAGCTCTCTGAGATATGTCAATTGGCAGAATACTGGAGGGGGTGGGGTGTGAGCTATACTGTTTCATACCCCTATACCATCTATTCCCCTTGCCTAAAATGTTCTTCACCCTTCAATTTTCCACCTTCTCCATCAGCCGCACACCAGGCTGAATTCAATTCAATTCCTCCCATCTACCACACTCCCACAGCCCCCATGCAAGCCTCAAGCACAGTACTTGGCCCATTTGATTGTAATGGACTAGGTTTGGGCTCTTTGATGGGAAAATTGAGTCACAGTTGCCTTTAGGGTCTTGGTGCCCATCGCAGTGCTAGCATAAAGCCAGCTTCAGCAGGGACAACGGCTGGCTGACTGGATGGGTGGGAGGGGTGCTGCTTCTACGGTATGTGCTGCTTATGGCTAGGGCATTTTGTCTGTTTTGTTCTCTAATATAACTTCACATGAACAATAGGGATTGACACATGTTAGATAGTAAAGTTTGTTTAACGAATAACTGAATGCCAGCTAGAGGGAAAAGGGGGAAGAAGGGATCAACTAGCATAAGATATTTGAACAAGGCAGCAGAGAGGTTATACAGGAGGAGGCCCACCGCTTGGGGCAGGAACCACACAAAGGCCAACATAGGACACTGGAGAAAAAACTGACTAAAGCAAAAGTGGATTTTTGTCCACAAGAGTGATCTGGTAGAGCTCCCATTTGACCTGGAAATTACACTCCTAGGTCTTTACTCAGGAGGAACAACAATATTTCCTTGCAAAACACCTGTACATGAAAGCTCATATCGGCACCATGTATTATTTATTTTTGGCTTTGCCATAGGGTACACTTATACCAGAGAGAGATGGAGAGAGGGAAAGCGAGTGATTACTCCCTGGGGGAATGGCTGCACTGTAATCCCTTCTGTCTTCCATTCTTCTCTTGGGTTTTTGAGCACATATGCACACATGCCCAGCATGAATTTCTTTTCTTTTTAAAAGAATAATTTATTTATTTAATTCCATTTGTTATTGTTGTTGTTATTATTATTTAATTTGACCAGACAGAGACAGAGAGAGAGAAAGTGAAAGCAAGAAGGTAAGTCACCAGGTCTGGGACTTGAACTCCAGTTTGCCATGTGGGAATCTAGTGCCTTTATCTACCATGTCACCTGCCAGCCCTTTTGTTAAAAAAAAAAAAAGAATTATTTATGTATTTAATCCCATTTGTTGTTGTTGTTGTTATTATTATTTATTATTATTATTTATTTGCCCAGCATGATTTCTAAGCTGCTGGATCAAGGACTCAAATTGTGGTCAGTCATGTAGAAGTCCAGCACCTCAACCACCATGCCATCTGCTGGCCCATATCAGCATTATTAATACTGGGTCATTGGAAAAGTCATGAGCATTTTTGCATAGGAAAATATGGGACCAGCAGATGGTGTAGCAGTTACATTGCTGGACTCCTACATGGCCAACCTCGGTTAGAGTTTCTGGTTCAGTGGCTTGAAACTCATGCCAAGCATGAGTGTCTCCCGCAAGCATATGCACCCCATAGCAAAAATCTCTCTTAAAAAAAAAAAAGAAAGAAAAGAAAAATATGCCATGACTTTTCTGACAACCTAATAGTAGTCAAAAAGTAAAAATAACCTACATGTCCTTCAGTTGTTGAATGAACAAATTAAACATAGTTCATGGAACAATATTACTCAGCCATAGAAAGAAATGAATGTTGATACAAGGTACAACATGAATAAACCTTGAGAGAAACATGCTAAGTGAAAAGAAGCCACTCACGAAAGGCCACGCATTACGTGATTCCATTCGTATGAAATGTGCAGAATAAGGGTATCTATAGAGACAGAAAGTAGATTAGTGATTGCCAAGGTTTGAGGGAGGGTGTTGGAGGAAAATTGGGAGTGACTGCTCAGGGGGAAAGGATTTTTTTTTTAGGGTAATGATAGTGTTTTTAAATTGATTGTGGTGACATTTGCACAACTCTGTCAATATGTTAGAAACCACTAACATGCACACTTTAAACGGGTCCATCGTATGGTATGTGAGTTATACCTCAATCAAGCTGGTATTTAAAAAGTGCGACCTCGGTTTTCCTGGAGGTGTAAACCCAGAGACTAGTCAGCCCGGACCCACAATGACCAATACCTGGGCTTCTGAAGTCCCATCCCCTGGAATCAGGTGGGGCTGAGCCCCAGAAAACACATGCTCATTCACTCTTCCACCCTGTCATCAGAACTGGCAGAACCCCTGCCAGCAGATTCTGAGGGCCTTAGCTTAGAGGAACACCCTCCGAGGTCCTCAGAACCAGATGGAGTTGAGTTGTTCCGGAAGTGAAGAGGGTGTGGGACTTCATTTCCTTTCCTGCAAGAGCTGAGGGGCTCTCACTGGGTAGGTATTTGGTGAGAGGTGGAAAGACAGCATGGCACAGGGTGAGGGAGTATAAGATAAATATAGTAATCCATAATTTTGTGAGCAAACTCTGCATCTAATGCAGTGTTAAATGTGAAGCAACTGGGGTGCAAAGAAAGAGCTTCTCCAGCCTGGAAAACTCACCAAAACTGGCTGAGAACAAAGCTGTGTGCATGCTAGGACTGCAGCGGCCCACAAGGAAGACACAGGAGAGGAGCATGTTGCCATTCCTGCATGAAGCTAAGAAACGCTGCCATCGCTGCGAGCACTGGCCTAGGCTCCGCGGGGTATCTGGGATGTTGGGGTGCTTCAGTGGTGGAGCCTGGGTGTCCTGGCCTAGGGTTTGGACTCCCAGAGGCCTGCAGTTCCAGTGCTGGATGAGAGGAACATGGACAGCTGCCCCAAAACAGGAAGATGAGAAGCTCACTGGCCGGCCACTCTGCCTGTGGAGCTGCTGAAGGAGCTGGACTGCTGCACATTCACAGCGGAGCTGCTGTTTCTCTTCTTTTTGAGAGATTTTTGCTATAGGGTGTATGTACTTGACAGAGAGAGAGACAGAGACAAAGCAAGAAATCACCCCAAGGGGGGTTGGCCCCACTGCAATCCCTTCTCCTCCATTCTCTTCTCAGGGTTTTAGGAACACATGCACACACACACACACACACACACACACACACACACACACGGTGTGTTTCAAGCTGAAGGGTCTAGGACTTGAACTGCAGTCGACCTCGTGGGAGTCCAGCACCTGAATCACTCCGCCACCTGCTGGCTCCTGATGTTTCTCTTTTTTTACCCTATAATGTTTCAAGTACATTACAGATTAAATAAGGCTTGTAGGATGGTAGCAATTTACCCATAGGGAAGGTGTTCCAAGTTCCAAGTCAACACAGGCCTTGGAGCAAACTCCTTTGCTAAGCGAGGTACTTAAAGCAACTGGTTCCCAAGGAAGTCCTTGGGACTCCAAGGGCTTGAATCACTACTGGGCTAGACATGATGCAGGAGAAAGCTCCACATCTCTTTCATGTGAAGGTTGGAGGGGTACTTGCCCCGGAGGTTCAGGCCCTGCCTATAAGCCACCTGTTCATCTCATCTTACTGAGACCCTGGTGGACACGGGACAGCTCAACATGCCAGAAGCCAGGGGACAAGAGAGCAAGGAGCCTAGGGTTTCTGTTCAGCCTCTGTGATTCTGTCCCAGCTAGGTCCCTGGTGCCGTGACCACGTGCTTTAGGAAGGAGATGACAACAGGCAATGCCCATTGCAAAGGCAGGAACAACCTCACTCAGAAACAGAAGCTGTAATTACAAGAGAAAAAATTCACAGCAAATTCCAAAAAACGACCCTTATGCTCTCTGGAACCAGGGAGGGTGAGGAAGGGGAGACTTTGCCATCCTGATGAAAACAGGGCAACATGAAAAATGCTGTGCAGTCAGGCTGAAAATTAAACAGATGTGAGTTTCTTTCATTCAAAGGCTTAATTATTCTGACGTTTTCCATAACTTAATCTGAGCCATCACTTCAGCTTTAATTATGCATAATGAAATGGATTATTTACAGTAACTAATATGACAGGAAAAACTGAGAGGTGAGAATTGGTAACTTGGCAACTGTTGTTTTTCATCTTTTAATTCAGTCAGTGTTTATTGAGTAGCTACTATGTTTCAGCCCTCACCACCCCCATGTAGCTAGATCATTAGGAAAAAATAGTATTGTTAGCGAAGGTAGTATGGGCCAGTTTCTTTCACTTCACTGTCTCATGTAGGGCTTCCAATAATACTCCATGGTACATATTGGTAGGAGTATGAGATTCTGAAAGGTTAGGTAACTTGCCTAAGGTCACGCAGCAAAACCTGCTTTTGTTTTGCCATCTACTTACTTTACAAAGAAACCTGTAGACTAATATTCTGAATCTTTCTAGCCATTTGCTTTTTTCAGTAAAAGCCAACTTTTCCTAAGGGGTAGTTTGGTTGTTATTTTGAGCAGGAAAGTGAACGATCAAAATTGTACTTTTGGGAAATTAACCTGACAGTTCCCTAGAGGATGCAGCAGAGGCTTTGGAGACAGTCTAGGCTAGAGGCAAGAACTTAAAGCCATGGACGGGGCAGCAAAACTGGGGAAGGAAATGGCCTTCCTGCTGGCCTCCAAGGTCCTTAAGAGATGTTTGGATGTGAGGCGAGAGGAAGAGGAATCGCCGCGCTGCCCTGGGTGTGGGAAGCAGGGGACACTGACTGGCAGCCCCACCTGGGGCAAGTCACTCACCATCTGAGCTTAGGTTCCTTAGGCATGACGGAGCTACTGCCAGCTTAGTTAGCAATCCCAAATCAGCGGAGTGTGAACTGCAATGGTGTGATTCTCCCTCCATTCACTGTTTACACTTGGCCTCTGATAAATCTTTCGTTCTTGTCCCTTACTTCTTGATTTCTAGTCACCTTCAGTTGATAGTTTAAAGCTTCTATCTCAATATCAACTGAAATCTCATTCCTGCCATTTCCCTGTCCTAAGGCTTGTGTAGTTTGGGCTGGGACTCTCAGAATTTGAAGCATGGGCATGAGGTCTAGTCTGGCTAAGAGCTGCCTCCTCCCTTTTTGGTTTAGGCCAGAAAGATGGAGAAGCTGAAGAGGAAAAGGATCAGTGTCTGAACTTAACTGGACCTTGTTAGTGTCTCTATGACCTGTTGTGGCTTCTCTGATTCAGACTAACTGGCTTTTGGTGACCTCTGTGTAGCAGGTATCAAATGCTGATTTGCTTATGAGGCACTTGTGTGGTTTTCAGAGTGTCTGCAAGGCCTCTCCTTGTTCTCTGGGGTGCTGTGTCCCCACTGCTAATGTTCCTGACAGGCAGGTTCTGGCTCCATGTCCCCTCTCTCCTGCCCTTTTCATTCCTGCTGGTGCCTTGGTGCCTTGGGCTGCTGGGTTCCCCTCTCCAAGCAGGCAATTGTAGTATGTGGGGAATAAAAGAGGTGATCCAAGTCTAGTGTCCTTTCACTGTGTCCACTACTATTCTTTCTTTGTCTCTTTAACTGCCAAGGCTCAGCCAGCTCCGATCACAGGGGGGTCCTGGGATGTGAACCCAGGACTCTTCATACATGGGCTTACATGGGTCCATCTGCATGACCACTGCATTGGCATCTGGGCCTATTCCTGTCTGCAGAATGAGTGCCAGTTACTTTCCAAGCCGAGGTGTTGCTCCTCAGGACAGCAGAAACATTTCTACCTCTTGCCCCCACTTCTGGGAATGACCACGAGTCTGGTTAAGGGTGGCTGGAAACCCTCGTGGGCGTACTGTGCATGTGTCAGCCTTTGCAATCATCTCAGCATTCAGCTTTTTCCTGGCCCTGTTGACTTCTCTTCAGGAGCTCTCTGTTGCAATCCACAGTGGATAAGGGCTTTTAGATGCCCTCTGGGCTGACCAGGACTGGTTGGTTGGCCTCTGGGTACCACACAAGTACAGAGATAGGTAATCAAAGAGCAAACAGTTCTGGGTGTTTCTAGTCTCCCTTAGTTACCACCAAAGCCTCTGTTTGATTTTGTGCATGGCAACAAAACCAGGAAAAGGAGA
The DNA here is from genome assembly GCF_000334495.1 of Tupaia belangeri chinensis. Taxonomy (NCBI): domain Eukaryota; kingdom Metazoa; phylum Chordata; class Mammalia; order Scandentia; family Tupaiidae; genus Tupaia; species Tupaia belangeri. The sequence continues at coordinate 1,715,191 of NW_006159735.1, forward strand.
TGCATGGCGTCTGGATTAAACTCTGGGTATAAGGCAGGTGTTATCAGGACTCAGATAACGGGCTAGACTCTCACACAGAGGTGAACCAGCAAGTATGCAGGGAGCATTCATTCTCCTGGTTTTCCTGGGTGCCGCGTCAGGTAGGAACTTCATTTTGCTCTGGAACCTTGCCAGCTCTACTTGGTTTGTGTGATAGCGTATGATAATGCCCCCAAAGAGGGAATGGGAGGCTCTGTTCACCTTGGGTTCCAGGGAGCCCTGGGGTAGAATAGGAGGACCCTAGAGAGAGTGATGCTTGAAGAGCCACAACCCAGTCTATGTTTGTATAGGCTTCACCTTCCCTCTCATTAATGAGTCTGTGCTAAACCCTTCCAAGACCTAAGGTTGGGAAAATACTTCTCATAGCAGAGTTGGTTTTTTTTTTTCCTTTTAAAAAAGTAATTATTAGGGACCAGCAGTTAGCGTAATGGCTAAGTCACTGGACTCTCATGTAGTCGACTATGGTTTGAGTCCCGGACCTGGTGGCTTAAACTCATGCTGAGTGCGTGTGCATGTGTGCCCAAGATCCCAAAGGAAGAATGGAGGAGAAGGGACTGCAGTGTGGCCATCCCCCCTGGGGGTGATTTCTCACTTTCTGTCTCTCTATCTCTGTCTTTCTGGTGAGCACACGTGCCCTATAGCAAAAATCTCTCCACACACACACAAATAGTAATTATTAGGTGCCCAACCTCTGTAGTGTACCTGAATACAGAGCTGGAAGTCACATGCCAACAGTGTTGAGGGTTCTGACCCAGTCAGCCTAAAAACACACTAGACATGTGCATGCATGCCCAGGATCCTGGCAGGCTGGAGGAAGGGGACTGCAGCATGACTAAGTCCTGTGGAGGGTGCTTCTTTCTCGATTTCTCTTTCTCATGCTTTATCATGAATGAAAAATTTGAGAAAACAAATTAATTGATTTTATGAGAGAATGAGAGACACAGGTATCCTCAATAGGGTCTCATCATGCTTCAATCCTTTCCCCAGCCACCCAGCCAGACAGAATCATGGCCGTGCATGAAAGTGCCAGGCATTTTCAGGTTTAACCTGGGACCCGAACCTGGGCTCTCGTATGGCTCCCACATAGCACAGCAGTACCTTGTTGCCTGCACCACTGCGAGCAAGCTGACAGTGGAGCTCAGTATTGGATCAAGTCAGTCTTTGTGGAGATTTTGACCTATCTCTGAAGCATTGTGGGGCAATTTAAGGTTGGCAAGTCTCCTCTGGGGAAACTGAGGAACTGAGAGGCTGCTATCTTCCTCTTGAGCAAAGAAAACGCCTTTGGATAGGAAGGTCAAAGATACAACCTAGTGCTTCCTACACTCTTCCTCATGCAACAGCGTCAAGAATCTCAAGTGATCTTTTTTAACATTGTCAGCTTGGATTATTGAAATTAAGCCTCTTAAATTAAATTTCATTTGTGAAAAGGTAGTATATGCATAATGTATGGAATTCAATCATGTTAAATTTGCAGATTAATTTAGAGGTAATTTACATGTTTGATGAGTCATGCAGTAAAATATTTAAGAGAAGCATCTGGTTAGTAAATGCTTAGTAAATGCTAGTGATTATTATTTAGATGTTGAGTCTTCCTAATCAAAGAACAGTGTTCTAGATACTTGTTTAAATCTTCATTTGTTTTACTCAGGAGTATTTTAAGATTTCCTTCGAACAGGTCTTTCACAATCTGGTTAGGATCATATCTAGTTCTTCCTTTTACTTTTCTGTTTGTTTACATTTGTAAATGGACTCTTTTCTTACCTTATATCTTTTAACTGATTGTTGGATGATTCTATAGAAGTCTGTTAACAAATTACATTATTGTTTATTATGGTTTTCCAGTTAATAACCATGCATTTTCCAGGTTTGCAGAGAATGAACATTTATATTTTTCCTCTCCTATCTTGTATCTCCTATTTCTTTCTCTTATCTAATTACCAGTCTTGAAACTTCAAACAAACCTAAACAATAAAAACTGTACATTCCTGTCTTGGTGTAAGATGGAGATGTTTTCTTTGTTGTATTTTTTTTTTATTTTTATTTTCTACATTAATTCACTATACACCATCACAACACACCAATGAATTTTCCATCCAAAGTACACTGTGCATTGGTTCAATCAAGCACATCAACATACATGTTCTCAGCAAATAATTTTCCAATTCTTACATCCTGCATACCTTGCCCTTTGTCTTGCCATCCCTGATTCCCCATCCCCCACCCTCTGCTATGTCCCATCTTCCTCCTCCATTGTCCCTGGCATCCATGGTTGCCCTCCATGCCTTCCACTCCCCCCCCCATTCAATTGTTCTGCCAATGAACTTAATTAGTCTAAATATATCCAATAGCTAGCACAGCTGACACATAACTATACATGTACCCAAATCTGACCCTAGGCAAACCCCAGTGAGTAGAATGAACATACTATAAAGTAGTACCCAGCTGTGCTCGCTGCAGTCATCAAATGTGCATTTTTTTTCTCCTGCAACTTTTTGTTGTATTTTGTTTTATGGAGGTGGGAGGCAGCTAGCTATGGTTGTACAGTAGTAACGCAACATCCTACAATGCTGTAGCTATGAGAAGGCCCAGGATCGTGTCTTGAAGTCTCACTGAACACACCAAGTGTGTACATGCCTGTAATCCTTGCTGGCTCAGGCTGGGGTAGATTGCAGAGTGAAGACCTGTTGAGGGCTATTCTCTCTCTGTCTCTCTTATGGAATAAATGGATACACTTTTTAAAATTTTTTTATTTATTATTATTATTATTATCTTTTAAATTTTGTTATAGGGCACATGTGCTCACACCAGAGAGATATAGAAAGAAAGGGAGAGAGAGAAAGTGAGAAAGCCAGCCACCAGGTCCAGGACTTGAACCATGGTCAGCCATAGGGGAATCCCATACCTTAATCACCATACCATCTGCTGGCCACTGGATAAGCTTTTAAAAAGGTTTTTTTTTAATTGTATTATGTACATGGATTAAGTTCTCTATTATATACATGAGTCCAGTTCTTTGTTCTTTTTAAAAACTTTTTCTTAGGGCATGTTTGCTTGTTAGACAAAGACAGAAAGAGAGAGAAGTAAGAGAGCACCCCTTATGAAGGATGGCCGTGCTGCAGTCCTTTTTTCTCCATTCCCCTCTTGGGATTTTGGGCACACATGCACAAGCACTCTGCATATTTTTCAAGTTGCAGAGTCTGGGACTCAAACCACACAGCTGGTCATGTGAGATCCAGCTGCCTTAACTACCACACCACTAGCTGGCCCCTGATTTTTTTTTTTTTAAATAAGAAAGAGAGTACATGTGAGGGAGAGGGAAGATATAGGTATTTTTGACAGAGCCTCCCTGTGTCATGATCTTCCTGCGGCAGCCTGCCAGTTAGCAAGAATTACAGTTGTGCATCACTCCGCCTGGCATGTCTAGGTTGAGACGGGAACCAAACCTGAGCCTCCCATGTGGATTAAGCCACTATGCAGTGGTGCCCTCCCACCTGTGCCACTGTGGCTTGGCCTAGAAGTGTTACATATGCTAATAGGGTAGCATTTATTCTTATTTTATTTAGAGTACTTATTTCTAAATCAAAGTGAATTTTTAAATCAAATGCTTTTTCAAGACTTATGGAAATGGCCATTTAATTTTCCCCTTTGATCTGCTAATAAGATAACTATATAACTAGATTTCCTAACATTCCACCCTCTTTCATCTTGGGCTTTTAGACTTAGCAGAAAGCAGAGGAAATCGTAAATGTGAAGCAAGCCTTGAGCAGTTCAGACTCACTTGAAATAAACATTTGAAATTTTACCAGAAATGGGCTTCTAGGGTCATAATCGTTTAAGTTAAGAGGTGACATTTATTGTCACTGGAGGAAAAGTGAGGTTAGGAAGAACCGCATGTCTCATGCTGGACAGTGTCATTTGGAACTTTGTCATCAGACATGTACAAAGAAGAGATCACAAGGGTTTGTGAGAAATACTTGAGATTTCTTATGAAACACACACACACACACACACACACACACACACACACACACACACACACCATTCAAATTCTTCCCTCTTTAGCTCTTTAGGGCACCAGGTGGTGGGGAGGTTAAGGCAGCTAGATCCCACAGAGCCAATTGGAGTCCCAGACCCTGTGACTTGAAAATCACACTAGGCGGGGGACCAGCAGTTAGCATGATGGCTATGTTGCTGGACTCCCATGTGGTCAACCACGGTTCGCGTCCCGGATCTGGTGGCTTAAAACTCACACTGGGCGCGTGTGCGTGCATGCCCAAGATCCCAAGAGGAGAATGAAGAAGGGATTGTGGCATGGCCATCCCCCCTGGGGGGTGATTTCTCACTTTCTATCTCTCTGTATCTCTCTGTCTGTCTGTCTAGCGCACACACCCTATAGCAAAAACCTCTCAAAAAAAAAAAAAAGAAAAGAAAAGAAAGAAAAGAAAAGAAAATCATACTGGACTCAAGTACGTTTATGCCCAAAATCCCAAGAGGAGAATGGAGAAGAAATTGCAAAGTGGTCCTCCCCCCCAGGGGGTGATTTCTCCTTTTTGCTCTGTCTCTCTCTGGCAAGCTCATATGCCCTACAGCAAAAATTAAAAATAATAATAATAATAATAATCTTACCTCTTAAAAAGACCATGCACTGCACCATACTTTCATTCCACGGGTCAAACCCTAGTTTTTGGAAGGGTTGCTGTGGGACAGATTATTCCTCTCTCACCCTCTTCAGTGAAGCTGAGAACCTGACCATTACTCTTGCTCTCAAACCCTAAGGTTATAAGGATTCTAGAGGAGACAGCCATACCAGCACCTGTGTCAGGGGGTTAGCAGAGGCATTTCCATAACTGTCTCCAGTAAGTAACATACTCACACTCCTCTTTCATTTGGTCTAACTCCTATGCTTCCTTCAAGGACCAACTCAAGTCCCACCTCCATGGAACCGTCTCAGATTGCCCTAGCTTTTAGTGAGCCCTCTGCCCTCTGTCTCCTAGAGTTCTTCTTGCCTGCACACAGTGCCTATCACAGAGTAAGTCCTCAACAAAGGCTTGACACTGTATGTCCTCTGGCATGCACCTGTATTGTCTCCTCAGCTAGAATGTCAGGCCGTGATAACAGGTCTCCTATCTCCTACTGTTCTGTGGGCCTGCTCTGTGCCATGAACATGTGGGGTATCCAATAAATACTTGTTTCTGTTGCTCTTCATCCCTTTGAGGGTCTGGCTTTTTTTTTACTTTTCACATTTACTGATACCCCCAAACACAGTGCTTTAGATCGTCTCCTCCTTAACACTGGCATTTATTACCTTCTGTCCTTTCCACCTCCTATTAAGATGAGAGAAATGAAAGTTCTCATTTGTGACACTTTAGTGTCCTCTTCTAAGAATGACTTACAAAGGAAGGTTCCACAAGAATGGAAACTAGACAAAACTCTCAGCGTACTGGTGGAAATGTGTCGAGATAAAACAGCCCTGTGGCTGCGTCAGCGCCAAAGGATTGCGCGTAATTCTTGGAATTTAAAAGACTTTACAAGGGACCCTTGGGATATTTAAATCCACTGCACACAGACGCTGTCTACGTATTTTTTAGGTTTCTTTTCTCCCTCTCTCTCTTCCTTCCTTCTATCTCTTCATGCTTTCCTTCTCCCCTCCCTCCCTCCCTCCCTTCCTTTCCTTCCTCTCTTCTTTTTCTGCATAAGTGAGACTCACACAGACACACACACTAAAACAAGCACCCTCCACAGGGCCTCATGCCACAGTCTTCCTTCCAGCCTCCCCAGCCAGCCAGGATCACAGGAACATGTGCACATCCAGCATGTTCAGGTCCACCCAGGAACCAAACCCACTCTTCCATATGGCTTTCGGCACTACAGATCAGTGCTTTGCTATTGTGCCACTCTTGTGGAAATGAAAAATGCCTCAGTGTTTAATGAAAAGAGTTCACTGTGAGGGACCAGCACGTGGCATGGAGGTTAAGGTGCTAGACACTCCCACATGGCCGACCACAGTTCAAGTCCTGGACCTGGCGGCTAGCTTTCTCACTTTCCCTTTCTCTCTCCTTCTGTCTTCCTGGTCAAATTAAAATAAATGAATAAATAAAAAATCGAAAAAATAATAATTTTTTTAACATTTTTAATTTTGTTTGTTATTATTATTTAGTTTTTTAATTTGACCGAAAAATTAATAATTTTTTTAACATTTTTAATTTAATTTAGTTTGTTATTATTTAGTTTTTTAATTTGACCAGGAAGACAGAAGGAGAGAGAAAGGGAAAGTGAGAAAGCTAGCCGCCAGGTCCAGGACTTGAACTGTGGTCGGCCATGTGGGAATCCGGCACCTTAACCACCACACCACCAGCAGGCCCAAAAAAATAATTCTTGAAAAAAAAAAGAGTTCACTGTGAGCTAGAAGATCTGAAGAGCATGAAGTTTCCCAAGGCTGTTATCTGGGCCTGCTCCTCTGCTAGGCAGTGTCAGCACAACAAAACAAAGCTTAAGATTTGGGGCCAGCAGGTGGCATGGTGGTTAAGGTTCTGGACTCCCATATGGTGGACTGGGGTTTGAGTCCTGAACCTGGTGGGGTTTGAGTCCTGAACCTGGTGGTTTGCTTACTCACTATCCTTCTCTCTCTTTCTGGTTAAATTAAAACCTTAATAATTATGATAATAAAAAAATAATAATAGATACCATTAAATAAGTAATTCTTTAAAAAGAAAAAAGAAAGAACTTCTTAACAAAAAATCCTGGGGTCAGCAGGTGGCATGTTCGTTAAGGCCGCTGGACTCCCACATGGCCAACCATGGTTCAGGTCCTGGACCTGACAGCTTACTTTCTCACTTTCCTTCTCTTTCTTTCTCTCATTCTGTCCCTCTCTGGTCAAATTAAAATAAATGAATAAATAAAGTTAAATAAAATAATTCTTTGTTTTTTCTTTTGGAGTTTTTGCTATAGGGCATGTGTGCCCGCCAGAAAGACAGAGAGACAGAGAGACTGAAAGCAAGAAATCACCCCCCAGGGAGGATGGCCACGTCTCAATCCCTTCTCCTCCATTCTCCTCTCAGGATCTTGGGCACTCACGCACACACACCCAGCAGGAGTTTAAGCCACCAGCTCTGAACCACGGTCAACTACATGGGAGTTCAGTGACATAGCCATTATGCCAACTGCTGGTCCCATAAAATAATTCTTTAAAAAAATTTTAAAATATGTTTACTTATTTAAAAAAAAAATCAAAACCTAAGATTCGGTATCTTGTGCTGCTTCAGGAACTAGGTTTAATTCCTCAGTGCTCTCATTCTTTGAAAAGGTAGGATGATTGAGTCCATCTCCAGAAAGCCTTCAACCTACATATGAGGTCCAAAGAATGTAGCAGAAAGTTTCTGCTCTGTGTCACTATTCAGAGTGGACACCAAAAAAACAAAGTTAGTATCTCCTCTCAGTTTTTCCTCCCTCTTGGTTGCCTGTAGCAACGGTTGGCTTCTCACCCCAGCTCAGGCACCCAGTCATAGGAATCCATCTGCTTTCACCTTTTGGAGGTAGAAAAGGTTTGAAAGAAACCAGCCCCTTTCAGGCCAGTCTCAGGGTAAGGCTGACATAGTGTAATGTACAGAATCACTAACAGAGCCACCTTCTTTTCTCCTGCTGCTTCTTTTATTAAAAAGAACTATTTATTTATTATTAATTATTATTATTATTAATATTATTTTTCACATGAGTTTTGCCAGAGAAAGAGAGAGAGACAGAGAAGGAGAGTGAGAAAGCAAGCTGCCAGGTCTGGGACTCAAACCATGACCAGCCATGTGGGAATTCCAGCACCTTAACCACCATGCCACCTGCTGGCCCTCTCCTGCTTCTTATTAAGGGCTCCTTTCTATTTTTTTTAAGAATTACTTTATTTAACTTTATTTATTTACTCTTTTTTTTTTTTTAATTTGACTAGAGAGGGACAGAGCAAGAGAGAGAGAGAGAAAGAGAGAGAGAAAGCTGCCAGGTCTGGGACTTGAACTGCAGTCGAACATGTGGGAATCCAACTCTCTTAACCACCACACCACCTGCATTAAGGGCTCCTTTCTATTTTTTTTAAGAATTACTTTATTTAACTTTATTTATTTACTCTTTTTTTTTTTTTAATTTGACTAGAGAGGGACAGAGCAAGAGAGAGAGAGAGAAAGAGAGAGAGAAAGCTGCCAGGTCTGGGACTTGAACTGCAGTCGAACATGTGGGAATCCAACTCTCTTAACCACCACACCACCTGCTAGCCCCAAAGGCTCCCTTCTATTAGCCCCCCCAAAAGGGGAGCTCCCATTCAGAAAGGTATACCTTGCAAAAATTAAAGAAACAGGAAGATGTTGCATATCCTGGAACCACAACATTTTACAATGCTTTATAATTGATCAAGTGTATGCATTTCTTTTCGTTCTTAACTTTTACATTTTCATTTGTTTTATATAATTTTTTAGAGAGATTTTTGCTATAGGGTGCATGTGCTCACCAGAGAGACAAAGAGACAGAAAGAGAGAAATCAACCCCCAGGGGGGATGACCACACTGCAATCCCATCTTGGGGATTGCGGGATCGTGGGCACGCCCAGTGTGAGTTTTTAGTTACTGGGTCCAGGATTCAAACCACAGTTGACTATGTGAGAGTCCAGCAATGTAACCATTACGCCATCTACTAGTCCCAAGTGTGTGCATTTCTTCTTCTTCTTTTTTTTTTTTTTTTGAGAGGTTTTCGCTATATGGCGCGTGTGCTTACCAGACAGACAGAGAGAAACATAGAGACAGAAAGTGAGAAATCACTCCCCAGGGGGATGGTCATGCCGCAATCCCTTCTCCTCCATTCTCCTCTTGGGATCTTGGACATGCACGCACACGCGCCCGGTGTGAGTTCTAAGCCACCGGGTCCAGGACGTGAACCGCGGTCGACTATGTGGGAATCCAGCGACATAGCCATTACGCTAACTGCTGGTTCCCCCAAGTGTATGCATTTCTGATCTGGTACCCATGCTGTGAGAGACCAGTTCAGTAGGCCTGGTATTAGCCCAAGTTGTTTTGCTGAAGTTCTTGCATCACACTGACCCGGGTCAAGGTGTGAAGCATGCTGATTAATAGTGTTGCTTTGTCACCACAGATTCTAGGAGTGTCTGAATGGTTTGTTCTAGGTTATAAACAATCTCACAACAGCGACATTGGTGATTCGCACCTGGTCTCCGTGAGGACCCAGGAGGGCTCTACTATTGAGGCTTGTACCTACAGGAGAAAAACAGAAAACTCCAGCAGAGAGTCCGTTTTGGGTTCCATGGCTACAAGCTATTTGTGCATTAATCAATGGCTTCTGATACAAGAAAGTGCATCCAACCATGGCCCTTAGAGGAAAACAGACAATGGGAGCCTGCACCTGGCCTCTCTGGATCTCTGGTTATCAGGAAGCACTCAGCTGTGATGCATATCTTTACTTTACTTTGTTGCTATATGGTATGCTTTTTCTGTAATAAAACTGTAGATTTGTAAGTGTGGTCATTCAGGTCCTCCGAGCTGTCTTTGGCGACAGAACCTTGTTTAATGGCCACTGTCAGCGTAGCACCATAGTCCTGAGAAATAGACTTGACAGGGATCACCAGAGAAGTGAAGGAACTGCCCAAGGTCACACAGGCAGTCAAGTAGTGGTAAAGCTAAAGCTCTAATTCCAAATCCCTTGCTCTTTTCAAAGCATTAATTTCCTGCACTAGGTTTTGATTAGGTATTAGAGAGAATAAAGGGGTATTTACTGGGTGCCTGTCTCAGGCAAGTACTGCTCTGTTACTGAAAGCAGAGCTCTAAGTCAGAGCAGCTGCATTCCCAGCAGAAGGTAGCATCTCCCCACGTCCTTGACCACATCAGTACTGTTGGTGTCAGGGCCCCAGCAGGGCCAGCTTCCTCCCCTGGCACCAAGGCTCCAGAAGCCTTAGTTGTCCTGGGAAGAGGCCTCATTGGTCCCTTTCTAGAAAGACGTTGATTCAAGGGAAACAGTGAGCCCATAATGAATCCAGATCTCAACCACCAGCGAGATGTTCCAGTGGGCTCAGTGACTGATAATAAATCTTTCGTGCGCTGCTTTTTCTTTTTCCAAGTGTATGCTTCAAGCAATTCTAATTTGATTCTTAATTAAGATGCATGTGTAAGTCAGATTCCATTAGAGCCTCTCTTTCACTCTTCAGCACTCAGACCACCAAAGAAAGCTGGCAGACCAGCCTTGGAAAGAAAGTGCACAGCATCTTAGGGACAGCCCACTTCTGGCCTCTGACCTTCCCTCTGCCTTGCATCAGCAAGATGCCTCTGGGCATATCACTTAAACTTATCTGCATAAAGAGCGGGCTGAACATCTCGTGAAGTGCATCTTATTAAATGCTCTATTTTTAGGTGTGTACCCTACTCACTATTATTGCTATTGCTATAGTTATTATGACTACATTTTTTACTAACCAGAGAGCTGGAGGAACTAGATATTGCACTCAGGGTCAAGAGCTCCGATCTTGGCTACCTCTTATCATATCCCCAGAGTGTCTGCAGTAGTGTTCAGGATACAACTGCATGAACCTGGCACATATGGCCCTGCCCTGGAAGGAAGGCCACCAGAGGAAGAGAGGAACAAGAGAGAGCCAGAGTATCAGCAGAAAGGGCTTATCCAAGGGCAATCTGGCTGTAGCCATGACTTGAACAGGGAGTTCACAGTATAAGTTGCTTGAGGGAGCTGACCCTATAACCCAGTGGCTAAGCACTGAGTATTTGGAGCTGGATCTCACATGGCCAAGCATGGTTCACATCTCGGCTCAGTGGCTTGAAAAATATACCCGGTGTGTGTGTGCACGTATGTGCCTAAAATCCTGATGGGAAGAAATGGTGAAGGGCAAAGGACTGCAGCATGACCACCCCATAGGGGCTGCTTTCTCTCTCTTTTTCTTCTCTGGGAAGCGCACATACCCTCTGGCAACTTAAAACAACAGACTGGAGCCAGCAGGTGGTATGGTGGGTAAGGCAGTTTGAGTTCCAGACCTGGCAGCTTGCTTTCTCACCTTCCCTTTCTCTCTCTCTCTGGTCAAATTAAAAATAAATAATAACAACAAGTATAATTTTTAAAAAATAAATAACTTTTCAAAACATTTTTAAAAATCAGCAACTACAAACAAGAACTACCTTTTAAAAAAAAAAAAACTTGGGGCCCAGCAGTTAGTGTAATGGCTATGTCACTGAACTCCCATGTAGTCAACAGCGGTTCAAGTCCTGGACCCGGCGGCTTAAACTCATGCTGGGCACATGTGTGTGCATGGCCAAATCCCGAGAGGAGAATGGAGGAGAAGGGATTGCGGCGTGGCCATCCCCCCTGGGAGGTGATTTCTCCCTTTCTGTCTCTGTCTCTCTGGTGAGCACAAGCGTCCTGTAGCACAAACCTCTCCAAAAATAAAATAAAACAAATGAATGAATAAATAAAAATAAAAATAAAAAAAAACGAATTAGCCTGTCCAACCAGGACTTGCCAAAGGTCTGATAAATTCGACAAAAAACAACAGGTACACTTCCAGCAAAGTAAATCAGGAGCCGTCGGCAGGCAACATTTAGGGAGCACGGCTTATCTAGACTACCTCATTCCCCAAAGGTTGGAGGCCATAGTTATCTGACCACTCAGGCAGAGGCTGTGGAATGCTTGCATGGAGCGCAGCAAGCCTCTCACATACCTGTGCCCACATCAAGCTCATGCTCTCGTACAATTCTTCTGTTTTAAAAAACAGCCTCTTATAGATCACATCACCCAAACCCACATCGAAGGTCCAGTTCTTACCAGCCCCAGAGCCATGTTGCCACAGTGTTCCCAGGTCACAGAATAACCACAATGCACCACAAGTGCATGGTCATGCCACAGGCATGCAGCTACCGACTGTCTGCAGCAGGTATGTGCAGGCTGTTACCTACAAGATTCACATGCAAGGCACCAGGGCTCACCACAGCCACTGACTGAATGTGCAATCTCAGGTGGGTGAAGTGACAACAGCAAGACTGTCATTGCAGGGCTGTGTTGGGGGTGGGTGAACTCAGACAGCAAGGCAGCCAGCACAATGCCTGGAGAGTAGGTGCTTGGTAAATGCAAATGGCTACTTACTGCTGTGTGTTCCTTTGGGCTAGGCATTTCTTCACCCCAGGCTGGTTTTTTTGAGAAAAATGCAATAAGCTGTATTTTTTTCTTTGACCAAAGGATAGATGAGGGAGGTTGGGAGGGAGCAAGGGAAGAGGATGGGTACATTTCATTTCGCTTATAGCCGTCTCTGTCTTGCCAGAGAAAATACTCTCACGAACAGCTCAGGGGTGTGCCCTGGTGAGTGTTGATTGTGGGAAAGGAGAATCTGAGAGATTTATGCCTAAAAACCCAACCCACCAAAGCAATAGAGTATTTTGCTCATTTTGAAAAACGATTCCTGGGAGCGTTTTGTCTCTAAACACTCCAAGCATTCTATTTTTTGTTGTTTTGCTTTTGCTTGTTTTTTTTTTTTTTTAATCACAAGAATGCTATAGATTAAAATCAATTTTAATGAGTTAAAAAAAAAACTGTCCATATTCACATCACCTTAAAACCTCAGATATTTTGATATTTCTGAGTCCTTGCACAGTCCTTGTCTGTAAAACTTGATAATTCTCTGAGCAACGATAACTTATGCATTATGCATTTTAGGCTCCAAACTGAAGAAGATGATTTTTAGATGTGAAAGCTTGTATCAATGAATGCACTTATATTTCAATTTTCTCCACATTTCCATTTACTTCTCTGTTCCCCCTCCCCAACTGAAATAAAAACATTCTCTTACAAAACCCAACAATGTCCGTGGCTTGTTTGTTTCTACAATGCTACACCTTTCAGTAGGACAGATCCTTTCATTCTCTCTCCACCCATGTGCCTCCTACCTTTCCGGTTTTCTGTCCCCAGTGGCTGATGGTGACTGAGACTGGAAGCTAGGTAGTCGGACTTCGGTGTAATTTTTGACTTTGTCATTTATTATTTGCTGTGCTTCTTTAGTTCAGTTTTCTCATCTGTATAGGGATGACATTGATACTTACTGGAGAGGATTGTTTTGAAGAATAAATTTAAAAAAAAGATTTACGTGATGCACTTATTTGGAACATTGAATACATGGTAATTCTATTAGTTTCCTGGAGATGCCATGACAAATGACCACAAACTGGGTGGCTTAAAACAACAGAAATGTATCCTCTCATAGTTCAGGAGACCAGAAGTCTGAAATCTATGTGTGGGTGGGATTGATTTCTTCTGGAGACTCTGAGGGAAAATCTATTCCATACCCACCTCCTAGCTTCTGTTGGTTACTTTCCATCCCTTAGCTTTATAGCTGCATCTCTACAATCTCTACCTCTATTATCCCATGGCTTTCATCTTTCTGTGTGTGTATCCTGTCTCCTTATAAGCACACCAGTCACCGGAGTTAAGGGTCACCCTAATTCAGTGTGACCTCTTCTCAACTAATTACACTTACAAAGACTCTGTTTCCAAATAAGGTATGTTCTGGGGGTCTCCTTGGGGGAATACTGCTCAACCCACTATGGTAGCCATCAATATGGAAACCTGAGAGAATGTGGCCTGTTGCTCTCTTCTGTATTGGTGAAGTCTTGCAGAGTGTCATGGAAGATTTGGGGGAAGCATTTTCTTTTAAATTCTAGAATTCCTTGTCTATAATGTAGCCCAAAGTAATTCATGTGCCCTCCCTGGGTCTTGCATTTCCTCCTCTGTGAAATGTGAGGTTATCAACCAAGAAGTTCTGACTGAGCCTTCACATGATGCCTACAGCATCCAATAAGAGTGAGCAGTAGTCCTCGAGATGACTAATGGGTAAGGGGCATTCTAGCACGATATGTGAGTGCTCCAATCACACACACTTGATTCTCAAGTGACCTCGTGAATCAAACACTGACACACAGAAGGAAAATAAACTCTTGTAAATTGCCGGGCCTGTACAAGACAGGGGTTGTCTTAACTAGACAAGGCCCTTCAGGTGGGTGTCCATCTCCTATAGTCTCACAATTTTCTTTCCCTGGCTCTTCACAAAGGCTGGGAGACACGCGAGAAGCAGTAGCTCTGTTTACCGAATGACAGAAGCAGATTTCATAGTTGTTTTGTGGTAGTTGTTTTCTTGGCTCCCAGAAGATCTCTCATTTCCATTTCCAGCACTTGGCAAGAACATTTGTTCTTGGGGAGTGACCAGGTCCTCTCGTTGCCCTGAGCTACGAAATGAAGGCACAGAACAAGCTGTTAAGTCCCTGTTCCCAGCAGAAGGCTTTGTGTTCATGTCGTTTTGCATCTTTTTTTAAATCCACAGGGGGAGAAGCACTGCACCTCATTCACTTGCCTACGACAAGCGACGTGCCAGAGAATTCTCCACCTAACACTTTGGTGCACAAGTTTTCTGTGAACTTATCAGCATCACAGTCACCTGTGGTTCCAGGCTTTCCCCAGATAATCAACTCAAGTCCCCTCACTGAAGCCTTCAGGGTGAACGTGCTGTCGGGCACTGAATTTGAGGTAAGCAGCCCCATGGGAGTGGTCGCTGAAGTGGTCCTTCAGGACTATGGAGGGTAGCTGGGATTCTAGACCAGTGATCGTTTCTTCCCTTCCCACATTTAATCTCCCCTCTTGTAAGATCTGGAAGTCCTGTTTGGAGTGTCCTAGAGTCCTCCATGCTAGATGCCAATATAGCCTTTGGACCGTCTCCATGTAATACAGTTCGCATGAACAACTTGCTCAATTTGTCACAAATAAAAGGTTTGTTTCTTATTGCCAACCTCCCTCCTATGATATCAGGCGTTAGAAGTTCTGTGGGTGGCATGATTAGGGTACTGATCTTAAAAGCCAAGCCCTGGGCCAGCAGGCAGCATGGTAGTTAAGGCAATGGGATCCTATATGGCCAACTGTGCTGTTCAAGTCACAGACCTGGTGGCTTGCATGCCCGAGGTCCCTAAAGGAGAATGGAGGAGAAGGGATTGTGACATGGCTATCCACCCTGGGGGATACTCTCTCTCTCTCTCTCTCTCTCTGTCTCTAGTGGTGCACATGCCCTATAGCAAAAATCTAAAAGCGAACAAAACAAAGCAAAATTTGGGTCTACTGATTCTGTTCTGTGAATCTATAATTTTTCTGGAGGACATCTAAGAGGAAATTTATTTAATATGAAAGACACATGTCCTGTAATAAAATATAATGTACAACCCTACTACTGTGTGAATGTTTCCTTCTAGATAATTCAGACCCAATCACTCACATTTAAGTAGCCATGCCCCTGCTGCTGTGTTTTCTAATTTTTCATTTGAGTTTTCTCCAAAGTTATTTCCGAGGGAGGGCAAGCCTGGCCATAGCATGTCTTCTACCGGTAATCTCAGAGGTCTTCCAAGAATGTCCAGAGATTTGGATGTACTTATACTTTGACATCCATGACCCCTGCCCCCTTCCTCAACTGGCCTAAGAACTTCTAGCAATTACAATCAGTCCTACTACTGGTGTCACCCACCATTCTTCTGGGGTCCTTGTGGGACCTACGTGATCTAAGCTCAATTGCTTCCCTGAGGGCACATACTAGGTGATCTCATACTGGCTTATATTTAGAGTAACTAGGGGAACTTTTAAGAAGTGTACACATCTGGGCCTTGAGACCAGCAGTTGGAGTAATGGCCATGTCACTGGTCTCATGTAGTCGACCACAGTTCAAGTCCAAGACCCAGTGGCTTAAACTGACACTGGGTGTGTGTGCATACATGCCCAAGATCCCTAGAGGAGAATGGAAGAGAAGGGATTGTGGCATGGCCATTTCTCACTTTCTGTCTCTCTGTCTTTCTGGTGAGCCCACACACACTATAGCAAAAACCTTTCCAAAAAAAAAAAAAAAGGGTACATCTTGGCCTTAAGCAGTTCTGCCGAACCCAAGACTCAAGGTCAGAGGTGTCTAATGTTCCCAACAGCCTGGGGTGGACTCTGGTATGTGGTGAGCACACACTCATCAGTCTTCACCTGGGATCCACTTTACATTCCTGGGCTCAGGTATGGAGTCTGTGAACTTGACTGCCCTGGCTACCTACTCCTTGACATCTGGCTTGTCTTTAACAGCTGCTGCTCATTTGTTTCCATAAGCCTTGCCAAGTGCTTTCACTTACAGAGCACATTGTACATGCCAGACACTGTTGAAAGTGCTTTGCGTGTGTTTGCTCTTGGAATCCTTAGTGCCTGAGGACTGAGGCCCGGCCACACTGGTGCAGGCAGTAGGGCACTGCTGTGAACGCGGAAGCCTTATGGGTAGACCCTGGGGTCAGATCCCAGGCTGACCTGAACACACCGGGTATACTCATGGTCCTGGTGGGAAGGGTATGAGGAGGGTCAGAGCATGGCAAGACCCTTTTAGGGTCTCTTTCTCATAACATAGTAATAAAAATGAGTACTGCACTTATATTATTACCCTCTTTTCACAGGTGGGGAAAATAACGGCATGGTGGGGTTGAGTAAATTGCCCTGGCAGCTAAGCTGAGACCAGAATCTAGATAGCCTTGCTTAAGAGCTCTCCCTGTTTTTTAAAACAGCTTTATTGAGATATAATTTACATACATATTATCCACCTATTTAGTGCTTTTCAGTATATTCACAGAGTTCTATCTGCCACAATCCAATTTTAGAAAATGTTTATAGCCACAACACAAACCCATTAGCAGTTACTCCCAATTCTCCTATCCTCCCAGTCCCTGGCAACCTCTGATCAACTCTTTATCTTTATGGATTTACCTATTCTGGACATTTCATATGGATGAGATCACATACCATGACTGGCGTTTTTCATCTAGCATGAACTTTCATGGGTCACCCATGCTGTATGATATGTCAGTACTTCATTCCTTTTTACAGTCAAGGAATAGTCCATTATATGAATATACCACATTCTGTCTATCCATTCATCAGCTGACAGAAATTTGCAATGTTTTCACCAGGAAGCTCTCATCCTCAGCCTCAGTGGTCAACTGTCTTTAATAATGATTTTGACTCTGCTTTTTAAAATTTGCATAGAAGGGGGACAGCAGGTGGCATAGTGGTTAAGGAGTAGGACTCTCACACATGGTTGACCACAGTTCGAGTCCTGGACCTGGTGGCTTGCTTTCTCACTTTCTTTCTCTCTCTCTCTCTTTGTCTCTCTCTGGTCAAATTAAAATAAATGAATGAATAAATAAAATTAAATAAATAATTCTTTAAAAAATAAACAAATGAATAAATAAAGTTAAATTTTTAAAAATTCTTTTAAAATTTGCATAGAAGTTCCAAAGCACATTCATATACCTGATTCTTGATTGTTACAACACTAATATTAGCAATAAAACATTTTTTTAACTCCTAATTTTTGATATAGGAGAATGAAGAGCCAGTAAGTGATTTGTTCAAGATCTCATAGCCATAAAAGATGAAATAAGAACCTTCTGATTCTGGAGAGCCAGCAGGTGGCATGGTGGTTAAGAGCCTGGACTCCCACATGGTCAACTACAGATTGAGTCTCAGACCTGGCAGCTTGCTTTCTCACTTTCCTTCTCTCTTTCTCTACATGTGCCCTATAGCAAAATTTTAAATGGTAATAATAAATAAAGTTAAATAAATAATTTTTTTACAAAAAAGACCTTCTGATTCCCAATTCGAGACTCTTTCTCCCATATTGCTATGAACATTTATTGCTGGATTTTTTTTAAGAATTATTTTATTTAACTTTATTTATTTATTTATTTTAATTTGATCAGAGTGAGAGTGAGAAAGACAGAGAAAAAAGGAAAGTGAAAAAGCAAGCCGCCAGTTCTAGGACTCGAACCACAGTCAGTCATGTGGGTGTCCAGCACCTTAACCACCATGCCACCTACCAGCCCCCATTTCTTACTGTTTTGATAAGTTCCCAAATTGTTCTTCAAAAAAAATTACCAGGTGGCATGGTGGTTAAGGTGTTGGACTCCCACATGGCTGACCACACTTCAAATCCCAGACCTGGCAGCTTGCTTTCTCACTTTCGCTCTCTCTCTTTCTCTCCTTGGTGAGCATATATACTATATAATAAAAATTTTAAAAGATAATAATAATAAATAAAATTAAATAAATAAATATATTTTTTAAAAGTGCCAGAGGACATGTATGCTTTCTAGAGAGAGACACACAGAAAGCAGGGAAGTGAGATAGTCATGCCGCATCCCCTTCTCCTCCATTTTCTCACTCCTGTCAGGATTGCGGGCATGCACACACACATGCTCAGTGTGCTCCTCAAGCTGCCAAGCCCAGGATTCAAAATGCACAGTCTAGCCTCTTAATCATCACACCACAGGCTGGCCCCCAAATCTTTCTTTATGGGACTTGTCCTTTCCACGTTTCATGCAATTCAAGAAAGACTGTCAATCAGGAACAATTCTATCATGTTTCTAACCTGTAGGAATGGTGAATTTCTTAGCCCTACAATTAATCTAGGCTCAAATGTTCAGTGTATTGTCCCAGCCTTGTGCCCTCCTGGCATCACACCCCGCAGTACCCAGGACACTGTGTTGGTACTAGGATGGGCAACAGGTTCACAAGGTTTGAAGCAGTTTTGTTTGTTTTTTTTTGTTTTTTAAAGTTCTTGCCATAGGGTATTGCGCTTGCTAGAGAGAGACAGGGAGAGGGAAAGTGAGAAATCACACTCCCTTCCAGGGGGAATAGCCAAACCACAATCCCTTCTCCTCCATTTTCCTAGGATTTGGAGCACGTATACACACATGCCTGGCATGAATTTCAAGTCATCGGGTCTAGGACTCATGATTGGCCACGTGGGAGTCCAGCACCTTAACTGCTATGCCACCTGCTGGTCCCTTGAAGGTTTTTGTTGTTGTTGTTGTTGTTGGTTTTGTTTTGTTTTTTAGAGAGAGATTTTAGTTGTAGGGCTTGTGTGCTCACTGAAGAGACAGAGAGAGACAGACAGCAAGAAATCACCCACTCCCCTTCATCCCCAGGGGCAATGTCCATACCACAATCTCTTCTCCCCCATTCTCCTCCCTTCATCCCCAGGGGCAATGGCCACACCACAATCTCTTCTCCTCCATTCTCCTTCCAGGATTTTGGGCACACACACTCAGCATGAGTTTTAAACCACCAAGTCTGGGACACAAAACGCAGTCAACTAAGTGGGAGTCCAGCGATGAAACCATTACGCCATCTGCTGGTCTCGAAGCTGTTCTTAAGAACTGGTTGCTGGGCACGAAGGTACTGTGGTGAAGGGCACTGGACTCCCACATGGCTGACTGCATTTCAAGTCCTGGACTTGGTGGCTTGCTTTCTCACTTTCTCTTTCTCTCTGATCAAACTGGAAAATAATAATAACAAATAAAGTTAAATTAAAAATAATTCTTTAAAAAACAAACAAAAAACGAATTGGTTGCTTCTCCCCACAAACTACCCAACATTGTCAATCACTCGTCCAAGATCCTATTCTCCAACACAAACTGCTCACAGGACCTACTCCTGCCATCTTCTGAACATGATAATACCACCTCTGTGGCAGAACCTAGCTCCTCCTGGATAGCCTTGACACTCTGAAAGACAATGAATCAGTGAAGAGGTTATTGGCTCTCTGACCCACAGGTTCTGTCATTGTTGGCCTTGGAGCTCAGTCATGGTTCTTGAGGGTGAGCTCTTAATCGTCCCAGAGGCCAGGCTTCTCTGCTTTGGGCTTCTCTGCTGAGACTTCTGGGGGGTGAGTGGGAGAGATGAGGAGGGTGCATAATAATGATAATGATGGTGATGATGGCAACAATCCACGTGTACAGAGCACTGATAATTGTCAGAAATTGCCCTAAACATTTTGTAAATTCATTCATCAAATCTTTGTAACATATGAAGGGGTGAACTGTTACTTGCATGTAAAGGAAAATTGAGTGTAGAGAGGTTGAGTAATTTGCCCAAGGTCGCATAAGTGGCAGACTTGAGTTTTGTGATGGTGGCTCCCACGCTGTGCTGGCTTGCTATTGCCCAGCAAGAGAGACGTCAGAGCTTCATTGGGCCACATGCTGGGTCATGGTGTTTTCCTGGAGCAGAAGTATAATTTTGAGGAGCCGGAGAGTTGTGAAGACAGGAGCTCTCCGAGGTCCTGCGGAGGCTGGCACTTGCTCCTCTCTCATCTGCCATCTCTGAGCCTGACTCCTCTTTTTTCCCCTCTTTTGTCCTAAGCACTGTAGACCTACAAGTTTGCTCAGCGTCTCCAGAATGACTCAAATTTAGTATGCCCAAAGCTAAACTTACTATTTTTCACCAAAACTCTGCAGCCTGTGAACACATTGAGGTTCCACCACTCCCAGCTAGGACCTTTACAGAGTGCCTTTCCCTCCCTGTCCCAGTCCTGTTTGTGTAATGGGGAAAGTTTTAACAATCTGTGCTTGTTGCAACAATGAAATGAAATGCTCTGTAAAATTACCTATCAAGAACTTGGCATATGAACATTTACTAAATGCTATAACAACAACACTAAAATCATCTAGAATAATCTCTCCATTTGTGTTGATAACAATGCAATTCTTTCAGTTTCAAAACATTTGGGGGCCCTTTCTTGACTGATATTACCTCCTTTTTTTAGGATATTAGAGCTGGTTTTCAAGGGAAAGGTAATATTGAGGTAAAGGATCTATTCAAGTTTAGGGTTCAGAAGAGGGCTCTAGGCGTAGCAGGAAGCTGGGGTATAAATCAGGAAACAGAGTGGATCATTGCATCAGGAGGGCCTGCTCTGGTGAGCACCCTTGCGTTTCTTAAGCAGGACTACCTAGGTCAGAAAAGTCACCAAGTGCGGAGGGCTTGCTTACTGCCAGACAGCACGCCGAATCCTGCCTATGAATTAGCTCATTTCATCCCTGTGACAGCCCTATTATTATTCCCATTTTACAGAAAAGATAACTGAGGTGTGTAAAGGGTAGGAAATGGGAAGGCTGGACCTTGAAGCCATTCAGTCTGGAATAAGCTGGCTCTCACCTACCAAGTGCTGAGCATTGACATTCTGAATGTCTCACCACCTGACCCTGTGGTGCTAGCAGCCAAAAGATTCTATTAGGACATGCTAAAGACAGAGATGAAATTTAGTCCTTAATGTACCCAAGGGCTCTAAACCTTCTGGGAGTCCCAGGGGCTAAGCTGGTGGTAGAATGTACCCATAGATGTGACAGGTCACAGGCTGGCCTCCAGTTAGCCTCAGCAGAACCCCTGGGATTCCTGCTAGCACCAGCTTTAGATTCTGGTAGTGTCTCTCTGGCCCTGGTTCTTGGTGTCCCTCTTGCATCTGCAAAATACTTAAGAGTACAGAGGACACATCAATGGCCATCTTCTAGTTTAGTCTCAAATGTGGCCTTGGGAAAACTAGTATGCAGTGACGAGTCAAGAGAGGACTCACTGCAGTCTCAGGGAAGTTTAGCAACCTTTCTTGAGGAGAAAATCCTGAACAATATTCAGCATAGCTAAGAGACGTGTCTAGAAGCCTACCTCCAAGTTGTGATAGGATTTTTTTTAGTTTCGGGCTCTGCATCTCCAGTCCGTTGCACCAGAATGTCTCCAGAATATTTGTATTCCCTATGAAAAGCAGCAACTCTCACAGGAGTCGCTTTAGTGGTGTGTCTTGGGTGTGCGTTAGCAGCCGCAAGATTCTATTAGAACATGTTAAGGACTAAGGAGAAACAACTGGTTCCTCTGACAGGGAATGAAAGATGGTCTCCAGGATGCTTCCTCCCTAGCAAAACTCCTTCACCAACTGTGCAGAGAAAACTGGTCTTTTTCTCACCTGGTTACTAAGAATTTTGCATTTTGTTTTAGGTTGTCACCACCGGGAAAGAGCAACTAGATTTTGAAACAAGACCAAACATATTTGATTTGCAGATTTATGTTAAGGACAAGGTGGGTGTCACAGACCTGCAGATCCTGACTGTCCAGGTAACAGATGTGAATGAGGCGCCTCAGTTTCAAGGCAACTTGGCGAAAGGTAAGATACAGCGGGATGTGCAATGCAGCCCAGACGGTGGCATCAGGGAGGACTCTGGGGGACAGAGAAAACCAGAAAAAGTAAATAAACGAGCAGCTGTTTCCCTGGAAGAGGCAGCTGCTTAATGAGCAGGGAATAAATGAAATGTCCTCCAGCTCAGCATGCCTGAAAATAATGTCCAACAGTTTACACAGCCCTTCCCTTCCAGGTTTCTCTTGGTCCCCTCCCAGTTCCAGGGAGGAAACTGAGGCTCAGGAACTCCGAGAGGACCATTCTGGAAGGATCAGGGCCAAGGCCTGCAGAAGCGCCCCTCAGTGTTCTGCAGTCATTGACTTTCTCGCCTTACTCTGACTGCTTGAGGGCAGCGTATGCCCTGGGTCTGCTACAGAATAGGGGCCATGTAGGACACAGAGCGCAGGGTGACATCCTAGATCTGGCCCAAGTTCATGGCTTTGGACACATGTATCAACTGCTCACTGCCAAGTCTATCATGTCAGCCAGGTTCTTCCCTGAGCTCCCAACTCAAATACTGCCTCACCAAACATCTCCACTTGCATGTTCAATAGATAGCTCAGACTTGCCAGAAAATGCCCCTCCAAACTAAACTCCCATTTCTCACCACCACCCCTGTCTAAATGTCTTCACCATTTTAATCAATGGCAACTCCATCCTTCTAGTTGCTTGAGCCAGAACCCTGAGGAGTTATCCATGACTCTTCTCTTTTTCACATCCAACATCAAACCCACTAGGAATCTTCCCAGCTTCTGAATGTATCCAGGACCTGACTCCTCCCTAGCCTCCTCTCCACCTCTGCCACCATGGTCCAAGCAACTAGTCATTTCTTTCCTGGATTGTTGCAGTGGCCAGCTAGCTGGCCTCCTAGCTCTGCCCTTGCCTGCTCCAGTATATTTCCAGCCAAAGGGATCGTACTACAATGTCAGGTAAGGCCCAGCCTCTGTGCCCAGTCAGTAGCATATTATAGCCACATGCCAACTGTTGTTCCAGTCCCCAAACTGGTCAGCCTGAACACACACCAGACACATGCACAGGTGGTGGGCTGGAGGACCAGAGGAGGGAGATCATAGTGTGACCAAGTGCTGTGGAAGGTGCTTCTATTTCTCTCCTTCTCTCTTTCTTTCTTGTGAGTGCACGCGCCCTATAGCAAAAAAACCTCTCAAAAAAAAATTTTTTTTTTGACTCATGGGGTCAGTTGGTAGAACACTGCATATGCACCTTGACCCATATGGGGAGGTTCCTGGTGCATGTCCCAGGCCTCCCTGAGTACACTAGGTGCACATGCACGCCCACGATCCAGGTCGGCTGAGGCTCGGGTGGATCCTGGCATGAGAACCCTGTTGGGGATGTCTGTTTCTCTATCTCTTGTGGAATGAATAAATAAACTTAACTGGAAAAAAATCTTGACACAAATATCACCTCTAGTTCACCTTCCATAGCTACTCTATTTAAAATTGTAACACAACTCACAACATTCCCTTCCTTGACTCCGTAACATTTCTTACTCACGTACCCACATTGTACTCATTTTGTTATCCATGTCGTTCCCTCAGACTGCAAGCTCTGTAAGAGCAGGTTTTGCCTGCTTTGTGAGCTGCCATATCCTTGATGTTTACACCAGTGCTGGGACACAGTGAGCGCTCAGTCAATATTTTTTGGAATAAAAGCATGAGCAGTGATAAAAAGTCAACAAAAGCTCAAGTTCAGACATGAGACTGGGGGGGGGGGAATTTGGTTTTGATTCTGTCACTAACTGAAGCAACTTTGTAACTTCTCTGAGTTTCAGTGTCCTCATTTGTAAAGTGCTAATTACACTAAAGAATAATTATGATATCTGGGACCAGCAGTTAGCGTAATAGCTATGTCGCTGAACTTCCATGTAGTTGAACATGGTTCAAGTCCCGGATCCAGTGGCTTAAACTCACACCGGGCATGTGTGTGTGTGTGTGTCCAAGATCCTGAGAGGAGAATGGAAGAGAAGGGATTGCGGTATGGCCATCCCCCCTGGGGGGTGATTTCTTGCTTTCTGTTTCTCTGTCTCTCTTTCTGGTGAGTGCACATGCCCTATAGCAAAAGCCTCTTCAAAAAAAAAAAAAAAAACAAAAGAAAAGAAAGAAAAAAAGAAAAGAAAAAAATAGAAAAAGAAAAAAAGAAGGGTCTTTATTTGGAGATAGGGCCTTTCAGCATGCCTGAAAATAATGTCCAACAGTTTACACAGCCCTTCCCTTCCAGGTTTCTCTTGGTCCCCTCCCAGTTCCAGGGAGGAAACTGAGGCTCAGGAACTCCGAGAGGACCATTCTGGAAGGATCAGGGCCAAGGCCTGCAGAAGCGCCCCTCAGTGTTCTGCAGTCATTGACTTTCTCGCCTTACTCTGACTGCTTGAGGGCAGCGTATGCCCTGGGTCTGCTACAGAATAGGGGCCATGTAGGACACAGAGCGCAGGGTGACATCCTAGATCTGGCCCAAGTTCATGGCTTTGGACACATGTATCAACTGCTCACTGCCAAGTCTATCATGTCAGCCAGGTTCTTCCCTGAGCTCCCAACTCAAATACTGCCTCACCAAACATCTCCACTTGCATGTTCAATAGATAGCTCAGACTTGCCAGAAAATGCCCCTCCAAACTAAACTCCCATTTCTCACCACCACCCCTGTCTAAATGTCTTCACCATTTTAATCAATGGCAACTCCATCCTTCTAGTTGCTTGAGCCAGAACCCTGAGGAGTTATCCATGACTCTTCTCTTTTTCACATCCAACATCAAACCCACTAGGAATCTTCCCAGCTTCTGAATGTATCCAGGACCTGACTCCTCCCTAGCCTCCTCTCCACCTCTGCCACCATGGTCCAAGCAACTAGTCATTTCTTTCCTGGATTGCTGCAGTGGCAAGCTAGCTGGCCTCCTAGCTCTGCCCTTGCCTGCTCCAGTATATTTCCAGCCAAAGGGATCGTACTACAATGTCAGGTAAGGCCCAGCCTCTGTGCCCAGTCAGTAGCATATTATAGCCACATGCCAACTGTTGTTCCAGTCCCCAAACTGGTCAGCCTGAACACACACCAGACACATGCACAGGTGGTGGGCTGGAGGACCAGAGGAGGGAGATCATAGTGTGACCAAGTGCTGTGGAAGGTGCTTCTATTTCTCTCCTTCTCTCTTTCTTTCTTGTGAGTGCACGCGCCCTATAGCAAAAAAACCTCTCAAAAAAAAATTTTTTTTTTGACTCATGGGGTCAGTTGGTAGAACACTGCATATGCACCTTGACCCATATGGGGAGGTTCCTGGTGCATGTCCCAGGCCTCCCTGAGTACACTAGGTGCACATGCACGCCCACGATCCAGGTCGGCTGAGGCTCGGGTGGATCCTGGCATGAGAACCCTGTTGGGGATGTCTGTTTCTCTATCTCTTGTGGAATGAATAAATAAACTTAACTGGAAAAAAATCTTGACACAAATATCACCTCTAGTTCACCTTCCATAGCTACTCTATTTAAAATTGTAACACAACTCACAACATTCCCTTCCTTGACTCCGTAACATTTCTTACTCACGTACCCACATTGTACTCATTTTGTTATCCATGTCGTTCCCTCAGACTGCAAGCTCTGTAAGAGCAGGTTTTGCCTGCTTGGTGAGCTGCCATATCCTTGATGTTTACACCAGTGCTGGGACACAGTGAGCGCTCAGTCAATATTTTTTGGAATAAAAGCATGAGCAGTGATAAAAAGTCAACAAAAGCTCAAGTTCAGACATGAGACTGGGGGGGGGGGAATTTGGTTTTGATTCTGTCACTAACTGAAGCAACTTTGTAACTTCTCTGAGTTTCAGTGTCCTCATTTGTAAAGTGCTAATTACACTAAAGAATAATTATGATATCTGGGACCAGCAGTTAGCGTAATAGCTATGTCGCTGAACTTCCATGTAGTTGAACATGGTTCAAGTCCCGGATCCAGTGGCTTAAACTCACACCGGGCATGTGTGTGTGTGTGTGTCCAAGATCCTGAGAGGAGAATGGAAGAGAAGGGATTGCGGTATGGCCATCCCCCCTGGGGGGTGATTTCTTGCTTTCTGTTTCTCTGTCTCTCTTTCTGGTGAGTGCACATGCCCTATAGCAAAAGCCTCTTCAAAAAAAAAAAAAAAACAAAAGAAAAGAAAGAAAAAGAATAATTACGATATCTATTTTACAGGACTACTATAAAGATGAAAGGAGAAAACATATATTGGGTCCTTGGCACAGTGCCCCAAAAAGAGTTACCTTCACCAGTTTCTCTGTTCATGGCAGAGAATGTGCGCATGTGTGCACACACTGGGGGGGGGGAGGGCACCTTGATGGGGTCTAGTCACGCTGCAGTCCCCTTCCTCCAGGCCCTCTCTTGTCAGAAAAAGGGGGCACACACATGCACATCTGGCACGTTTCAGTCTGATTGGGCCGGGGAGGTGAAACTACAGTTGGCCATGTGGCTTCCAGCACTACAGTCCTGTATGCTACCCATTGAGCGCCTGGCTTGGCCAGCGTGGTACTTCTCACATTCTCAGCCATCTCTCAGACAGAGAGACGCTACCGTGAGAATATGGTGGCCACACGCAGCACAGTGCTACCTGGCAGGACTGCCTGCTCCTCCCTCCCGTTCCCAGCCCCCTCCAGAGCTAAGAACTCTGAAGTAGGTGAAACCAATTTTTGGCCCCTTCCTAGAGCCTCTGTAACTCCTCACCTTACTGTGTCCCTGCTTTGTTCCATTATAAGATCCCTCATTTCAGCCACTCATTCTGCTGAGATGCTAAGTGCACTTCAAGAGGCTACTTTAGCTCAGCTTAGGAGGAATCTGTGGACCTTGGAGCAGCCTCCCTCCAGAGGGGGTTTCTGCCTGAGCTGCTTCCCCACTCTATGCCCCTACCAGCTCCTCTGCCCTTGTCCAACAGTATCCCAGGTCACCTCTCCACGGAGAGAGAGTGGAGACAACACTAGCATGGCCAAACCTAGCATTTTATTAATTCCAGAAATGGATCCACTAATGAAAGACGCCCAGTGGCTTTACACAGGGCCTTGATCATTGCTTTCCTCTTTCCCACCGTGCCAATACACTCGGTTGCTCCCTTTGGTTGTGGACAGCTGCCCTGCTGCTGGAATTCCTAGCACTGGATCATTGCTTTATCTAACAACTATGTTTCTAATCCCACTTTGGCGCTGGTATAGGTCTAAACCTCTACATAGTAGAAGGAGCAAACCCTGGAGTCATCTACCAGGTTGAGGCCTTCGATCCTGAAGACACGAGCCAGAACATACCCCTCAGTGTAAGTCTCCTAGTCAAGGCCAAGAGCTGCTTGTCCATGGTGGCTCTGACACAGGAGTCTGGCGTCCTGAGTTTGGCGGGGTGGGTTTGGGCAGTGGCAGCGGGAGGAATACACCATCCATTTCCAAAACAAAGAATAGGGTTTGGGTGGACCAGGGAAGATGGCTCTGGAGACAGACACCCCAGGTTGGTCTTGTGGCTCTGTGTGATCGCAGACAGAGGTCTCAGCTCTTTTCATTTTTTTAAGAACTATTTTATTTTATTAATTATTATTATTTAACTTGACCAGAGAGAGAGAGAGAGAAAAGGAGAGTGAGAAAGCAAGCCACCAGGTCCAAGACTCGAACTGTGGTCAGCCATGTGGGAATCCAGCACCTTAACCACCACACCACCTGCTGGCCCCACAGATAAGTTCTTAACTTCTTTGGACTTCAACATCTATATCTGCAAAATGGGAAGATAATAAAAAACAGCACCTCAGAAGGGGGACTGTATTAAATACATGATGACATATAGCCACTTAGCCTAGTATCTGGCATATCTAAACTATCCATATTTTTTAAATCTAAAAAACAAAAATCCATTTATATTATTCTAAAAGTAAGCATAAAATGTACACTCCAAACCCAGGAATTAGCATATCTTTTTCAAGTTGCTTGGAGTCAAGTTAATTTTTTTTTAAGGAGCCCAGGAATCCTAGGCTATATAGCAGAAGCATGGGTCCTGGACATTGCTTCCCGGTTCCTGGTTCAGCTGGAAACAGCTGATGTTTCTTCTCTCCTTTTTAATCAGTTTTCTTAATAGATGATGACTAGTGCAGCTAACCACTCAGAACCACCAACTCCCAAGTGAGGCCTCTTGGTTTTGGGGGGTCCTGGGTGCCTCAGCTCCTAGCTCTGCCCACCAACATGCTCAGTGCACATACTGCAGTGAGGCAGCCCAGATTGGAGAGAAGAATAAACCTAATCCCACTGACTAACCTTGGAACACACAACGCTCCTGCCAACCTGCCTACCAGAGAAGAGAATGCTTGAAATATGACAGCTGGGGGGCCGGGAGGTGACATGGTGGTTAAAGGTGCTAGATTCCCATATGGCTGACTGTGGTTCAAGTCCTGGACCTGACAGCTTGCTTTCTCGCTTTCCCTTTCTCTCTCTCTCTGGCCAAATTTAAAAAATAGTAATAATAACAACAAATGGAATTAAATAAATAATAATAATTTAAAAAAAGAAATATGACAGTTGGGCAGTTGGTAACAGCAGGAGGCTGTTTCTACTGCTTGCTACATTATTTACAACTTCAACAGGATTTTTCTTTTTGCCTTCTTTTCATTAAAAAAAAAAAAAAATTGCCAGGGGCATGAGTGCTCACCAGAGAGACAGAGAAAGTGAGAACGTGAGAAAGCATCATGCGACCTGGTCACATTGCAATTCCATCTCCTCCATTTGTCCCTCCTTTCTGGATTTTGGTAATGTGTGCACACATACTCCTGTATGCACACACATGCCTGAGTTGTCTTTCATGCCACAGAGTCTGCGACTCTTAACTGCATGGTTGATCACCTGGGATCCAGCCGCCTTAAACATCACGCCACGGGCTGGCCCCAGGATAGCTTTTTCTAAGAGGAGGAAGTGAGCCTTGGGAATAAACTCCAGAATCAATATACAGTTCAATAAGATTGCTGGACTCATCTTAAAGTTAGAAAATAGTGTGCTTTTACTAGAAGATGATCCTTCTGTCCAGAAAATAAAAATGCATTTATTCATTCACTCATTCAAGATTCATCCATATCAATCTCTGTATAAATAAGTGAATAAACATGCAAACACTTAATGGGTGTCTACAATGTGCTAGGACCAATACTAGGTGCAGTCTCACTAATAACCCATTTGTGATATCCGTTAGGAATGTGTTTGCCTGTGAATAACAGAAAATCTAACCATAGTGGTAGACATGGGACTTTTTCCCTCCTATAACAATGAGTCTAGAGGCAGGCAGTCTAGAGCTGGTGTAGCTGCTACCGTCAGGATCAAGGGGTCTGTCTCCCTATGTTTTTGCTCTTCCATACAGAGTATGTTTGTGGTTTTGCCCTCTTTCTAGTTTCATTACTGCAATATGCTTTACCTATACTCCCAGGCAGAATAAAGGAAGAAGGAAGCAGAAAGGCATCCAGGGTAAAAGAGGCAGGTGAGGCCTGTCTATTCTTTTAGGCAAGCAAACTAAAACTCTCCTGGCAGCCCAACCTGGAGGACTTCCACTACTTCTCACTGGCCAGAACTGTGTCCTAGAACCACCACTGCAATGAAAGTGGGAAAAGGGATCCTGGATGGAAATTAGATTAGCAACCCAAAACACAGTGCCTCCTTCATATAGTTTGTTTGTTTTAACATTTACTAATCCGGGGCCAGCAGGTGGCGTGGTGGTGAAGGGTGCTGGCTGACCAAGGCCGACATGGCTGACCAAGTTTCAAGTTCCAGGGCAGCTTGCTGTCTCACTTTCCTTGCCTCTTTCTCTCTCACACTCTGTCTCTCCCTGGACAAATTAAATAAATAAATAAAATAAAATAAAATAATTCTTTAAAAAGAAAAAGAAAATATAATCTACTATGTACCAGGCATTCTACAGGATTAGATACTTAGATGAGTAAGATGCATTTACCTGGGCCAGCTAGTGGCACAGTAGTTAAGGTGGCTGGATCCAACATGGCTGACCATGCAGTTCAAGTCTTGGACTGGGTGGCTTGAAAAACACCAGGTGTGCACTGTGTGCATGCCCCAAATCCCAGGTGAATGGAGGAGATGGGATTGCAGTGTGGCCATCCCCCAAGGGGCATAATCTCTCTTTCTCTTTCTTTGGCAAGTTCACATACCCTTTGGCAAAACTTATGAAAAAAAAGGACACATTTACCTCAAGAAATTTACTGTCTGGATGGGAGTCACTGATGTGTAGGGGATGAAAGTAACATCCTCTCCTTACCTATCACAAGGTTCAAGGATGACACTTAGAATAAAAGATGAATAAGAGAAGCACATAACAAATTCATTTAAGAAAGTCTTACGTGACCCAGGAATCTCAGAAATGAACATCCAAAATCCTAGGGAAAACTGTATGTTTTTATGCTTAGGTTAGATGAAGAATGGTCCGTCATAGGAGTCTGATTGGACAAGAAGGGGACCTGACCTGAAGGTAATGAGCTGGGGAACTTAGCAAGGCTCCTTTGTTCATAATCTCCTCGGCCTTCAGATATAGGGCAGGATACATCTGGAATGAGGATCTTTTGACTTTCAAGCAAGGTAAGTCAGAGAATTCCTCTCTGACTATGCTTCAGGAGAGAAAAGTGGAAAATGGCTAGAATGACCTTCCTGTTTCTGTGGTTTTCTCACTTGCCAAGGTGCCATACTTAGGGAGTCTTGTGTTCTAAGCCCAACACATGCATATATCAGAGAATTAAAACTAACACAATGATTACTGTAACACTTTTACAAGATATAGTACAGGCAAAGTAAAAAGAATCTTAGTTGTGGAGACAAATATTTACTTCTAAATATACATTTTTAATATATCGCTCCAAATGACGCAGCTAGAATAAGGTCATGGCCCCTTTAAAAACACCTCGGGGATCAGGCTGTTACCCTTTCAGAGGAAGGGAAGCAGCCCAGGTGGGAAGCAATTGCAGCAGGTGTTGCTCCCTTTCAAAATATGGAGTGCCATCAAAAGGGTTCTGAGAGCAGCTGCAGGGGATTGGAACCGGATGGCTGGAACTGTGGCTTCTGCAGTGAGTTCGGGGTTGTTTAGGGAGGAGGTACTCAGAGTTGCAGCAGGAAGTGTTAATGAAGCATTTAACACCTGTGCTGGAGCTAGCAGTTGCACAGAAAGTCAACAGCCAGCCTGGAGGAGCAGTGAACATAACCTGGAAGGAAACTTTCTCAGACTAGAAAAAGGTAATAACAGTTTAGGAAGTAACATATTACGGCCTTTGTACCAAGACATTTTATTCTAGGCTCCTGGGACCACTAAATGACATATTTTGCTTTGCAAAAGTAGGAAGAAAATAGGTTAATTTCCTATTTGACCAAGCCTGTGCTTCTCAACCTTGGCTATAAATTGAAGCCACTGGGAGAACTTTAAAAAACATAGATGTCTGGGTCCTAGCCCAAGTCTAATGTGATTGGCCTGGCGTATGGTCAGGGTGTCAGGACTGTAAAGCTTGCAGGTGGTCCAATGGAAAGCCAGCATTGAAAACTCTCCATTAAAACGCTGTCTCCCAGGGACCACCAGATGGCGACGGTTATGTCACTGGACTCCCACTTAGTCGACCGTGGTTCAAGTCCCAGAGACTTAAAACTCATACTAGGGGGCCAGAAGGTGGCATGGTGGCTAAGGGTGCTGGATTCCCATATGGTCAGCCACAGTGCAAATCCCAGACCTCGTGGCTTACTTTCTCATTTTCCCTTTCTCTCTCTCTGTCTGGTCAAATTAAAAAATAATAGTAATAACAAATGGAATTAATAAAAATAAATCATTCTTTTTTTAAAAAAAGTCATCTGGGTGGAGAAGAAGGGATTGTGGCAGGGTCATCTCCTGGAGTGTGATTTCTCGCTTTCAGTCTTTCTGTCTCTCTTGTGAGCACATACACCCTACAGCAAAAAAACTCTGTTAAAAAAAAAAAAGAGAGAGAGAGAGAGACACTGTCTCCCAAATATCTCAAGTTCTTCTCTTGCAGACTCCATGGATCTGGAATCAGTCTGAGAATCTGCATATTTGCCAAATACCCTTGGTGATTCTTCTGTTCAGAAAGGCTGGGAACAGGGGTCTATGAGTATTTCTCAGAGTATGTTCAGGCATGAGAACATATTAGGCTGCTTTTAAAAATGCAGATTCCTAGACTGTGCAGGAGAATGTTGCATGAGAACACAAACTTCCAGGGGCCAGCAAACGGCCTAGTGGTTGGGCTACTGGACTCCCACATGGCTAACACCACCATTCAAGTCTCAGACCTGGCGACTTGCTTTCTCACTTTCTCTCTCTCTCTCTCTCACCTCTCTCTGTCTCTCTCTGGTGAGTGCTTATATCAAATAAATAATAATAAATAAATAAAATAAAATGAATAATTCTTATTTTAAGAGAAGAACTCAAGGGACCTGCAGGTGGCGTGGTGGTTAAAGGCACTGGACTCCCACATGGCCGACCATGGTTTGAGTCCCGGACCTGGCAGCTTGCTCTCTGTCTCTCTCTGTGTCTCTCTCTGGTCAAAATTGAAGAATAACAATAATAAATAAATTTTTAAAAAAATTTTATTTAAACACACACACACACACACACACAAACTCCCAGGTGATTCTGATGTCCATTACACATCAAGAATCGCTGAACTGAACAAACGAGGATGAATTTAATAAAATACCAAAGCACATGCTTAAAGTGACCTAGGCTTAGCTAGTGCCTGTGCTCTTAGCTGGTGGGCTCCACCAGTCACCTTGCTGGTGACAATAAACAGAAAACAAAGGATAAAAGTTAAGTTTTTTTAGGGAGATTTTTGCTATAGGGCGTGTACTCTCGCCAGAGAGACAGAGAAGGACAGAGAGAAAGAAAGCGAGAAATCACCCCCTGGGGGGATGGCCACGCCGCAATCCCTTCTCCTCCATTCTCCTCTCGGGATCTTGGGCAAGCACACACACGCGCCCGGCGTGAGTTTAAGCCACCGGGTCTGGAACTTGAATCACGGTCAACTATATGGGCACCCAGCAACATAGCCATTACACCATCTGCTGGTCCCAAAAGATGAATTTTAAAAATAGCCATAGACACATACTGAAATCCCAATTGCTTTAAAATGAAAAATTCTACAACTCTTATCCAGCTTAATGACGTGAAACTGCATCACCAATCACGTGAAGTAGGGGC
Organism: Tupaia belangeri chinensis; assembly: GCF_000334495.1. Classification (NCBI taxonomy): domain Eukaryota; kingdom Metazoa; phylum Chordata; class Mammalia; order Scandentia; family Tupaiidae; genus Tupaia; species Tupaia belangeri. The sequence continues at coordinate 1,748,458 of NW_006159735.1, forward strand.
TAACTTAGAAACCAATGGTATCTCCTCCTCCTTTTTAACAAAACTTCAAAAGCATATGGTTCAAGGCCAGCAGGTGGCGTGGACTCCCACATGGTCAACAGTGGTTAGAGTCTTGGACCCTGTGGCTTCAAAATCATGCCCAGCATGTGTGCATGCATGCCCAAAATCCCAGGAGGGGAATGGAGGAAAAGGGATTGTGGCATGGCCATCCCCGCTGGGGGGCTGACTTCCCACTTTTCCTCTTTCTGTCTCTCTGGCGCACACATGCACCCTATCGCAAAATAAAAATGTATATAGCTGTACCTTGTTTGTACCAACACTATTAAAATATTGGACCAGTACTGGGGCCAGCAGGTGGCCTGGTGGTTAAAGTGCTGAACTCTCACACAGATAACCATCGTTTGAGTCTGGATCTGGCAGCTTGATTTCTCATTTTCCTTCTCTCTCTCCCTGTCTCTCTCTCTCTCCTTCTCTCCCTCATAAGCACGTGTGCCCTGTAGCAAATTAAATAGTAATAATAATGATAAATAAAATTAAATAAATAAATAATTTTTTGAAAAAATATATTGGACCAGTACTGTCCGACAGAGCCATAATCTGCCAGATATGAGTGCTGCATGTATAATTTTAAATGTTCCAGTCGCCACATCAGAAAGCAAAAACAGGGACCAGCAGATGGTTAGGACGCTGGACTTCCATGTAGTCGACCACAGTTTGAATCCTGGACCTGTCAGCTTCACACTCACACCAGGCACCAAGATTCTGAGAAAAGAATGGAGGAAAAGGGATTGTGGCGTGGTCATCCCCACTGGGGAGCGATTTCTCATTTTCTGTCTCTCTGTTTCTCCGGCAAGTGCATGCACCCTATAGCAAAAGTCTCTATCTCAAAAAAGCAAAAGCAGGGCTCAGGCCAACTGATGGCGCAGTGGTTAAGGTGGCTGGATCCCACATGGCCAGCTGCACAGTTTGAGTCCTAGACCTGGCTGCTTGAAAAACACGCTGGGCATGTTTGTTTATGCCCCAAATCCAAAGAAGAGAATGGAGGAGAAGGGATCTTGGCGTGGCTGATCCCCCTGAAGGGAGCTTTCTCACTTTCCCTATTTCTCTGTTGCTCTTTAGTGAAGGCACACATGCTATGGTAGATTGAAAAAAAAAAAAAAAGTAAAAACTGGGCTGGTTCCATGGTGCAAAAGGAATGTGCTATTCGAGGGAAGCTGATTCCACATGCCATCTGTGGTTTGAATCTCCAGTCTGTCAACTTGAAACACACGGGGTCTGCAGCACAGTGCCCGATATCCAATGGACTGGAGGACTAGAGGAAGGACTGGAGGACTGTGTCGGGACCAGGCTCTATGGGGGGTATTTTTCTCTCTGTCTCTGTCTCTTGTGCATATGCACACACACTCTCTCATAAGCCAAGAACTAGAAAAGTAAAAACAAAACAAAACAATACACAACAAAACAGATGAAGTGAATTCAGGTATGTCCAAAACATCATCACCGTGACAGAGTATAAACATAAAACGAGTAATGATACTTTTACCTTCTTTTTTTCATACCAAGTCTTCAAATGCAGTATTATTTCACACCTATCACTCTCCTCCACTTAGAACAGCCACATTTGAATACTCAATAGTCGCACATACTTGAGGCTATTGGCTTAAGGCTTAGATCTAACATCAGACCCTACTCCCCGGGCACCTTCTGTGCTGTGCAAGGGCTCAGGGTATGTGTCAATCATGAGCTCAGAACAGAAAGAAGAGTGGGCTGATCTGTATGTGAATAATCATATCTGCTGTCATTTCTTCTTAGATACCCCCCTCACCCACCCCTTCACCTGCCGAAGGAGGCTCTGTGAGACCCACTCTCCCCCCACACTCAACCCCCACACTCCCTCCTTCCCCCTCTGCTTGGAAATGGCCACTGTGACTGCAGCAGAGCCTCCTCGGAGACTCTGAGGACGTTAATCAGTTTCGCAGCTGGAGGCAAAGTGATCTAGTGCAGCAATTCCTCCATTAAGGGGCTTTCTCTTGGCCCTTCCATTAAGGAAGGACTTTTGCATAAAATGAAATGTGCTTTGTCTTCACCAGGGCAGACAAAGGACTAAATTAAAAGAGCAATAACCTTGCTACTAGCCGGGCAACTGGGAGGGCAACAGGAAGTAATTCTCTCATTCCTTCTTGCTCAAGGCTCTGGGAAGGGGCAACCAGTTGTGCCTTTTGGTATTTCTGGGAATAAAGCAATGGTCACGTGATCCAGGCCCTTCCATGGGTCCTAGTGATGATGGAATGGGCAGGGATGCTCACTCAGGAGGGCCAGAAATCAGGACCTTGTCCCTCACTCATTGAGGCCAACACCGGGGAGAGAGCAGACTGGAATCCATAACCACCTCCACCATCCTGGACGAGAAACAAGACTTAGGTGGGGAAGAGATCAACGCGAGGTACAACAAAGGGCACGTTACTCAGTCTAGGGGCAGAATCACAAGGGGACCTAATAATGACAGGGGGAGCTTCAGAGGCAGTTTCTGTTCCAGGCATGTGGGGGAGAATTACCAATTTCAGTTCTCCACAAGGGGCTTAAAGATAAGCAATAATTAACAAGGCAGCAGAAGCTAAATGGAATCAGTCAAGACAACTCTTAGATCCCGGTTTAGAAGCTGCAAGGGTCTGAGTGTTGGCCTTGCAATGCTTGAGCTGATAAAATCTTAGCCTGCCATATGGGAGGGGCTGATGGAGTCTTTCACTTCCCTATGGCCACAGCCCTATGTCTGTAAAGACAAAACTTAAGTAATTTTAAAAGAAAAAAAGGCTCAGGAAGGTTATTATTAACACTCATTAGATAAGCAGTAGGTTTCATCTATTGTGAGGAAGGTAAAAGATTAGGTTCTATAACAGCCATTGTGAAGTAAAAGAAGTTAAGGACCGATGTCCCTCAGGTTTACTCAATTAAGATGGACTCCAATGTTAAGTATAATATGGCCACTTTGGTTTTCTTGTGGCTTGGTTATGCTAGCTGGGTGGCGCTTTCCAGGTCCTTCAAGGGACCTTCTCTGTATGGAGAAGGGAATGGAGGCCTTGCCTGGGCCAGTTAACTTCAGTGAGGACTGAGGTCTTCTGACCCAATGTCTGCTCAACCCTTTAGCTTGCTCCAGAAAATTCTGCCATTGATGTTCTGCCTTTCCTGAGTGACAGCACCTTCCCCCCCACACACACACACACACTTCTCCCCAATATTCATTCAGCTCCCCCAGAACCTACTTACTAACTCAGGAGCCATAACCAAATAGTTTAGCAAAAGATGTTGTACTCAAGGTTTTTATTAAAATTCTTATACAAGAACAAAGCAACCATTTCCACTCCAAGTACACAGCCATGACTGTGTTTGTACATGGGGAGAGACACTCTCCAACAGATAAGATCATTATCTTTAAGATTAGGAGGCTTCAACCTGCAGCACAGACCACAGGCTGATTATGAAAAAAGAATGATGGAATGTGAGGGGATCGAAGGCACAGCTTTATTAGTAAACAATTAGATTATTAAAAGCATTTGCATTTATCAACGTGTATCTTCTAAAAAAGATTCAAATACTTGCCTATAATGCACTTAACTCATTTTCATAACAGTAAGAGTTAAGGACTTGGGTGGGGAGTTTTTATTTTTATTTTTTTTTGAAAGAGACTGTGAGCTCATAGGAGAGACAGAAAGTGAGAAATCACCTCTCCTGGGGGGGAAGGGGGATGACCCTGTCATAATCTTTTTTCCTCCATTCTCCTCCTAGGATTTTGGGCACACACGCACACGGGCCCAGCATGAGTTTCAAGCCACCAGGTCTGGGACTCGAACAGCAGTTGGCCATGCAGGAGTCCTGCATCCCAACCAGTACACTACCTGCTGGCCTGGGTGGGAAATTTTTAAATGATACTTTTTCTTTCTCCTAGACACCCTTCCCAGGACCTCCCACCTCTGAACTGGGATGGGGATGGAAATGGGGGGAAAGTGAGAGAGGAATTGAAGCTTTTACAAAAATACTCAGCTTTGGGACCAGCAGATGGTGTGGTGGTTAAAGTGCTGGACACTCCCACATGGCTGACCACGATTTGAGTCCTGGACCTGGTGGCTTGCTTTCTTACTCCTCCCCACCCCCAATCCCGCTCTAGGCCTCTCTCTGATCAAATTAAAATAGGTGACTATATAAATAAAATTAAATAAATAATTATTTTTTTAAAAATTCAGCTTAAACCAAAAAATCTCAAAGGTATGTGCCATCATGTTTGTAACTTGCCACACCCCGCTGGAAGATTAAGTTGTGTGTTGTTGGCATAGGTTTGGTTGTGGTGTCATTGGCATTCTCTGGACTTGGAAAGAAGTGAGGGTCCCTACTTCTCTCTGGAAACTTGATCTAGGGTGGCCCATAAGTTGATCTCTCTGTTCTATGAGGCAGAGGCAGAATTTTCTTTAGGTTTTTGTCAAAGGGGCATGTGCTCACTGGAGAGAGACAGAGAGCAAGAAAGTGAGAATTTACCCTCTGGGGGAGTATGACCACACCATAATCCATTCTCCTTTGGGATTTTGGACATGTATGCACATGCACCTGGCATGATTTTCAAGCCACTGGGTCTGGACCTTGAACTGCAGACAGCCATGTGGGAATCCAATGCCTTAACCATCATGTCACCTGCTGCTCTCTCCCCCAGGCTGAATTCTTGTTGACTGTTTTCAGTGAAAGCCAGAAAACAACCAAAGGCTGCAAAAGCGGCAGGCTGAATCATGGGCCTGTGGCTCTGACGGCAGTGAGGGGGACCAGCCCGAGGCAGCATGTCCCTCCCAGCCCCCTCGGAGCCTGACCTTTCCGGAAACTGGGCCAGCTTCCTCTCACCTTTCTTTCTCCCTCTACCAAAAGCACAATAAAGGGTGAATGGGACAGGAAGGATGGCTTGTTTGTCTTCCCAACTGCAGCTTTTGTGTCTGAGAGCAAACTGTAGCTGCATAGGGGCTGCAAATAGAGAAACCTGGGTGGTGGTAAAGGAATATTCCCAGCGGGAAACCCGAGAGCTTGTCTGACAAGCATTTGTTAACTGAATTGATCTGATTACTCAGGACTTTTCTTAGCCAGTACTGGGGCAGAGAGGGGCTGCAGTTGCTTTTTATTCTATTTAATTTCTGTTTTCCAAGAATGAATATCAAGGGAGCAGCTTTGATTAAACATGCCTTTAAAAAGGGGGAGAGAATGCCAGGTTTTACAGAAAGCCTTACTGAGTTGCTGGCAAATGGCCACATGACACAATATTTTTAGTCTGTGGATATTATCTCCTTTTCTAAGCACAAAACTGCTATTCCCATTAACACAGCTCATAGGTTCAAGGAAAAAAGAAATTAGCTTGGTGCTAAAAGAAAAAAATATGTATTAAGATTTCAGGAAACCAGTCTCTTAATACAAAAAACCTTTAAAAAAAATTCTCATATCTCTTGTTCTAGAGTTCTCTACACCCTGCAGTGGGTTCTCTTTTTAATTTTTTTTCCTTTTCCATACAAGTTGTTGAGACTGTAGACCAAAATGGAGATTTCACTGCCAAGTCTAGTACTACCACACTCATTTAAAAAAGATGTTTGGCATGATTTTTGTTGTTATTGCTTTTTTTTTAAGATTATCTTTAAAATTTTTATTTTGCTTATATGGCATATACACTCACAGTAGGGAGACTGGGGATAGGGACACCCCCCAGGAGAGATGACCACACTCAATCCCTTCTCCTCCTTTCTCCCCTTAGGCATGAAGGCACATGCACCTGGTATATTTTTCAAGTCGCTGGGTGTGGGACTTGAACCTCACAATTGGGTCACATGTGGAAGTTCAACTACCAGGCCACTGGCTATTTTGAGATTCTCTAAGGTGGGAATGATGGTCTCATTTAGATGGGACATGAGCAAGAAGGAAAAGCCCAATATTTAGTAGTCAACAAAAAAATGTTTTAAAAGAATTACTGTGGGACCAGCAGTTAGCATAATGGCTATGTCGCTGGACTCCCATGTAGTCGACCACGGTTCAAGTCCCGGACCTGGTGGCTTGAAACTCACACCGGGTGCATGTGTATGCATGCCCAAGATCCCAAGAGAAGAATAGAGGAGATGGAATTGCGGTGTGGCTATCCCATCTGGGGGGATGGGGTGATTTCTCGCTTTCTGTCTCTCTGTCTCTCTGTCTCTCTCTGTCTGTCTGGCGAGTGCATGTGCCCTATAGCAAAAACCTCTCCAAAAAATAAATAATAATAATTACTGTATTTTACTTTATTTATTTACTTATTTATTTTAATTTGACCAGAGAGGGACAGAGCAAGAGAGAGACAGAGAGAGAGAGGGAAAGTGAGAAAGCAAGCTGCCAAGTCCAGGACTCAAACCACAGTCAGCTATGTGGCAGTCCAGCACTCTTAACCACCACACCACCTGTCAGCCCCAAGATTCAGAAAATATTTATCGAGCATATATTCTGTGCTGGTCCAATATATACCGGGGACATTACAGTGGATAAAATGAAGCCATTTTCCCTCATGGATCTTAACATTCTTCTGGGCCAGAAAATGTAGTTAACATTTATCAAGGGCGTACCAAGTGCCAGACACTGCTCCACTACTTTAGATGATAATGCCATAGGACATGCCCTATTATGATTATTACTCTTTGCACAACTCACATGTGTGGAAAATTGTGGAACCAGGATTCAAATCCAGACAGTCTAGCTCCAGAATCACCAAACATTACTCCATAGTTCATGACTCCTAAATTCCAGAGGGGTCCAAAAGTCCACTTTGTCTGTTTCTATTATAGCCTATATTTTTCCATCTTAAAGTATCTATCCCACAGGGGCGAGCAAGTGGTGTGGTGGTTAAGGGCGCTGGACTCCCACATGGCAGACCGTGGTTCTAGTCCTGGACCTGGCAGCTTGCTTTCTCTCTCTCTCTCTCTCGCTTTCTCTCTCTCTCTCGCTCTCTCTCTCTCTTGCTCTGTCCCTCTCTGGTCAAGTTAAAATAAATAAATAAGTAAAGTTAAATAAGATAATTCTTTTTTTTTTAAAAAAAAGTGTCTCTCCCACATCTTTGTCTGTTTTCCAGTTAACCATAAGTTTTTGGAGGGCCAGGGCTGTCCATCATCTCTATATCCCAGGGCCTTACACTACTTAAGACCAACAAGAACTGGGGACCTATCTCTTAGAACATTTCAAAACGCATGTGGAAAGACATCTTGATTCAGGTGCACAGAGTAAATGCCCCCCATAAGTCTCTCAAACCCTATCATTCTAACACCTCCAGGTTTGGCCTCTGATTTATGGATAGATGAGGCTTTTCTGTGGGAAAGGCTCTGCTCAAAGACATAAAACTATCAGGGCCGGTAGGTGGCATGGTGGTTAAGGCGCTGGACTCCCATATGGCCAGCCATTATTCAAGTCTTGGATCTTGCAGCTTGAAAATCACGCCAAGCATATGTATGTGCATGCCTAAATTCTGAAAAGAGAACAGAGAAGGGACTGTGGTATAGCCATACCCCCCAGTGGGTTGGGGGACATTCTCACTTTCCCTCTCTCTTACTTGCCCAATAGCAAAGTAAAAAAAAAAAAAAAAAAAAAAAGCACAGGGCTAGGCTGTATGCAGGCAGCTACAGGCCTAGGCCTAGGCAACTACTGCTTTGGCAGTGAACTGGAGAGCTGGTGGGGGACTTGGGCTTTAAACATCATGCCTTGGAGTGTTGTCAAGGTGCTTAATACTATTTGGGGGGCTGGTAGGATGTTCCTTGGCATTGTCCAAATATCCTCTCTTAAAAATAGACATAAAATGCCTAAATGACCGGCAAATGACTTAGTAAAATAAATTCCTACAGTAGAAGGCTGTGCTTCATTAACAAACCAGGCTATAAAATAAGATTTAAGAAGATGGGGAAATGCTCAAGATATAAATGAGTAAAATGAGGTATTGTAATTTGGATTAGAACATCATTTCAACTTTTGGAAGGTATATGTTCACACAAAAAAATCAAAATGATGACTGTTAACTGGTGACTTAGATTTAGTTGTTTATTCTTTTGTCTTTCTCAATTTTTGTATTAAAAAATGTTCATTACAACTGGAAAAACATTATTAAATAATAAACAGAAAGTAAACACTTTAAAAAATGGTTTAAAAACCTTATATTGGCCACAAAGGAGACCTCTAATGTATTTTCTGTGCACTCTCTCTTCCTTCACTGGGAGCTCAGCAGTGATCACAACACAACAAGTCGCTGGGTTGGAAACCTTGGCTGTTGTTTCCTTTGATGCTAGACTTCAGGGGCTGTGGCTCTGGTTACAGAATCTCTACTGATTATCTGATCCAGAGATCTAAGGCCCTGAGGACAGATCATCCCTCATCCTAGCAGGAAATAATGAAGCCTTCTAACCTTAAAGCCCTTTGGAACAAATGGATATAAACATGTAAGTCTCTAGGCTTACTGGAGCCCCTCGTATTTTACAGTGTGCATCTCACTGAATCCTCACAATAAAATGAAGGAGCAATTGGTGGCATCATCTTTATATAGGCAAGAAAGGGGCTTATCCCAGATCTTGGGTGAAGACTAAGACTTGAACTCAGCTCTTCTGATCCAGGGCCTTCCCCGGCCTCCTTGACTCCACCGTGGCAGCTAGGAAGCAACCTTACTAGCACCTTGGGTGGCACAGGCATGTTCTCTTGTGGGCTGGTTCTTAGTGGGCTGTACAAAATAAGCCTGTGAGTTCCCATCAGACCTGGTGGTTCTGGGCCAGGTTATCTTCAAGAGAGCTGAGATGAGCTAGGAACCAAGGGACAAAGACTCACAACTACCCAGAAATGTGGGAAGGACTTTACCAGTGGCTAAAACCTGGGATAAGATTTGAAAATAGCTCTTCTACATCCATGAATAAATTCCAACCTGACCCTAGCTCTGCTACTTTTCATTTTCCCCCTCTTACTTGTCTCTTCCCCTTGTTCCTTCCATATAAATAAAATGCAATAAATAATTCTTAAAAATAAAGTGGGGGTTAAAGCCCAGACATAGAGCCAAAGCTAGAAGTTCTCTAGAAGCAGAAGTGAGAACATAGTCGCAGGGGTAGGAGATCGGACTCAGAAGCCAAACCTTTCTGGACAAGGATTATGCTTTCTCTAATTAAAACAGGATCTAGTGACCAGCTTTTCAGGGTGTGAGAAGGGCCAGCTACTCAGACCAATAGATCCAGAACCTTCTTTTTCTTTTATTTATTTATTTTTTTGAGAGGTTTTCGCTATAGGGCGCGTGCGCTCACCAGACAGACAGAGAGAGACATAGAGACTGAAAGCGAGAAATCACCCCCCCAAGGGGGATGGTCACGCCGCAATCCCTTCTCCTCCATTCTCCCTTCTCCATTCTCCTCTCGGGATCTTGGGCACGCACACGCACGCGCCCGGTGTGAGTTTTAAGCCACCGGGTCTGGGACACGAACCACGGTTGACTACGTGGGAGTCCAGCAACATAGCCATTACGCTAACTGCTGGTTGATTTAAGGGTCATTCAGGGGCCGGCAGGTGGAGTAGTGGTTAAGTTGCTGGATTCCCACATAGCTAACCACAGTTTGAGTTCCGGACCTGGTGGCTTGCTTCCTCACTCTCCCTTTCTCTCTCTCTGCTCAGAGTTAAAAATAATAACAACAAATAAAATAATTAATTCTTAAAAAAAATAAAAGAGCCATTCAGTTTGAGAACTGCTCCTGTGACCCTCATCCTAATGCATCAAGAATATTCCATGGGGCCCAGTGATAGTGCATACTGCCAAGACTCTGCTCTGTAGGCTGGGAACACAATGAGAAGCCTGGGTTTGATTCCTGGTCTAACCTAAAGGCTGGGCATGATAGCATGCACCTGTAATCCCAGTGACTTGGGGCAGGAGGCAGTCAGCTAGGCGGCATAGTGAGACTCCGTCTAAAAGAGAGCTGGGCATGGGAGCGCGTCTGCAGGCGTAACCGGAAGGTTGAGGTCGGAGCAAACCTGGTAAGACCCAGTCTTAAATAATAATGATAATAATAATACTAAGGAAACGGTCCATGGGCAAGGAATATAGCATGGGAACTGAACAAACACACCCTCAGGGGAGGGGGAGTGTACAGGCCTGCTGACTCCATCACACCATTCCTCTTGTTTTGCAGTATTTCCTGATTTCTCCCCCAAGCAGCTTCACAATGTCTCCTAACGGTACGCTCTTCTCCACAACCGAACTGGACTTTGAAGCAGGACCCACCAGGTAGCCTGACCAGTGACCTTGTTTGAAGTTCCGCTTACCTGAGTTAAAGACAAGCACCATGGTGCAATCTGAGGGGGCAGAGACCGAGGGTCTGCTGCCTGGCTGTACGAGCAGGGGCAGCGAACCCTGGAGAGGAGGATGAGGGCGGTGACTCAGAGGGCCTCTTTCCCACCCCAAAGCTGCCTCTCGGGACAGCCAGAACACAGATGTGGCCAGGGTGCGGACTGTCAGCAGCCCTGTCCAGCGGCCCATCCCAGCTCCGGCACATGGGCGCGCACGCCGCCAGGTGGGCGCGCACGCCCGAAGGGAGGCCAGGCGCGAGGACAACGCGCAGGCCTCAGGGTGACGCTGCGCCGCTCGGGGCTCTGGTTTCCCTGTGAGCAAGCAGAGGCGGTGAGGCACCGGGAGGTGGAGTGCACGTAGCTGGCAGCAGCAGGCTGGCCAGCGTGGTGGCCTTGATTTTAGCAGCAGGGTGCGCAGTGGGGAGGGGCGTGGAGATGGGGAGAGGGGGCACGTGATACCTCCCCCTCCCTGCCCCCAGCCCGAGCTACCTATACCGTTTGAGGTGGGGCCAGCACAGCTTGATTCTCGCTCTTGGGATGCTCCCCTGACAGTTTCCACCTCACCATGGAAGTGAGGGACAGCGGGGGTCTCCAAGCCTCCACGGTGCTCCAAGTGAACGTTGTGAACCTCAACGACGAGACCCCGCGTTTTACCAGGTAGGCCTGAGCACAGGCAGCGCCTCCGCAGCAGAGCCTCCCCCGATGCTTAAAGGATGATCTGGGGAGAGACGGGAGGGAGGAGATCCGCAGTGTCCTTTGTCTGGGCCTCTGGACTTGGGTGTTCCACCTCTGCACCCCACCTGCCCTTCAAAGGCATCGTAGACCTACATAGTGGAAGCCCCCTCCCTATTCGATGCCCTGGTGCAGCTTGCCACTGCCATTGTGCATGTGTAGATATTAATATAAGGCAGGCACTTTTCAATTGTGATTTTTTAAAGAATTATTTAAGTTACTATTATTTTTTAATTTGCTAGAGAGCACATGCACTCACTAGAGAGAGACAAAGAGAGAGAGAAAATGAAAAAAACAAGCGTCCTGTCT
>NW_006159735.1:1760615-1770460 GCF_000334495.1 Tupaia belangeri chinensis
GGGGTGCCCGTAGCTGGCAGCAGCAGGCTGGCCAGCGTGGTGGCCTTGATTTTAGCAGCAGGGTGCGCAGTGGGGAGGGGCGTGGAGATGGGGAGAGGGGGCACGTGATACCTCCCCCTCCCTGCCCCCAGCCCGAGCTACCTATACCGTTTGAGGTGGGGCCAGCACAGCTTGATTCTCGCTCTTGGGATGCTCCCCTGACAGTTTCCACCTCACCATGGAAGTGAGGGACAGCGGGGGTCTCCAAGCCTCCACGGTGCTCCAAGTGAACGTTGTGAACCTCAACGACGAGACCCCGCGTTTTACCAGGTAGGCCTGAGCACAGGCAGCGCCTCCGCAGCAGAGCCTCCCCCGATGCTTAAAGGATGATCTGGGGAGAGACGGGAGGGAGGAGATCCGCAGTGTCCTTTGTCTGGGCCTCTGGACTTGGGTGTTCCACCTCTGCACCCCACCTGCCCTTCAAAGGCATCGTAGACCTACATAGTGGAAGCCCCCTCCCTATTCGATGCCCTGGTGCAGCTTGCCACTGCCATTGTGCATGTGTAGATATTAATATAAGGCAGGCACTTTTCAATTGTGATTTTTTAAAGAATTATTTAAGTTACTATTATTTTTTAATTTGCTAGAGAGCACATGCACTCACTAGAGAGAGACAAAGAGAGAGAGAAAATGAAAAAACAAGCGTCCTGTCTGAAACTCTGGGACTCCAACTGCAGTGGGCCGTGTGGGAGCCCAACCCTTTAACCACCATGCCATGCACTGGCCCGGATGCAGGCACTTTTCCAATAAAGTGCTCCACATTAATAATATCAGAATCTTAGCCCTTATATGGCCAGCCAAGACTCTGTAAGCCCTGCTTGTCTTTAGAGTGTCATCCGCAGTGAAAGAGGGCTGTTTTACTGGTGCTTAAGGCACCTGCCCCTTGCTGGGTGTTCCAGTTTCTTCCTGCCAAGGTAGGTTCAGAAAAGGGATCCTGCCTTGGGAACCAGCAGTTAGCGTAATGGCTATGTCGCTGGACTCCCACGTAGTCGACCGCGGTTCGTGTCCCGGACCCGGTGGCTTAAAACTCACGCCGGGCGCGTGTGCGTGCGTGCCCAAGATCCCGAGAGGAGAATGGAGGAGAAGGGATTGCGGCGTGACCATCCCCCCTGGGGGGTGATTTCTCGCTTTCTGTCTCTATGTCTCTCTCTGTCTGTCTGGCGAACGCACGTGCCCTACAGTGAAAATCTCTCCAAAAAAAAAAAAAAAAATCCTGCCTTGTGTGACTCCCACTGCAGCAAAGGAAGGTAAGTCAAAGGACTCCCTGTGGGAATGTCTGGACCATCCCAGGCACACAGGGGATACCAGAGTCTGTTGTAGTTGGGGATTTAGGAGAAGATGAGATTCTGAGCTAGCAAATGTCCCTCCATACAGCCTGGCTCACAGACTGCCTGCCCCTGTTCCAGAACTGGGCTCAAGAGCCAGCCACAAGGAAATGGCAAAAATCACCTGCCGGGGGGCAATTGCATTCATAGTTGTGAATAAATTCAGCACAGGATACTCTACCAACAAAAAGTCATTAAGATACACTTATTAATAGTTAATTTAAAAAAATTTAAAAAGGGGGCCAGCAGGTGGCATGGTGGTTGAGAGCACTGGGCTCCCACATGGCCAAACACAGTTCGAGTCCCAGACCTGGCGGCTTGCTTTCTCACTCCCCCACCCCCACCCCCCGCTGCCCCTCTCTGGCCAAATTTAAATTAAGAAAGAAAGTTAAATAAAATCTAAATAAATAAATAAATGCCATTTGGCCCCAGAGCTAGGTGGCATGCTTAAAAATAGTCTAAGATTGGGAGATATTAAGGCTGCTGAATTCCCAGGCCCACCTGGTGCCATCTGGTGGATGCAGCACAGTTGTGGAACTTCTGGGTGGTGGTGTAGTCTGCAGACCAGTTGCTGGGTGTCAGCGTGGAGGAGCAGCAGCAGATAAACTCCCACATAAAGCTTCTCCGCCGTGCTTGTTGCCAGGTTAGTTTTAGAAGGAGAGCGCAGTGCATTTCTGCTGACAGTTCCTCCAGGAGCACAGTCCAGGCAGTTTATAAATAGTCGTGACATCATGGCCGGACTCAGGCTCAGGTACTGGCCCACACAGCTCTGTGGATTCACCAGTAAATGCAGAAGAAATGGATGGCTATGTGACGAGCTAATGCGTTCCTCAGTGGCCTTCCATATACCCAGTCTATGAGGTGAGGAGGCAGGTCAACGGGGCTGCAAAGGGAAATACAACCTCCCTAGGGGCAAAATGTGTAAGCCATCTGATTTAGATTTTGTCTTCCAAAATTCACCTTAGCAGGAGAGAACTTGTTTTGAGGGGGAAGGTATGCAGAGATCAGCCTAGAACGCTCTCATTCTCACTTTCAATTTGAGAGGTGAACCTATTAAGGTCCATCCGCAGGCAGAGAGCATGACCCAGTGATTATCTAACTTTTTTTTTTTTTAAGAGATTTCTGCTATAGGGTGTGTGTGCTTGCCAGAGACATAGAAAGGAAAACAGAAAATGAGAAACAACTTCCTAGCGGGGATGGCCATGCCGCAGTCCCTTCTCCATTCTTTTGGGATCTTGGGCATGCACACACAGGTGCCTGCCCGGAGTGAGTTTTAAGCCTCTGGGTCTGGGACTCAACTGCCATCAACTGCATGTGAGTCCAGTCACAACCATCACACCATCTGCTGGTCCCTTATCTAACATTTTAAAAAATCAGACTTAATTTCAGTGTTCTGAGAATGGTAGTAAAGAATCGATCTGTTAGAATCTGTACTCAATAAGGATTTGATGTTCCCCCAAATCAGTGCCAGCACTAACCATACGTTCTTTAATTCAGGATTACCAAAATTAAATTTTCAAATAGATTCAAGTACAGATTCAGGGATGACTTACAATGGGGTTATATCTCAGTAAACTCATTGTAAGTGTAAATTGAAAATGCACTTAATACACCCGACCTCCTGAACATCGCAGTTTAGCTCTGGTCTACCTGAAACATACTCAGAACACTTACTTTAGCTTCCAGTTGGGCAAAGCCTATGTTACAGTCAAGTGCTGACTGTTTCTGCAGTTTATTGAATACTGGGCTGGAAGTGAAAAATAAAATGGTTGTATGGGTCCTCAAAACAGTTTCTACTGAATGCATGTTGCTTTTACACCATGGTAGAGTTGAAAGACTGTTAAGCCAACCCTTCATACATGAGGGACCATCTGTGTACTGAGTTTGAGTGTGAAATAGACATGTAAAATGTAGAAACAGCCCTTCTATCTTTACTATTTGTTCAGCTTCTGCGATTAATACAGCCAAAGCAAGCAAGTTTAGCATTTTATCGCTGAGTGGTGACAAATGTCTGAATGCTTTATGGCCTCATGATGTTTACTCTAGAACTCTCTTGTTATTAAAGTTGGGCACTTTATGATAAAAGTACCTAACCTTGGGGCTGGCAGGTGGCATGGTGGTTAAGGGCGCTAGTCTCCCATATGGCCAACCATGGTTCAAATCTCGAACCTGGCGAGTTGCTTTCTCGCTTTCCCTCTCTCTTGCTCACGCTGTCCCTCTCTAGTCAAAATTAAAGTAAATAAATAAATAAAGTTAAATAATATAATTCTTAAAGGAAAAAAAAAAGGACTCCCATGTGGCAGACCATGGTTTGAGTCCTGGACCTGACAGCTTGCTTTCTCATGTTCCTTCTTTCTGTCACTCTCTGGTGAGTGCAAGTGCCCTACAGCAAATTTAATAATAATAATAAATAAAATAAATAGTTCTTTTTTTGAAAAGTACCTGACATATTTACTCTTTTGTTTTTTCTTCCAAAAGTACTTTTTTGGGGGCCAGTAGGTGGCGTGGTGGTTAAAGGCACTGGATTCCCACATGGCCCACCACAGTTCGAGTCCCAGATCTGGCAGCTTACTTTCTTGCTTTCCCTTTCTCTCTCTCTCTCTGGTTAAATAGAATAATAATAATAACAAATGGAGTTAAATAAATAATTGTAAGTACTTTTATTGATTTAGCCGGAGGGCCTGTTCACTCTGTGGAAAGAGTCAAAGAGAGAGAAAGGAGGAAGTGAGAGACATTCCCCTAGGGGAATGTTACATTGCATCCCTCTCCCTTCTCCTCCATCTCCCTTGTTTCAGAATTTTGGGCATGCAGGCACACACGCCCAGTGTGTTTTTCAAGTCCCCAGGTCCAGGACTCCAACTGTGTGGTCAATCATGTGAGATCCAGCTACCTTAACCAATATACCACCGAGTAACCCCATACTTATTCTTGACATGTGCATTGTGCTTGCTCTTTGTGCAAAGTACATTATTTTAGAGTCAATGGGGTAGGTCTCCCTTCCCTTCTGCCTATGTATTTTGTGTTTACTTGCAGTTTTTGTCCACTTGGGGCCTGCATTGTCATGACACCCTAGGTGCCTGCTGACTACCCATTCGTTGCAATGAAGCCATCCACTATCACCCAGAATTCACACTCTTACCTAGAGTGTGTCCATTGGCTTTACCTACCCCTTGCCCAGGCTCTGATGATCAAATGTCATGGGAGAGAAGAGTGTGAGAATATAAGTGGAATCAGAGCTTCACCCTGTTGGGATAGCTGCTGCCCAGTCCCTGACTTCACTGTGCTTCGAATAGATCTTAAGTGTGGTGAGACCTTTCTGTTGAATAATATTTTTGTACATACCTGGAACATCCAAATCAGATAGACCGACGAGTTCAGTCTTCTGTGAGGCTCAATTTCAGGTCAACCAAAGGGAGAATGTTTTGCCTGAGTTGTGCCATTACCAGTTGCTTGGTCAGTTCCCTTTATGGAGACCTCCTAGAGCCCCCAGCATGGACCAGATAGGCCTCAGAGCAGGGTTTCTTCAACAGTGGCACTTCTTTATTTTTTTTTGAGAGGTTTTCACTATAGGGCGCGTGCGCTCACCAGGCAGACAGAGACAGAGAGACAGAAAGTGAGAAATCACCCCCCAGGGGGGATGGTCACGTCGCAATCCCTTCTCCTCCATTCTCCTCTCAGGATCTTGGGCACGCACGTACACGCACCTGGCGTGAGTTCTAAGCCACCAGGTCCGGGACGCGAACCGTGGTCAACTACGTGGGAATCCAGTGACATAGCCATTACGCTAACTGCTGGTTCCCAACAGTGGCACTTCTGCCTTTGGAGTCAGATAGCTCTTTGTAGTGGGGACTGTCAGGCATTGTGAGTTGGTTAGCAGCATCTGGTGTCTATTGCCTAGATACCAATGGCAGCTCCCTCCCCCGTGGTGGTAACCAAGACTGTGTCTGGACATAATTGTATCCTACTGAGCCACACTGCCTTAGAAGGAAGGAGGGGAGGGAGAGGAGGGGGATTATCCTAGAGGGCTACCCTTGTCTGTCCTGTGGGTATCTGGGTACTTGTAGTGGTCCCTTCTGGCACTGCCCTGCAATGGTCCTTCTCAAATTGTATAGCATACACAGATCGTCTAGGCATCTCATGAAAATGCAGGTGCTGCTTTAGCGTTTGGGGTGGTGAGCCTGAGCTCTGCATTTTTTTCTTTTTTAAAAAGGTATTTATTTCATTTTACTTATTATCATTATTATTGTTTTTAATTTGGCCAGAGAGAGAGAAAGAGAAAGTGAGAAAGCAAGCTGTGAGATCCAGCACTTGAACCTTAGTCAGCCATGTGAGAGTTCAGCAACTTAACTGCCATGCCATCTGCCAGGCCCTGACATCTGCATTTCTAACGGGCTTCCGGGATCCCTGGTGACGCTGGTTTTGCTAGTCCTGGAGACAGGCCTGGAGTAGCGAGGGCAAGGCTGCGTAGACAGCACAGGTGTCCTAGTGCTTTCTGTGTTGGAATTCATGGCGCCCACTCAGGGCAACCGAAGGACAAATGGGCTGAATATGAATAAGGCAACGGACTGCGTATCTCAGTGCAGCTATAAAAGAGGATTTCGAATGTTCCTAACACAGAGTAATGACAAATGGCTGAGGTGATGGATATACTAATCACCCTGATTGAATCAATTCACTTTGTATTGTACTGCACGATCGTGTAATACTTGACAAATACACACAATTACTGTATGTCGAAACAAAACGAAAAGATCTGACGTCAGAAACAGCCTCTTGCAGAGTCAATAAAAGGACTTAGATGTGCCATAGAAACTGGGCCTCCTCCCTCTCTCCTCTGGCTCTGGTTTTGGGTCCTGCCAGCCTGCTTCTTCCTCACCACCTTGCTTATTCCCGACCATCAGTGGGCATCATCACTTCCGGAGAAGGGGTATGTCAGGTAAGTAAAAGGATTAACGGGCCTGTTTCGGTGAGACAGGCTGGGGAGAGGTTCGTGGTGCTGGAGCAAGCTCTTGGCCTGAACAAAATTGCTGTCCCCCAACACTGGAGTGTGCTCACAGGAGACCACCTCACGAATGTAGGAGGGGAGCCCTAGGAGCTGGGGTTGGGGGAGCCCTAGTGGAGAAGGTCCAGTGTGAGAGCCTAGTTCCAGCCTTGAGTCTTGCCAGGGGTTCCCTCTCCTTTCTCCTTCCTCTGGTCACCTCCTAGGAATGAGGAGGTAGAACCACAGAAAGCTCAGAAATCCGGAGCTCACAAAGCAAAGGCAGTCATTTAGGTTTGAGGTATAGTATGGCCCTCTTACAAAGGGTCCCACACTAGGGCCAGCAGGTGACAAGGTGGTTAAAGCACTAGACTTCTACATGGCCGATCACAGTTCAAGCCCCAGACCTGGCGGCTTGCTTTCTCACTCTCCCATTCTGTCTGTCTCTCCCTGGTGAACACACACGCCCTATAGCCAAAAAAAAAAATTTTTTTTTTGAGAGATTTTTGCTATAGGGCACGTGCGCTCACTAGAAAGTCAGAGAGAGAGAGATAGAAAGCTAGAAATCACCTCCCGGGGGGATGGCCACGCTGCAATCCCTTTTTCTCCATTCTCTTCTCGGGATCTTGAGCATGCAGGCACATGCACCCGGCGTGAGTTTTAAGTCACCGGGTCCAGGACTCGAACCGTGGTAGACTACATGGGAGTCCAGCAACATAGCTATTACGCCAACTGCTGGTCCCCCTATAGCAAATTTTAAAATAATAATAATAATAATAATACAATTAAATATTTTTTAGGGGCTAGAAGGTGGCGTGGTGGTGAAGGGTGCCAGACTCCCACATAGCTGACCATAGGTTCTGGACCTGGCGGCTTGATTTCTCTCTCTCTCTCTTTCTCTCTCTCTCTCACTGTCTCCCTCTATGGTCAAATTAAAATAAATAAATAAAAGTTAAATAAAATAATTTTTAAAAATAAATAAGTTTTATAAAATCCCACATGGGAAAAATCCCAGCTTGTGAAATTAGAGGTGGCTGCCCAAATGAAATGCCCTTTTCCTCAGCAAAAGGACTTCCTGCAGAATTATTTTCAACAGTAAGTTTTCCTGGATGCATTCAAAATTACTCCATTTACTTGATTTGTAAAGCTTAAACTTTCAGACTACCTGTCTTAGTGCTGGCCCTTTCCAAAGGCATTGGAAGTCTAAGAAAGGTGGGTAAGATGGTGATTTGGATTATCTTGTAAGAAGTTATCCTTGGAGGTCAGCACTCTGACCTTGTCTTCTGCAGGGGAACTCCTTCTCAGTCCAGAAAACTGACATGATTAATACAACTTGGAAAGGTACACAAGTTCTATATGTAAATTCTGTATCATTGGGGGCTGAGATTGGGGAGGAAGAAATAAAGAAAAAAGAGAAAAAGAGAAGGAAGAAATAAAAAGTAAGAAAAGGCACTAGAATAGAAGAGGTTTGCAATTGAGGCTAGAAGGTGGCATGGTGGTAAAGGACCAGGACTCCCACAGGGCTGACCACGGTTTGAGTCTTGGACCTGGTGGCTTGCTTTCTCTCTCTCTCTCTCTCTCTCACCCTCTCTCTGACTCTCTCTGCTGACTGTGCATGCTCTGTAGCAAATAAAAAAATAATAATGATGATAAGTAAAATTAAATATTAAAAAATAAAATGTTTACGATTTTTCTAGCTTCTGGTGACATCCGTGGGGTAAGAGTCAGGGACAAGGGAGGGAACCTATAATTCTAAATATTATGTTCCAGTGAATTTTTACAAGAATTCAGGGAACTTCTGCACAAAAATTGGAAGGAGATAGCTGGCTAATGCAGTGGTCCTCGTTTTCAAAGATGACGTGAAGGCCCATCTGCAACGGCATCAGGCAGGCGTGCAGAGTCAGAGCCTGTGGCCCATGTAAATTGTCGCCGTATAGGCGTGGCACTTTCTTCACATCCACAGAGCTGTGATCTTTGGAAATGCAAAATCCAGTCACCCCCTGCTCCCCTCAGCTGCTGTGTTCTTCCTCTGTGCATGTTGATGCAACTCAGACAGCTCAGTGCTATATTTAGTACTAACCAAAATACCCACCGCCCGGACGCCACCCTCCTGTGCCCCTGAAAATGAGCTGTGTCTGCTGTATTTCTGTTCCAGCCCAACACAAGTGTACACGATTCTGGAGGAGCTGAGTCCAGGAACCATTGTGGCCAATATCACAGCCGAGGATCCTGATGACGAAGGTTCTCCCAGCCAGCTCCTCTACAGCATCACTCCTGTTAGCAACTATTTTATGATAAACCAGTGTAAGTCACACACAGCCGTCCTCGAAGGCATCCCGTAATCCAGCATTTGGGTGTTTTACCATATTTTAATCGATCTTCTCATCTGAGGCATGCCTTTCTGTCTAGGGGGTCTCATTCATTACCAGGGTAAGAGATGTCCTGAAATCAGCTGGCATGGGGGTTGGGGAAACTGAAGGAGGCCCAAGGTGACAGCTGTGTCATTTTTCACCTTTGGAGGAGAGAAGGGATTTCTGGCCCATTATTTGGTTCATAACTGAGACCACTGTAAACAAAAGGCAGATTAACAAAAATGTATATAGTTAATGTAAGTTAGTACAAGTTTTTTGGGGGGAGAGGTTTTTGCTATAGGGCGCGTGCGCTCGCCAGACAGACAGAGAGAGACAGAGAGATAGAAAGCAAGAAATCACCCCCCAGGGGGGATGGCCATGCCGCAATCCCTTCTCCTCCATTCTCCTCTCGGGATCCTGGGCACACACGCACGCACACACCCCCGGTGTGAGTTTAAGCCACCGGGTCCGGGACTCAAACTGTGGTCGACTACATGGGAGTCCAGCGACATAGCCATTACGCTAACTGCTGGTCCCAATTAGTACAAGTTTTATGCAACACAGAAGCCCACAGAAATGAACACCCTCCTAAAAGGCAGGGAAATATGTATTTTTATGCTGAGTTTCCTAAAGAAGTGAATAGTTACTTACAATCAAGAACAAAAGGGCATGATTGGAGGACAAAATGAGGTAAGATTTAACGGAAACAAACTAGGAGGAACTTAGCGATGCCTGTTTGTTCAGGTTCTTCTTGGCATTTTTATGACTTCCAGGATAAGACTATTCCTTGGGGGGCTTTTAGGTGGTGTGGTGGTTAAGGGTGCTGGACTCTCATATGGCTGATTGCGGTTTGAGTCCCAGACCTGGCACCTTGCTTTCTCACTTTTCCTCTCTCTCACTCTGTCCCTCTCTGGTCAAATTAAAATAAATAAATAAAATAATTCTTATTTATTAATTTATTTGGAGAGGTTTTTGCTGTAGGGCATGTGTGCACTCTGAAAAGACAGAGAGAAACAAAGTGAGAAATCACCCCCCAGGGGGGATGGCCACGCCACAATCCCTTCTCTTGGGATCTTGGGCACGCATGCACAAGCGCCCAGCATGAGTTTAAGCCACCGGGTCCGGGACTCGAACCGTGGTCGGATACATGAG
>NW_006159735.1:1770620-1803875 GCF_000334495.1 Tupaia belangeri chinensis
CCCCCCAAAAAAAAAAAAAAAAGAATATTCCTCTTCTCTGGGTATAGGTAGGGTACCTCTGGAGTAGAATCTTTCAAATTCTTCAGAGGAAGGAGGATCCTTTTATGGCCTGGTTCTGGGAAAAGGGTAGAAGGTCAGAGAGATCTTCCTGTTTCTGCTATTTTCTCAAATGCCTGTGTGACATATTTTGGGTAATGTGTCCTGAACATCCCCTTTGGGGAAGGTGGGTATGTAAGGATGGGAGAGGCTTCACTATCTTGAGGATTCCCTGAAGTGTGCTCAAGAGAGGAACTATACCAGCACTGTCCAATAGACATAGAATGAAGCCACACTTAGAATTTCAGAATTTCGAGTAGTCACATTTTAAAAAGTTAAAAAAAAAAAAAAGATGAAATTAATTTTAATAAAGCATTTTCTTTAACTCAGCATATTCAAAATATTATCATTTTAACATGTACCCAGTATTTAAAAGTTAGTAATAAGAATGGGGTCAGCAGGTGGCATGGTGGTAAAGGTACTGGACTCCCACATGGCCAGCCGTGGTTCAAGTCCTGGACTAGGTAGCTTGCTTTCTCACTCTTCCCTCTTTCTGGTGAACACACATGTCCTATAGCAAATTTTAAAAATATAATAATAATAATAAATAAAATTAAATACATAGTTTTTAAAAGAATGTTATTAATGAAAGCTTACATGTGTGGTGACCAGAGAATGACAGAGAGAAGATAAGTCAGAAATCATCTCCCAGGGGGATAGTCATGCCACAGTCCTTTCGCTTTCATTCTCCTCCTGGGATGTTGGGCATGCACGCTCATGTTCCTGGAGTGATTTTCAAGCCACTGTGTCAGGGACTTGAACCTGGGCTGTGTGAGAGTCTAACACCTTAATCACCATGCCACCCCCTGGCCCCAAGAATCTTAATTTCTTTTTTTTCTAAATTACTTTTTTTAACTTTATTTATTTTCATTTGACCAGAGAGAGACAGAGCGAGAGCAAGAGAGAAAAGAAAGCAAGCCTCCAGGCCTGGGACTTGAACCGCGGTTGGCCATGTGGGACTCCAGTGTCCTTAATCACCATGCCACCTGCTGGCTCCCCTAATTTCTTTTTTTTTAATTATTTTATTTTATTTATTATTTTTGATTTGACTAGAGAGAGGCAGAGAGAGAGAGAGAGAGAGGGAAAGTGATAAAGCAAGCTGCCAGGTCTGGGACTCAAACTATGGTTGGCCATCTGAGAGTCCAGCTCTTTAACCACCACACCACCTCTGGCCCCAAGAATCTTAAATTCTTTATGACTAGTTCTGTGGTCTGCTTTGCGGAGCTTCAGGAACCAAGGACAGAAGGCCAGATAGCTATGAGGCAAGAATTGTGGACAAACACCAAAATATATGTAGATTACACTAGCCTACTTCAGTATTACAAAATTGAACTTTTAACAAGTACAGGATTTGGTGATGGTGGGGGAAGAAGGGTATTTATTAGGACTTTGGTTGCAATAGCAGAAACTAAGGCAAACCAAACTAGAGGGAAAAAAGGTAAGGACATCTCTCAGCAGGACGCTGGGCATCTCCTAAGAGTCCAGTGATCCATGCGTAGGAGTGGTGAGAGCCAGTGCTACTCCAGGGACCGCAGCAGCTGGAGTCTGGCCTCTTACCTGTAGCTCCCTAGTAAAGTGTGGTCATGCGTCTCTCACTTACAAAGTCCCCAGTAAGAGACTTGTGTCAAGCTGGAGTCAGCTTTCCACCAGTCCAGTCAACTACAGGCAAGAGCTGCTGCCAGGAGCCCAACTCTAAAATTTGGGGTGGAACATCCTTTTTTTTGGAGAGATTTTTGCTATAGGGCGTGTGCACTCACCAGACAGACAGAGAGAGACAGAGAGAGACAGAGAGACAGAAAGCGAGAAATCACCCCCCAAGGGGGATGGCCACGCCACAATCCCTTCTCCTCCATTCTCCTCTTGGGATCTTGGGCACACATGCACATACGCCTGGCGTGAGTTTAAGCCACCGGGTCTGGGACTTGAACTGTGGTGGGAGTCCAGCGACATAGCCATTACGCTAACTGCTGGTCCTGGGTGGAACATTCTTAAAGAGTTAGGCCAGATAGCTCAATAGATATCTAATACAGAAACCTGCATTTTTTTTTTTAACAGTATGTACTTATATAGGGGATGTTTTCTTTTCTTTTTCTCTTTTTTTTTTTTTTTTTTTTTTTTTGGGGGGGGAGAGATTTTTACCACCAGGAATATGCCGGGGAGATAAGAGAGAGACAGAGAGACAGAAAGTGAGAAATCAGCCCCCAGGGGGCTGGCAATGCCACAATTCCTTTTCCTCCATTCTCTTCTTGGGATTTTGGGCATGCACACACATGCTCCCAGCATGACTTTCAAGCCTTCAGATCTGGGACTCGACCACGGTCAGCCATGTGGGAGTTCAGCAATGTAACCATTATGACATCGCTGGTCCCACATATAGAGGGTGCTTTCTGTGTAAACCAGTCCTCCTCCTAGAGTGGTCTTTGTCATTTCTGTAAATCGGGCTGTCGGAAAAATCATAATGCATTTTTACATAGAAAAAGATAGAAAAATATGTCACGACTTTTTCCACGACCCAGTACTTTTTCTACGACCCGGTACTTTTTCTCTTCTCTTCTTTTCAAAGGGTCATGTTCTAACCTTTGCCTTCTCAGTGACTGGCACAATCCAAGTGGCCCAGAGGATAGACCGAGATGCAGGTGAATTAAGACAGAACTCTGCCATTTCCCTGGAAGTTCTCGTGAAGGACAGACCCAGTGGGGGTCAGGAGAATCGCATCCAGATTACCTTCATTGTGGAAGACATCAATGACAACCCTGCCACATGCACCAAGTTCACCTTCAGGTATTCTCCTTGGAAGACACGTGTGGGGCATTCTGCCTCTCTGGTGGCTCTCGACCCCTTGGCTTCTCTGGTGTATGGTAAGGAACAACTGAAGCATTATGGGCAATTTTAGGGGAACTGGCTCCCCACAATACGTCAACCTGAGCTGTCCTAATTTTGTTCATAGGGGTTTTCTTAATGATCCTTTTTTCTTCCCTCTCTTTTATCTTCTTTCCTTTTTGTTATTTCTCTCCCCACTTTCTTCCTCTGTTAAGAATCATTTTTTTACTTCGCTCCCTTCTGTAACCTGTTCATCTCCGTTGGTGAAAAGCACCGCCGGGACTTGTTAGACCCTCTCTGGTCTGCGCCTATTCTTTATTTATTGACAACAGCGGCGATACAGTGCGGTTAGTTAGCAGTTCTAATAGATGCTCGAGACTTTGGATTAGAAACTAGGAACTCCCAGAGAAACCTACCCACAGTAATGTGAATAAATCAAGCCAAGTACTTACTTAAAACAAAACAAAGCATCTAATTCACCTTACCCAAGCTAATTGCATATAAACAAAAGGCAACCGAAAGGGAAAAAATGCAGACACAAGTAGGATATGAGTTATTTTGTATATTTTGACCCACTCTTTGTCTCACAATCTATTCAGTTATTTTGAAATAAAGTCCCTTGTGATTCTGGGTTAATATGCTTTTTAGAAAACAATATTTTATCACAAAGCTACAAGATTAGTAATTTCCAGGGTTGGCTTCATCTCTGTGATTTCATACCAGCCAGTCTTTGATTTCTCAGATCTGAAGGGGCCTCCTTGGGGAGTGTGGGGGGCACCTCAGCAGTGGCCCTTGCTATGAGAGGACCCTGCACTTGGAGCAAGGCTGAAGGCCAGGGCAGGCCTCAGTTGCCAAAGCTCCCATGGGGAGAGCCTCTTGAGCTTATCTCTGACCAGTTTGCTGCAAGTGACTTGCCAATAGTTGTAATGAAGAGCATGGGTGTGTAGAGGACAAAAGACTCCAGACAAAAATTGTTCACGGTAAGCAACGGAAGTAAAAATACTTTGATTATCTTTATAAACATCTACCTGATCTCCCAATGACATGAGCAGCATGCTCAGTTTGGCCTCGAGCCTGGTATCAGAAGAGTCTGGACACATCCTTGTTCTGTTCCTTCAGATCCAGTCTCTACTGCTACTGTGCCCCGGCATACTGACAGATGCCACCAGTTCCCTTGCCTTCCAGATGCCAGTGGACCCAGAAAGAGAAGGGAGCGAGCTGGGGTAGTTATCCTCCAGCTCCTTCCCTGCCAGCTGGTTGCACCACTCCACCTCCCACAGGTCTAGTTCCTAGAAGGCAGCTGCCTGCCTACAGTACTCTCTGTCCCTGGGGTCTAGTTTCAGGAACTGCTCCTCCACTGGCTTCTCTGGGTCTAAGGGTAATAAGGATGCTCCACTCTTCCTGGCCCTGAAGTATTACGCCAGCCTTAGAGATTTCCATATACCTGGTGTGCACTTTTGTAATAGCCCCTATACTAAATGCTCCTAGGCCTATCCCAGTTTGCCCTCTGCTTCCTACTAAGACTCTGATAAAGTCAGTTGCTGTCTTAATCATGTATTGTGTTCCTTTTCCAACCTAAACTTTCCTGCACTTTGGGCTTGCCCCATGGCCTAGTGGTTAAGGGAACCAGATTTCACACAACCCTCTACGGTTCAGGTTTGTGCCTTGAAAATGGCTGGGCACATGTGCATGTGTGCCCCAAATCTCGCCAGGCTGGAGAAATGGAGAAGGAGAAATTATAGTGTAGCCATACCCTGACGAAAGGGGTGCTTTCTCGCTCCCTCTCTTTCTCTGGTGAGAAAAAATTCCCCCTGAATATGTTAGATGGTGGAACGCTTGCCATGGGTAGCCAGGACTGTGGCTTCTATGCCGTGCATGCATGAGTTGAGCCCACTCTCTGTTAAGAGAAGTCTAGGGAGACCGCAGATGATGTAATGGCTACGTCACTGGACTCCCATGTAGTCGACCACAGTCCAAGTCCCAGACCCAGTGGCTTAAACTCATGCTGGATGTGTGTGTGTGCAAGCCCAAGATCCCAAGAGGAGAATGGAGGAGAAGGGATTGTGGCATGGCCATCCCCCTGGGGTGATTTTTTGCTTTCTGTCTCTCTGTCTCTTTCTGGTGAGTGCACATGCCCTATAGCAAAAACCTCTCAAAAAAGAGAGAGAGAGAGACGTCTGGGGCCTAGGGATGGAGTAGAGATGGTCCACAGTGTCTTACTTTCTTTGAAAAGTTAAAGGTAAACTCGTCCTCTTGGGTGGGGACAGTGCATCCCAGGAAACTTCTCTGCTCTTGCCTGCCCTGCTAGGGCCTCCTGCTCGGTTTTCATCCCTGCCCTGAGAGGTGGGAGATGGTGGTTAATGGTGGTTAAGAAGTAAGAACTCTGGATACTGAGGCCTGGAGAGGACTGTGCTGTCTCAAACCTTCCTTGTCAGCATTCTCCTTCATTGCATATCTGGCGATCGCATATTCCTGCTTCCTGCAGTCCAGAGTCCACGGAGCTGTGGAAGGACAGTTTGCAGACTGTGACCATATTAGCTGGTGAAATTGCATTTCGAATGTCCCGGACTGTCCGGGCAAGCCCATACAGAGTTCTGCTCTCAATCATCTCTTCAAATTAGCCCCGAAGGCCAACACTGAGTTGGCATGATTGTATGTATTATAAAAGACAATTTGAGACCCTGCTCAAGTCCCTCCTCTGGGCTTTTCGGCCAGAGTTAACTCCAGCCATCCTGTGAAGGCCAGCATGTATAATGGGGCCCCCCAAAAAAGCCTCTTCCCTCTGCAGTCTTGGAAGTGGGAGTGCCCTCCAAGGCCAGTCTGTGTATCCATACTCATCTGCACACTGGGCCGAGAAATACCCCGACCCGCCTCACTCACCTCTCTGCCATCCTAATACCTCCTCCATTCCAACCATCTGGAAGCCAAGCATAAGCAGGTTGAATCAGAACCAAGTGACAATGGGAATGGAGCTGCCATAGTGTCTGCCACTTGTCCCTCGGCATATTCCTTCTTCAGGGGTCTTGAGCACAGTCGCTGCTGTGGAGTTTGCAAAAGCAGAAAGAGTAGGTGGGATGGACTGCAGCGCCCAATGAGAGCAGCTGGGTGGTTGGAGGTCAGGGGTCTGTGCGCCCATAAGGGGAGGGCAGCTTGGAAGAGGCGGGCGCCCCCTGCTGCTCCTGTGGGTCCCTGCAGGCTCCCAGCCCTTAGGCTCCGGGCCCCTGCAGCTTTTTCAGGCTGTTGATGAATGAGCCCAGGGCCCCCACAGAGGCATCAAAGGCTCCGTGACAGCTCCCGCTCTGGCTGTAAATTGTCAGGCGCTTGGCTGAAAGAGCTTCGCAAGCTGTTTGTGAGCAGGAGGCGGAGAAGGTTGGCCAATTCAGAATGCGGCTGGGCGCAGTCACCTTTACTTGGAGAGGGAAACGTGGTCAGATGGCTGAGAGCGAGGGCAGCTCGCCTTTGTGGTCGGGATTGATGAATGAGGAGGAATGGCTTTACGAGTCATGAGTCACAAGCGTTTAGGGGGAAAAAAATGCCAAGTGTCAGTAAAGAATGAAAGAACATGCCAGGCAGTCCCCAGGGGGCAAGTAGGGAGGCCTCTTCCAGAGTGCCTGAAACGTCTGCCTTCCGGACTCTGGATTCTCCCCATGATGCAACCTCCCGGCTTCTGCAGAGCTGGAATCAAGGTTGGGATCCCCAGGCCGTGGGCAGGCCTCAAGCTTCACTGACAAAACCTGAGGTTTACAGTGACTCTAACACGGGCAATGGAGATCCCTGTCTGAGTGCATCAGCTTTTCAGACAGACCTTGAAACTACACCAATCCACCTTTCTCTGAAAAAATGGGGGCAAGAATACAAACCTCTTAGAAATGATCATTAGTGGTTTCAATTGCTGGGTCTGATACAGCATGTGGTTGGTGTTTAATACATGGTATTTCCTTTTTTTTGTAATATATTTTTGTTTTTCAGTTTTTTTCTATATGGCATGTGCACTCACTGGAGAGACAGAGAGAGAGAGAAAGTGAGACAGCACCCCTGGGGAGGGGATTGGCCATATAGCAATCCCTTCTACCCCATCTCTCTCTCCTTTTGGGATCCCAGGCACACACATGCAAGAACATGCACCTGGCGTGTTCTTCAAGCTGCTGGGTCTTGGACTTAAACTATGCATTGGCTGTGTGGGCTCCAGCTGCCTTAACCACCATACCATCAGCTGGTCGTATATATGGTATCTCTTCTAAGTGTTTATGAATAAAACCAGGATACTATGTGGGACCACTAGATGGGTAATGGCTATGTCACTGGATTCCCATGTAGTCAACCGAGTTTGAGTCCCGGACCCGGTGGCTTAAGCTCATGCCAACGTGTGTGTGTGCCCAAGATCCCGAGAGGAGAATGGAGGAGAAGGGATTGCAGCATGGCCATCCTCCCCGGGGGGTGATTTCTTGCTTTCTGTCTCTCTGTCTCTCTCTGTCTTTCTGGTGAGCACACGCGTCCTATAGCAAAAAGCTCTCTAAATAAATAAATAAATAAATAAAATAAAACAACCAGGTCACTGTGCAGTCACAGTGGGAATAAGAATGCTCAGACTCCACTCTGGCTAAAACACAGAAGTGAACTTTGCCTGTGAGATGCTGTGGAGATTCAGTTACACCTGCTTTCTCTTCACCAAGAAAATCTAGCTCTCCTCGGCAACTCCAGACCACGTTTACTATCAGACATGGCTCCAGCAGAATGAGCCCAGAGCCCTTGTCAGCTGCCATTGGGAGAGGCTGTGGGCTATAGAAGGGAACATAATTTGGTTGCAGAGAGCAGTACAGAGGAGTAAAGAATTGAACACATGGTAGTATGGGTGCTCCAAGAACCAGATGCCAAGCCAAGATGAAACATACAAGGCTTTCACGAGGGGAAATGCCTTTGGGAGAATGCTGGGAGAGAGCCGGCCAAGGCTGGGGGAGTTATTAGACCAAGATGTGGGTCTGGCCTGAGAGAAGGAAAAGAGGGCAGGAAGGTGATTGGTGATATTCTAGATGCCATACAGTCTCAGGACACTTGGCTAGAGCATTAGAGTCCTAGAGTGCAGCCAGCTGACCTAGGTCAGGAGTGAGCCTGTTTAGGTATCTCTGCCAAGCCCAGTCCTCGATGCATGGCTTCTCTGCAAGCTCAGGGATGGGTTTCAGAGTACAGCAGCTGGGGCCTGTGGTCAGTTTTGCCCCTGTGGTTGAAGGTCTTCCAGGCACATTTTCATAAAAGCCTGGTAACTTTTGGAACAAATTCTACCAAGGCAATATATGATTGAGGTAGGTAGCCAGAACAAAACAGAACCACAAAACAAAGCCAGCCGCAGATCCCGCCCTTCCTATACGAGTTCTGCTTGGTGTGCATTCGCTTTTCCTCTCCTCAAGAGTGACTTGTCTCTACTCCTTGAACCTGGCTTGACCGTGTGAATTGCTTTGACTGCTGGGACATTCGCAACGAGGCACAGCAGAGGCTTGAAAAGTGCTGTGCATTGGGACTTGCCCCTTCATGTCACTTCTGGAGCCTTGAAATCTTCATGCAAAGGGCCTCAGCTAGCCTCCTGGGGGAAGAAAGACAACAAGGAGCAAAGACCAACCACCTTCCTACCACCAGACACGTGAGCAAGGCCATCCCAGACCACCCAGTCCAGTGGAGCCGCCAGTGACCACAGAGACCAGCCAAGCCCAGCTAGAACCAAAAGAATTGCCAGATAACTCATAATATTGTGAAAAAGAATAAATGCTTATTGTTTTAAGTCCCTTAATTTGGGGTTATTACATGAGTAGCAAAAACTAGCTGACATGATTTATGTTGCCATGATGGATGGAGAAGCTGAAATCTGGAGACGTGATGAAGGCCCTTGATGAAATGGGGCTGGCAGGTGGCATGGTGGTTGAGGGCGCTGGACTCCCACATGGCCGACCGTGGTTCATGTCCTGGACCTGGCAACTTGCTTTCTCACTTTCTCTCTCTCTCTTTCTGTCCCTCTTTGGTCAAATTTAAATAAATAAAGTTAAATAAAATAATTCTTTAAAAAAAAAAAGAAGGCCCTTGATGAAATGAAGGATGCTCATCAGTTTTCTTTAGAATCTCTCACACCAAGTTGGGCTTGATTAGAGCTTTAGTTTGGGGGCAGCTTTACTCATTTGTGTTATTTGCCTAGACCCTAGAGTCAACTGAGATTGAGATCCCTAAATTCAGCCCTTAATGAACCTCTTTTGAATGAATGATTCTAAGGCATTAGGAGGCTCTTCTACGACATCAAAGCCGCTAGAACCCAAATGGAGGGATTGCTCATCTTTAGAGCATGGGAGATGAAGACTGCAGGGGGACAGGGACTTTCCCTCACCAGATTATTAACTCCTGCAAGCAGGGAGTAGAACCTTTATTTCTCTTACATTCCTCATGACTATGCCAAGAATAAAGTAGACAGGGACCCAGTAGATGACATAATGATTACATTGCTAGACTCCCATGTAGTCGACCATGGTTTGAATCCCAGACCCAGCGGCTTGAAACTCACACCAGGCATATGTGTGTGTGTGCCCAAAATCCCAAAGAAAAATGGAGAAGAGATTGCAACATGGCTATCCCCCTCGAGGGGTGATTTCTCACTTTCTGTCTCTGTCTCTCCAGCAAGTACACACACCCTATAGCAAAAAATCTCTCTCTCTCTAAAAAAAAAAAAAGAACAAAGTAGACAAAGATCCTCACCCTCATAGGACCTGCATTGTTGAGGAGAGACAGAAAATCAACAGGATAAATGTGTAAATATGTGGGAGATAAGTGCTAAGAATTAAAACTAAACGGGAGAACAGGAAAGGAAAGGATGGACAGAGATCAGTGACATTAAAAAAAAAATTGCTAGAAGGCACGTCTGCTTGCAGGAGAGAGAGAGAAAAGGAAAGTGAGAAACATTTCCCCTGGGGGATGGCCACATAGCAATCCCTTCTCCTTCATTCTCCTTGTAGGATTTTAGGCACGCATGCACACATGCCCAGTGTGTTTTTCAAGCTTCTGGGTCTGGGACTCAAACTGCACAGTTGGGCGCGTGGGATTCAGGCTGCCTTAACTACCATGCCACCAAATGCACCACTCACTGACATTTCAGACAAGGTAGCCTCACTGAGATGGTGACTTTGATGAGAGACTAAAGAAAGAGATAGAAGAGCATTCCACCCAGAGCTCAGTGACCTCCAAGACCAGTGCCTGGTGGAGTGTTAAAGGAACATCAGGAGGCCAGAGCGGGAAGAGTGGAGATGACCCAGGGAAGGAGTCAGTAGGCAGTGAGCTCAGAGAGGTAACCAGGGGCATGTCAGGAGAGTCCTGTACTTCAAAGTGAGGACTCGAAGTGAAATGGGAAGCCATGTGAGACTTAGGAGTAGAGGAGTGAGATGATCTGACAAAACCTAACAGATCCCTCTGGCTGTGGTGTTAAAAATAGCCTGTGAAGAGGCAGGGACAGAGCAGGGGGACCAGTGAGGAGGTTGCTGCGAAGGTTGTGGATTTGCTTTGATCTGAAATCAGCGTTGAGGTGTCTAGCTTCTGGGCCGATGTCAGGAGGAACACTTGATTACCAATTGTGGGGGAAAATATTAAATCGTGTTTTTTTTGCCAGCATTATGGTGCCTGAAAGAGCAGCCAAAAGGACACTGCTTCTGGACCTGAACAAGTTCTGCTTTGATGATGACAGTGAAGCACCAAACAACAAATTCAACTTCACCACGCCATCTGGAGTGGGGAGCAGTGGCAGATTTTTACAGGATCCAGCTGGCTCTGGGAGAATTGTGGTCAGTTAATGGTCATTGCATCATTAAAAGGGCATCAGGGAAGCTGGGCCAACATGCATAGTGCTTTTGCTGCCCTATAGAGAGAAATTTCCAAGGTAACCCCCTCTCAGAGTGACTGTAACTGACCAACTTAATAGTGACTCTGCTTTTCCCATTTGCTCTTTGTTTTACCCGGTTCAGGAATCATTTGTTATGCATAGTTGTGCCTGGGGTGCTAAGGGCTGGATTCTTTCTTGCATAGCGCACACTTTGTGTCTCCTACTTAGTGTGCCTTTATAGATACATCAGTACCCGCTACACGAAAGCACTTTTGTTTATTCGAGTGTCATGCTTGGTGCATGGAGGTGTGACGTGAGGGAAAGCAGGGCTGGGGTCCCCAGTGTGTGTCTTTTTTTTTTTTGAGAAGCTTTTGCTATAGGGCGCGTGCGCTTGCCAGAAAGACAGAGAGAGACAAAGAGACAGAAAGTGAGAAATCACCTCCCTGGGGGTCTGGCCGCAATCCCTCCTCCTCCATTGTCCTCTCCAGATCTTGGGCACCCACACACACACACACCTCGTGTGAGTTTAAGTCACCAAGTCTAGGACTCGAACCCCGGTCAACTATGTGGGAGTCCAGTGACATAGCCATTACTCCAACTGCTGGTTCCCCTCAGTGTGTCTTGATAAATTCCACACCATAGAACCACTGGAAGCCAAAAGGAGAGTGAGACATGGAGGATGTATAGATACCCTCCACTGTAGCTCCACAAGGTGAAAGCAGGACTGGAAGAAGGATGGGCAGTCAAGGTAGGTCTCAATGAGCTGTGTAAGACCTCTGCCTTCAGGGCTTCTATTGAAGGGTGGTGGAGGAGGAGAAGAGAAAAACGATAGAGCAGGGTATGGGGGAGAGGGTCTTGAAGTCACATGCATCAAAAATAAAGCCTCAGACGACAGCAAGCAGCCAAATACCCTTCACCTCACTTCACCTCCCTGCCACCTCCATCTCAGCTCCTTCCATTCCCAAAAAGTCTGACCAACTTTATTCATAGTGTCTCATTATGACTCTTTGTTCATAATGTCACCTAAAAACCAATTTTTTTTTGTTTAGAAGTTAATCTGCATTCACTGTAAGAAATGCAAAAAGTACAGATGAGGATTACCCATCAGTGATAACCACAGCTAATATGTTGCTATTCCCTCTTTTTTTTTAACCATTTTTTTTTTGGGGGGGTGGATCTTGGGCATGCGCGCACACGCACCCAGCGTGAGTTTTAAGCCACCGGGTCCAGGACGCAAACTGCGGTCGATTACGTGGGAGTCCAGCAACATAGCCATTACGCTAACTGCTGGTCCCAATATGTATTCCCTCTTGTCTTTTCTCCTGTGTATGTATTTTGTGTACATTTTATGCATATATGTGTACATATTTTAAATAATGAAAATATCCTGCCATAAGATTCAGTATCATGCTTTTCTCCAACTAATTTGAAGTCAAAAACCTGTGCTGTAAGACAGTAGTTCTTAATAAACATCCTTGTAAATAGATTCTCTCCTGGAAAATGCTTTTGAGTAAAGGTGCCAGTGGTGAACAAAGGTATGGTTGTAACTTTTTAAAGTTCCTCTTGTCATATAGGTGAAATGCTTTCCAGAAAGCTTGTGCCAATTTACATATCCATGAGCAGTGTATGAAAATGTTGTCAGTTCGGTAAACAGAATTGTTTATTCTGTATAATCTAATATTTCTGCTTTAATCTAGTTGATTGGTGATCTGGATTATGAAAATTCAAATAATCTAGCAGCCGGCAATAAATACACTGTGATCATCCAGGTGCAGGACGTTGCCCCTCCTTACTATAAAAGCAAGTATGATTTTTATTTAATTCATGAAGCCTCTTCCTTCAGCAGCAATGACTAAGCAATGTACTCGTTATTGTGGTAGGTACCCACCCTCCCTATCTCACTTGAACTGCTCTTCTGCAGGCTCCTCTCTTTCTTAGCCAAATTACAACACACAAGAATCTTTGAAGGGTCTCTCCACCAGTATTTTCCCTTTCCAATGCATCTTCCACATTTTTTTTAAAGAATTATTTTATTTAACTTTAGTTATTTATTTACATTTTTAATTTGACCAGAGAGAGACAGAGCGAGCGAGAGAGAGAGAGTGAAAGTGAGAAAACAAGCCACCAGGTCCAGGGCATGAACCGCAGTCAGCCATGTGGAAGTCCAGTGCCCTCAACCGTCATGCTGCCTGCCGGCCCCCATCCTCCACATGTCTGTCAGTGATTTTTCAGGAAATGCAGATGCCATAGTATTACTTTCTTGGTTAAAGCCATTGGATGTTTCCTGTAGTTGTCAAGTTCAAGTTCAAACCCTTTGGCTTGGCATTCAAGGACTTTCATCATAACTCTCCAGCTTCATTCTCCATCTCTCACTCCAAGCCCCCTTTGATCCAAGTAGGCCAGACATCTTGCAATTTTTCTGAGTGATGCAGTTTTACACCTTGGTGCTTTTGTA
The DNA here is from genome assembly GCF_000334495.1 of Tupaia belangeri chinensis. Taxonomy (NCBI): domain Eukaryota; kingdom Metazoa; phylum Chordata; class Mammalia; order Scandentia; family Tupaiidae; genus Tupaia; species Tupaia belangeri. The sequence goes on from NW_006159735.1 coordinate 1,783,838, forward strand.
CATGCCTAGAAATTCCCCCATCCCTCCCCTATCCCATTCGTCTAACTCTGTCCTTGCGAGGCTCAGATTGTACTTCCTCCTCCTCTGCTTCTGTAATGTCCCGTGCATGTGTTTATATCAAAGGATGAAGACCATAACACCTTGAAGGCAGGAATCGCCAGTTCTTATTTACTTTGTATCTGTTATACACAGAACCTGAACACAGAAGATGCTTTAAAAATGTGGAATAAACAAACAGATCTGTAAGGATTGCAATTTAATTTTTTTCTATTTCCATTTTTAGATAACATCTACATTTATATCATAACAAGCCCAGAAAATGAGTTTTCTCTCATCTTTGATTATCCAGCCTATGTATTTAGTGTGTCAGAAACGAGACCAGGTATGTAGCAGTCTTGACGGTGCTGTTGGTAGACTCCATCCAAATGCATGTTCTGCGGAGGGAATCTCCCTTCCCAAGCCCCACGTGCAGGAATTCACAGCTGATTAGTGTTTATTGCACCTCTTATGTTTTTTAAATTATCCTGGCTGCTGAGGAGTCCTCCAGGTTGAAACTTGGATTTTTAAAACTGTTGACTTAAACCTCATTTCTCTGAAATCCCTGATTGCTTTTTTGTCTGTTTGCCTTGATTCTGCCAGTCCTCCCATTGTGCAGCATAAGTTTTCTCTTGGTCTTTACTGTGATTTTGGTTTTTTTTTTTTTTTAGAGAGATTTTTGCTGTAGGGCACATGTGCTCACCAGAGAGACAGAGACAGAAAGCATCATCCTCCCAGAGGCGATGACCACACCACAATCGCATTTCCTCCATTCTCCTCTCCGAATCTTGGGCACATGTGCACACATGCCTGGCATGAGTTTTAAATCACCAGGTCCAGGATTCAAACCATGGTCAACTAATGGGAACCCAGTTATGTAACCAATCCTTCACTGTGATTTTTATCCAGCTCACTCAGAATTAAAATTTAAAAATTGGGACCAGCAATTGGTGTAATGGCTATGTCGCTGGACTCCTGCGGTTCAAGTCCCAGACCCAGTGACTTAAACTCATGCCGGGCACGTGTGCATGCGTGCCCAAGATCCCAAGAGGAGAATGGAGGAGAAGGTATTGTGGTGTGGCCATCCCCCCGGGGGGTGATTTCTTGCTTTCTGTCTCTCTGTCTCTGTCTTTCTGGCAAGCGCACACGCCCTATAGCCAAAAGCCTCTCCAAAAAAAAAAAAAGAATTTAAAAATAAAGGAAGGCAGGCCAGCAGGTGGCATGGTAGTTAAAATGCTGAACTCCCACATGGTCAACACAGTCTGAGTCCCAGACCTGGCAGCTTTCTCTATCTCTGTCTCTTGCTCTTTCTGTGGTGAGCACACGTGCCCTATAGCAAATTTTAAAAATAATAATAAATAGGGACCAGCAGTTGGCATAATGGCTATGTTGCTGGACTCCCATGCAGTCAACTGTGGTTCAAGTCCCGCACCTGGTAGCATACACTTATGTCAGGTGCGTATGCATGCATGCCCAGGATCCTGAGAGGAGAATGGAGAAAGGATTATAGCATGGCCATCTCCCCTGGGGGGTGATTTCTGGCTTTCTGTCTCTCTGTTTCTCTCTGTCTTTCTGGCGAGTGCACGTGCCCTATAGCAAAAACTTTTCAAAAACTAAATAAATAAATAAATAAAATTAAATAATGCTTTTAAAAGATTTTAAAGTAAAAATGAAGAGAGATTTTCCATGTCTATATTTCCTTCATTTAAGAACAAAATAAGGGGGTTGGCAAGTGGCTTGGTGGTTAAGGTGCTGGATTCCCACATGGCTGACTGCAGTTCAAGTCCCAGACTTGGAGGCTTGCTTTCTCACTTTCTCTTGCTCTGTCTCCCTCTGGTGAGTGCATGTGCCCTATAGAAAATTAGAAAAACATAATAATAAATAAAGTTAAATTTTTTTTTTAATAAAAACAGAGACTTTTCTTTTCTCTCCTACCAGGATTCATTGGAGGCCTTCTTTTGTGCGCTTTATTATTATTTTTTAACTTTTGAGAGATTTTTGCTATAGCATGCATGCACTTGCTGGAGACACAGAGAGAAAATGCAAGAAATTATCTCCTTCCAGGGGAAATAGCTATGCCACAATCCCTCTCATTCATTCTCCTCCTGGGATTTTTGGCACGTATGCGTGTGTGCCCGGTGTGAGTTTCAAGCCACTGGGTCTGGGACTTGGAACTGCCGTCTGCCATGTGGGGGGTCCAACACTTTAACCACTATGCCACCTGCTGGCCCCTGAAGGTATTATTAACTCAAATAATCTAGTATGTTAACTCACTCATATAATATATTTCTCATAGCTTTTGATCTTTAGAACTTGGGTAATTCCCCCTCTTTGTTTTACTCTCCCTCTTTATGATGGTCTCCATCTTCTGACAGTAAGTTTCAAAACAAAACACAAAAGGAAAGTCCAAGCTTAGCTGTAGTGACACAGGTAGTAAGGCACAGCTGTGCAATACTTGAACCACATGGGAGGGCCAGGTTCAAATCCTGGATCCAGAATCCAAATTTACCTGAACATGGCAGGCATGATTCTGGCTGCCTGAGAGGCTAGGGGGAGGTTCACAGCATACTGAACTATCAGGGACACCTCTCTCTCTCATGAAAGAAAGAAAGAAAATAGCTTTTTATTATTTTCTTGAAATGAAAAGTATCCAAAAAAAAAGGCTTTAGTTCCTTTTACCTTTACCCAGTGAATAACAAATTCAGCCAGAATGGGCTTGTTATGAATTCGTGGATCTTACTACAATTATTTTTGATCACCTACTTTGGGTCACATACTTAGAACTAGGGCCATAAAATTGAGTATGAGACGGTTTCTGCCTCTGAGAAGTATAATTTATGAGAAAGAACTTCTATAAAATAAGCAAGCCAGAACTTGAGCAGTCCCACCGACATTTATGAAATAAGCAAAGTAGAACAGTATTTAAAGACTACATTTTGTAATCATTAGTTGCTAAATTCTTAAAAATTATTTATGTTTTCTCTTGTTCATAAGAGCAATTTATGTTTGTTATAGAAAACTTGGAATATTATGGCAGGTGCCGTGGTGGTTAAGGGTACTGGACTCCCACATGGCTGACCATGGTTTGAATCCCAGACCTGGTGGCTGCTTTCTCACTTTCCCTCTCTCTTGTTCTCTCTTACTCTGTTACTCTCTGGTCAAATTAAAATAAATGATAATAAAAAATAGTATATAAAAAAAGAAAACATGGAAAACTAGAGGCTTTTAGATAACATTGCTGCAAAAAAGATCAATGCATAAGGGTGAATATTCTTCGCACTGTTGTTTATGAGAACAAGGTAATTGGTGTTCTTAGAGCCTATATAAAGGCATGCATTGTCTTTTACACCTGACAGTACTGCTCAGATCATAGGGCCTGTTACCTGGCGGATGCTCATTAGCATTATTTAAATCTAATAGAATTGAAGATATAAAACATACAGAGTTTGAACAGCAAGGAAACCTCCCAAAGTCTTTCTGCCTATGGCAGTAAAGATGTGTGTTTCTGGATCATCCTCCCCCACCCAACTTGCAAAGCAGGACTAATCTCAAGTACTTTATTCCTGCAGCTAGAACCAGAGTTGGACGGGTCCAGGCGACTGATAAAGACTTCCCGCAGAGTAGCATCACATACTCCATCTCTTCTGGAGGGGCCAGCTTCCAGTACCCAAATATATTTTGGATTAATCCCAAGACAGGAGAACTTCAACTAATAACTAAAGCAGACTATGAAACAACCCCCATCTATGTTCTTGAAATCCAGGCCACCAACGGCGAGGACACAAGCTCAGTCACTGTGAGTGGGGCTGTTGGGTGTATTCACTCTATCCCAACTGGTTGACTCAGAATGTGGCCGCAGCCATGGGGACTCTTCTCATCATGCAGACATGATGGGAAGCAAGGAGTGTGGCCCTGAAAATAAAAGTTTATTTCTTTGAGGCCTGAGTTTGTGGGTAATTCAGAAAAGTGCTGAACTAAATAAACAGACTTTGGGATATCCGCTGAACCCACAAAGCCACTTTGTGGGGCAGGGTTGGGTTCCTCCTGTGGCCCCTTAAATCTTGCTTGGTTTTCACTGTGGGCTTGTGGCAAGACGCACACTGCCCAGGAATGGGGTGTGGTTTTGTAGTTATGCATTTCCTCCCCAAGGGCAGTTGGTCATGTTTCTACCCCACTCTCCATACACACCAGATGAAGTAGATCTTAAAATGATGCTATGTTTGGGACCAGCAGATGGTGTAATGCTTATGTTGCTGGACTCCCACATAGTTGACCGTAGTTCCAGTCCTGGACACAGCAACTTAAAACTCACGCTGGGCACATGTGCGTGTATGCCCAAAATTCCAAGAGGAGAATGGAGGAGAAGGGATTGCAGTGTGACCGTCCCCCCCCCGGGGGCGGGGTTCTTGCTTTCTGTCTCTATCTCTCTGGCAAGTACACATGCCCTATAGCAAAAAAATCTCTCTCTCGGGGCCAGCAGATGGCATGGTGGTTAAGGGTGCTGGACCATGGCTGACCATGGTTTGAGTCCAGACCTAGCAGCTTGCTTTCTCACTTTCTCTTTCTCTCTTCCTCTCTCTCTCTCTCTCTCACACACACACACACACACACACACACACACACACACACACTCTGTCCCTCTCTTGCCACAGTGAAATAAATAAATAAATGAATGATTCAGAGTCAGTAGTTCTGAGGCCTGAGATTCTGCATTTCACACCTGTTTCCAATTGAGCTGGTCCACAGCTACAGTCAGAGCAGCAAGGATCTAATAGGTCCGTGTTGTCATTATCTGAGAGCAAGGCGATGGCCACAAAGACCCAACTATTTCTTAGTCTTTCCCATTAGTCAAGTGAAAAGGCATGAAGGCAAAATGAACTCAGCTCACAGCAGGCAGCTCTGTGTGATGCAGACAATGACTGCTCTGACTCAGGAGACCGAGTTCATTTCTCAACTCTGATCCCAATTTTCCGAGGGGCTCTGGGCAATGCTTATCTCCGTGCCTCTGTTTCTCTGTCTTTTAAATAGAGAGTCACCTGATCACTCAATGCCTGAATAGTCCAGTTCCTCCGATGACTTGCTTTAAATGAATGGGATAATGTTTTTAATGATGTGTGAGGCTTGCCACTGCTAGAAGAAGAAAGTTGGAGATAATTGCAGTGTTTGTTAGGCTGGTCTTTTTTTTTTTTTTTTTTTAACTGAATGGATTCTACTTTGGGTGCTAGCTAGAGTGAACATTTCAATTTATTCCTGGGCTCAGAAATAGCTGAAATCCCCAAATTTCAAAGGTAGAATGAATACGACTCAAAATTCATAAGCTTTTAAAAAGAGTGATGAACTAAATGATCACATAAGTCCCTTTCAGGGCTGACATCCTGTGATTCTGTGCTGGCAGGTGTCCCAGTCTATATTCCAATTCACCAGGCATAACAGACAGCGATGAAAGAGAATAGGCCAGCCCCAGCTTATGGCGGGTTAGCTCCGAGGCTTAGCGCGGTGCTGATAGCCCAGCCTACAGACCAGATCCCAGCTTAACCAGGCCCGTGCGTTCTGTCCCAGTGCTTCTCCACCCGGGCTGCGAATTAGAGTCAGCTGGGGAACATTAAAAAGTGCTTAAGTCCCACCCTCTGGGGAGTCCAATTCATTTAGTCTGAAGCAGGCCCAAGAAAGCGGGGTTCAGGGTTGTGAAACATTGCCATACATGTCAAAGTTGGAAAATGAACTTTTTCAATTGATTTTTGTTTGAGAGACTTTTTTGCTATGGGGTGTATGCGCTCATCAGAGAGACAGAAAGAGACTAACAGAAAGTGAGAAATCACCCCCCCACACACACACCAAGGGGATGGCCACGCCACAGTCCCTTCTCCATTCTCCTCTCAGGATTTTGGGCACGCACACACACACACACACATTCAGCATGAGTTTCAAGCTGCTGAGTCCAGGACTCAAACTACAGTCAGCCACGTGGAAGTCCAGCAACATAACCATTATGCTATCTGCTGCTCCTGAGAATGAACTTCTGATTGACAGAGGACAGTGAGCAAGGGAGCACATGGGGTTACCAAGAATCTATAACTGTTACCAGGAAAAGAACTCAGCATGATCTGTGGTGAGCCATGTGTCTAGGTGCATGTGTAGGGGTGTGTGTGAGTATACATGTTCACCTTACACACACACACACACACACACACACACACACACACACTTTAGAAGTTAAGAGCGTAGGGCGAGGAGTAGGACAGACCTGAATTCAGATCCACTGCTCACCAGCTGGAAAGTCATTACCTAATCTATGCCTCTGTTTCCTCATCTGTAAGACGGGACTAATGTGTTATCTATCTTATGTGAGGTTAAATGAGCAAGTCCAGGCAAAGTGCTGAGCCTGAGAAGTGCCTGACTTACCACACTCACGAAGTCTCAGTTGTTAGGAATGACTACCTTCTTGCTGCTCTAGGTTACCGTGAACGTCCTCGACGAAAATGACGAAAAGCCCATTTGCGCCCCAAACTCTCATTTCCTGGCCATCCCAGTGGATCTGAAAGTTGGTACAAACATTCAGAATTTCCAGCTGACGTGTACTGACCTGGATTCCAACCCCAGATCTTTCCGTTATTCCATGGGCCCAGGTATAGTTGTCAGCCCCTGGCCCTGCCTGGTGGGGGGGTGGGAGGGGCGTCTGTGCTTACACGCTGATCTGGGCACAGGTGGGGTAGAATCAGGCCACATTTGGGATGAGGAGTCTCATGTCCCTGTGCTTCCTCGTACTCCTTTTGGCTTCTGCTTCTCACCCAAGTCTGCCCAGAGGCCCATACATGGCAGCCCAGAGGCCAGAGGGAGAGTGACTCCCTTTGACGGGGACTGCAACCTCCGAATTTCCAGACTGTGATCAGAGTCATAGATCATATTAGTGTAGGTTTAAAAAAATTTAGTCCAACTCCTCAACCCCCTCGTACAGTGGGGGCAGGGAATCCCAGCCCTCTCTCTGGATAATAATAGATTAAATAGATTAAATGCATTTCAAAATGTGTCCTCAGGAATTCTCTTCTGCTCCATTCATTTTCTCTCTTTAAAAATATACCATCATGGGGGGCGGGGAGCACCCCTCAATGGAAATTAAACCAAAATAGCTCATCTAATGAAGTGCTGGGGCCAGAGATTTAAACCCAAACAAGCAGAGCAATTCCACGGGCAAGAGTACAAAAAAAAGCCATCTCGGCCTCCTGCTGAGCCCTTGGCAGAGCAGGAACTCGAGCAGCAGGAAGCCTCTGGAGCAGGCTGTGTCACAAAACCCAGGGGCAGAAACTGCCTGAGACTGCAGTTGCCGAGGATGGAAATAATCCATACTGAGAACCCTTAGGCCTTTATGGAGCACTTTGCTGCTAAGGGACTAAAAATTGCATCATCTCCTGCTCCATTTACTGGTGTTCAATCGGTAATGAGTCTGGAGCCACCGGAGGAATGAGCAGGAGTGTGCTCAGGCTGGCAGCCTCTCTGCCCCAGGCTCCTTCAGCCTCAACAGAGCTGTGCATATGTTTAGGGGGCGTGATGGGCTGGGTTCAGGAGGACCTGGGGCAGTGATCTCTGCAGAGCCAGGAGGCACCTTCCTTTGGGGGACTCTAGGGACAGCTGTAACCAGTGTGACCAGCCAGGTTCCATGAAAGACACAGGGTGAACTTGGACTATGGCTGGGAAGGCGGCTTGCTCTGCCCCCTTCTGGCCCACTCATTGGTTGGTCAGTTACGCGTATTTCCAGATAAATGCTTGATGATGAGCTAGAGGGGCTGCCCAGGGTTATGACATCTCTCTGCCTGATGCTCAGTAAAACAGCACCAGAATAGGTGTGCTATTGCTTTGCTTTTTTTTTTTTTTAATTTTTCCTATAGAGTGTGTGTGCTCACTGGAGAAAGAGAGAGAGAGAAAGCACCCCCTGAAAAGGATGGCCATGCTGCAATCCCCTTTCTTCCATTCTCCTCTCGGGATTTTGAGCATGCACTCACACATACCCAGTGTTTTTCTCAAGCCATAGGGCCCAAGGCGTTTATACTCTGCATTCGTAGCCACTGTGGTTATAAGCAAGAGTTTCTTAGCACTAATGAGATCTGGTGCAGTTAAGGCCTGTAGCACATCACAGACCCAGCCCTGGAGCGTCAGAAACGTGGTCTGCAGTTAAGGACATTTCAGGAATAGGCTGAATGCAGTGTTTTTCTAACCCTTTGTTTCTCACTCTGTTTTCTTCCTTTACTAACATCCACATATCAAATCTCATTTAGGCAACATCAACAATCATTTCACCTTCTCTCCCAGTGCCGGATCCAATATCACACGCCTACTGCTCGCCTCTCCCTTTGACTACGCTGGTGGACTTGATAAGCTCTGGGACTACAAACTACTTGTCTACATCACTGATGATAATTTGCTGTCCGGCAGGAAAAAAGCTGAGGCTCTTGTTGAAACAGGGACAGTGACACTGAATATTAAAGTCATTCCCCACCCAACTACGATCATCACAACAACCCCCCGGGTAAGTGCTCTGAGAGCTGGAACCCCAGCCACCTTCTCATGTGGCCTATGGTGGTAGAGCTCTTTGGCCCAGGAAAAATGTGGGATGAACTAAAAAAGTTGCAGTATTAAGATGTTGCCCAAAATGGCAACCGAGGACTGGATTGGAGTAGCCATGGGTGGTAGAAAAAGTTCTGGGTGAGGGACCAGCAGTTGGCATAATGGCTATGTTGGACTCCCGTGTCGTCAACCGCGGTTCGAGTCCCGAACCCGGTGGCTTAAAACTCATGCTGGGTGCATGTGCATGCGTGCCCAAGATCCCGAGAGGAGAATGGAGGAGAAGGGATTGCGGCGTGGCAATCCCCCCTGAGGGCTGATTTCTTGCTTTCTGTCTCTCTGTCTCTTTCTGGTGAGCATATGTGCCCTATAGCAAAAACCTCTCCAAAAAAATAATAAATAAATAAACAAATAAAGTTCTGGATGAGACCTTGGGTTCCTAAACCCATTGACTTCTCCTATTCTGATAAAGAAAGAGGTGCATTTGCGGGGCTAGCAGGTGGCATGGTGGTTAAAGATACTGGACTCCCACATGACTGACCGCATTTTGAGTCTTGGACCTGGCAACTTGGTTTCTCTCTCTCTTTCTGTCTTTCTCTGGTAAAATAAAACAACAATAATAATAATATCAAATAAAGTAATAAAAAAAAGAAAGGGGTGCATTTGTGCAGGGGCCTGTGACCTCTCAGACATTGACCACTGTTTTAGTCTATCACTACTGAATACCACACTGGGTAATTTATAAAGAATAGAGGTTAATTTCACTCATAGTTTTGGAGGCCTAAAGTCAAGGGCTGCATCTGATGAGGGCCTTCTTGTTATGGGGACTCCCTGCAGTGTTCTGAGGCAATGCAGGGCATCACATGGCCAAAGTCGAGCCTGTGTGTCCATGTCTAGGTTTGTGTCTTCCTCTCTTTATCATGGGGGCCCTACCTTGAGGACTTTATCTAATCCTAATCACCTCCTAACAGCCTCAACTCTTTCTTTCTTTGGAGCGGCTTTTCCTATAGGGCGCGTGCCCTCGCCAGAAAGACAGAAGGAGACAGAGAGACAGAAAGTAAGAAATCACCCCCGGGGGGAGTGGGGGAAGGGGATGGCTACGCTGCAATCCCTTCTCCTCCATTCTCCTCAGGATCTTGGGCATGCACGCACATGTGCCCAGCGTGAGTTTAAGCCACTGGGTCCAGGACTCGAACTGCGGTAGACTACATGGAAGTCCAGCAAAATAGCCATTACACTATCTGCTGGTCCCGGTCTCAACTCTTAATCCCATAGTTGGATTGAGTTTCCACCCTTTTAGTATACTCACGACATACAAAATTTCTATACATGTGTTTGATGGGGACATGCTCAAACCATAGTAGCCACCTGTGGCATGGCGGCCAGTTTTCATGGGCACAGGCTAGTTGTTTTCTGCTCTGCTTGCTCTTAAGAGTCATTGCAAAGCCAACAGGTGGCATGGTGGTTGAGGCGCTGGACTTCCACATGTTCAACTATAGTTTGAGTCCCAGACTTGGTGGCTTGCTTTCTCTCGCTCTCTCTTTCTTCTGTCTCTGGGAAGTGCACGTGCCCTATAGCAAATTAATAATAATAATAATAATAATAAATTAAATTAATAATTATTTGGGGAAAAGAGGAGTCATTGCAAGTCAGCGTCCATGAAGGCAGACAGATAACTGCTGGGCGCTTGTCTTTACTTCTTTACAAGAGTTACCATGTGTCAATCCATACCCCACTCTTCACCTCCACTTCATACAAGTTTATCTAACCAGGGCCAGCAGGTGGCATGGTGGTTAAGGCACTGGACACCCCCATATGACTAACCATGGTTCAAGTCCTGGACCTGGTGGCTTGCTTCCTTACTTCTCCTCTCTTTCTTTCTGTGTCTCTCTATGGTCAAATTAAAATAAATGAATGAATAAATAAAATTAAATAAATAATTCTTTTTTAAAAAAAGTTTATCTAATGTACAATTGTTAATTTAATGCCTATATTTCCAGTCACTTTAGTAAATAAATCAAAATGATCCCTGCTCTCCTGAAGCTTAATGCATGGGACAGTGGTTCTGAAAGTGTGGTCCCAAACCAGTAGCATCAGGGTCACCTTGAAACGTGGTAGAAATGAACATTATCAGGCCTACCCTCGATTAGTAAAGTTATACCTCACCCATTCATGACCATCACCACAAACTCCAGGGAACGAGGTTGGAACCTGAAATCCCCAACCCTATCCTCCCACTTACTGGATTGGAACCTCTGGAGGCGAGACCCAGCAATTCGTGAGTGTGTGTGTGTGTGTGTGTGTGTGTGTGTGTGTGTATTTAAATCTTTGCCAAAGGGCATGTGTGTTCATGTGGCCTCACCATAGAGGGAGAGAGACAGCAGGAGGGAAAGTGAGTAATCACCCCCTGGGGGGAATGACTACGCCATAATACCTTCTTCTCCTTTCTCCTCCTGGGATTTTGGGCTTGCATACATACATGCCTGGTGTGATTTTCAAGCTGCTAGGTTCAGGACTTGAACTACAGTCAGTCATGAGGGAGTCCAGCACCTTAACCACCTGCTGTCTCCTCTGTCCTCTGTGTGTGTGTGTGTGTGTGTGTGTTTTAATTTGCCAGATGGTGTGTGTGCTTTTAGAGAGAAAGGGAGTGAGAAAGCACCCCTCATGGGACGTGGTCATGCGACCATCCCTTCTCCATCACCTCTCCTTCCTTCTGAGATGCTGGATGCACACATGCTTGGCATGTTTCTCAAACTGCTGAGTCTGAGATTTGAACCATTTAGTTAGCCATATAGGATCCACCTGCCTTAACTACCATGCCACTGGCTGGCCCCAATTTGTATTTTTAATAAAATGTACAAGGGACCAGCAGGTGGTGTGGTGGGTAAGGCACTGGACATTCCCACATGGCCAACCATGGTTCAAGTCCTTGACCTGGTGGCTTGCTTTCTTACTTTCTCTGTCTCTCTCTCTCTGTGTCCCCTCTCTGATTAAGCTAAAATAAATAAATGAATAAATAAAATTAAATAAAATAATTCTTTAAAAAATGAAATAAAATGTATAAGGAATTCTGAAATGCATTAAAGTTTGAGAGCCATTGATCAACAAGGGGGGACAGATTACAAATAAGTACACAAATTAGATCCAGTAGGTGGTGCGGAAGTTAAGGCGGGTGGAACCCACATGGCTGACTGAGCAGTTCAGGTCTTCAACCTGGCAATTTAAAAATGCTGGGCACGTGTGCATGTGTTCCCAAAATCCCTAGAGGAGGATGGAAGAGAAGGGATTGTGATGTGGCTATTCCCCACTGGGGATGATTTCTCACTTTCTCTTTCTCTTTCTCCTTGGTGAACACTATATAGCAAACGAAAAAATAATATTAATTATTTTTTTTTAAAGATTTTGCCATAGGGGGGAACCAGCAGTTAGCGTAATGGCTATGTCGCTGGACTCCCATGTAGTCAACCGCGGTTCGCATCCTGGACCCGGTGGCTTAGAACTCACGCTGGGCACGTGTGCGTGCATGCCCAAGATCCCAAGAGGAGAATGGAGGAGAAGGGATTGCAGTGTGACCATCCCTCCTGGGGGGTGATTTCTCACTTTCTGTCTCTCTGTCTCTCTCTGTCTGTCTGGCGAGCGCACGCGCCCTACAGTGAAAATCTCTCCAAAAAAAAAAAAAAAAAGATTTTGCCATAGGGTACATGCTCTTGCTAGAGAGAGACAATGAGAGAGAAAATGAGAGATCAGCCCTTATGGGGGATGGCCATGCTGCATTCCCTTCTCCATTCTCCTTCTGGGAATTTGGGCACTCATACACACATGACCAGTGTGAATACCAAGCTGCCAGGTCCAGGACTTGAACTGCAGTCGGCTGTGTGTGAGTGCAGTGCCTTAGAACTATTCCACCTGCAGGCCCCTATATTGTTTTTTTTTTTTTAAGATTTTTTAAAACTTTATTTATTTATTTATTTTTAATTTGACCAGAGAGGGACAGAGTGAGAAAGAGGGGGAAAGTGATAAAGCAAACTGCCAGGTCCAGGACTCAAACTGCAGTCGGTCATGTGGGAGTCCAGCACCCTTAACCAGCAGGCCACCTGCCAGCCCCAATATTGACGTCTTCATCCCCTTTCTCCTCCTCTTCTTAGTAAAAACTACATCCCTGGCCAGCATTACCATACTTGTGACATGCCAGAACAAAATGAGTGAGAATCTCAGAAAAGCACCTGTGAAGGTGACCAGTATCTGCTTATCAGAGTCTTACCAAGAGCTCGCTAATATTTCTTTCTCCTGGGGAACAGCAGGTGGTTAAAGTGCTAGTCACCCCAACATGGCTGAAGTCCTGGACCACATGGTTCAAGTCCTGGACTTGGTGGCTTACTTTTTCACTTTCCTCTTTCTTTCTCTCTCTCTCTCTCTCTCTCTGTGTGTGTGTGTCTGGTCAAATTAAAATAAATTATTATTTTTAAAAAATTTCTTTCTCCTGGGCTTGAGTCACTGTGACCTCAATGAATGGAGGCAAATGGCAACACCAAGGACTTTCTGTGTGGTAGGAGCCAGGAGGTGCCCCTGAATGAGAAATTGCCACCTTTCATGGGCTGACAGCATGACCCGATTGTGACGGCTCCCATCCTGAAATCTCCATCCCTTGTTTATTATCTGTTTCTGCGCTAGGAAGCAGATGCTGAACTTGAGGATTCACTGTGATAGCGGCCCACTCATCTGGCTGCCTGTAGTTGAGAGAACACTGAAAACGTACGAGGTGTTAAAAAACAACTTCCATGGCTTCAGCCTTCTCAGTGAGAGACAATAGCTATATTAGTCCCTGGGTTATGCTGTGATATGGCAGGAATAAAAGCCATGTAGACTTTAGCTTGTGGGAAAGTGAAGGACAGAGAATGGAATTAGGCCTAGAGTTGCTTCTCCGATCCCTAAAGTTTCTGGATTTTGATCTAATGAATGTCTGCAAAGGCTAAAAATGAAGTGATAGGTTAAAGCAACAAGAACTGTGACTACACAGATGTCCAATTTAGAGAGCAAGAACAGAGAGGAATAAACACCCACCACAAGGAAGTGCTGAAGGTTAAAAACATTACACCCTCCACTCACTCTCCCTATTCTGTGTCGTTCAAGCCCAGAATCACCTACCAGATCCTGAGGAAAAACGTTTATTCTCCATCTGCGTGGTATGTGCCTTTTGTCATCACCTTGGGCTCCCTGTTGCTTCTGGGTCTCCTGGTGTCCCTGGTCATTGTGTTGGCCAAAGCCATCCACAGACACTGCTCCTGCAAGACTGGAAAGGACAAGAAACCTCAGTGAGTTGCCAGCGGGCTGGGCCCTTTCCTCCACTTCCTACAGGACACTTCCTGGAGAGGTCCAGAGAGAAGGATAGAGAGTCGGGATTTTTCTGTTGACCGGGGTACCCAGAGGGAAGGAGGGAAAAGGAGATATGGGGAAGGAATTCCAGCTCCCCTCCCCTTGTCCCGGTTTACACTCCATGTCACCTGATAGGTGAAGAATGGTTATTCCTTCAGCTTCTCCAGGCCATGCACCCTGTCCGTAATGGGTTTTCTATGAAATTGGGGTGTCAGCCTTTTGGTGACTTTACTGGATAAAAGTTTCTAAAAAGCCCTGTTGTGAGTAATGATAGAATAAGCCAGTGCTCTTATTTGTAAAATATTTAAAGGAAAAGATAGGATTAAAGGAAGTGTGTGCACACACATACTCACACACACACACACACACACACACACACGGGAATTAAGCTTTTGGCTCTAGTGACTTAGCTGGGATTTTGTGAGACTAAATAATCATTGTTCTTTTGCATGTGGCCCTGTCTCTTACTCTCAAGGGCTGTAAACATAGGTCTGTTTTCTGTCCTTCCTGTTCTTACCTGTTCACAGTAATATGGCTCTTATTGTGATAATCTGTTGCGTGTCTTTTACTGCCTAAAATAAGGTGCAAATGGGCATCACAAATCCAAAAATCCCAGAACCAAAATGCTCTGAAATTCAAATCATTTTTTTTCTTTTGGGAGAGATTTTTGCTATAGGGCGTGTATGCTCACCAGAAAGACAGAGAGAGACAGAGAGACAGAAAGCAAGAAATCGCCCCCCAGGGGGGATAGCCACGCCGCAATCCCTTCTCCTCCATTCTCTTCTTGGGATCTTGGGCACGCACGCACACGCGCCTGGCGTGAGTTTAAGCCACCGGGTCCAAGACTGGAACCGTGGTTGCCTACTTGGGAGTCCAGCGACATAGCCATTACACCAACTGCTGGTCCCTGAAATTCAAATCTTTTTGAATGCCAAGATGACCCCATTAGTGGAAAATTTCACACCTGACCTCATGTGACAAGGTCACAGTCAAAATGCTTCAATGAAATTATTACATAAACTACCTTCCTGCTAAGTGTATATGAGACATAAATACATCTTATGTTTACACTTGTTTCCCATCCTCAAGATGTCTTATTAGGTATATGCAAATATTCCAAAAATCTGAAAAACAAACAAACAAACAAAAACAAATCCAAAATGGTCCCAAAAAGTTTGGATAAGGAATACCCAACTTGTAATAGTGTGAAGTAAAGAGAACACTGAACTCTAGAGCCAGGTTTCTGGATTCTCAGGAATTATTACTACTAGAGCTTGATGGCTCTGAACCTGGGTTTTGGAGTTAGACAGGACCTGGGTTCGAATCTTAGCTCTACCATTTCTGAATATACAACTTTCCTAAGAGACAACCTCTGTGACTTCAATTTCATTATGTGTAAAACTAAACAATTAAATGAGCACATGGAAAGAAAGCACTTACCACTGTTTCTGACAGAGTAAATGCCATAGCCATCATTTGAAAATCTTGTTGCATTATTCTGAACAGCTGAGTCCCAGTGAGTTTAGGATTTGAGTTGCAGTTCGGCTCCATGTCCAAGTATCTCAGGGCATTGGAACTTCTGAGTTTCAGGATTCCTCACTGGTAAAAAGGAACAGTAAGTAAGGGGCTGGCAGATGGCGTGATGGCTAAGGACACTGGACTCCCACATGACTGACCTGGGTTCAAGTCCCAGACCAGGAGGCTGGCTTTCTCACTTTCCTTCTCTCTGTTCCTCTCTGGTCAAATATAAATAAAGAAATATAGTTAAGTAAAATAGTTCTTTTTTAATAAAAGAGGAAGGGTGATAAGACTTGTGTGCCTTTAAAAATATTTTGAAGATTAACTATTAGTTGCCAAATAATTTAAACTCTGTGGATGAAAGACTGTATAAGAGTATAAGGCGTTCGTTAGCACCAAGATGTACGTTGCATTTTGCCATATTTATTGGGGAAGTTTGTTGCTATTGGCAACCTTGACTTCAAGGTAAGAAATCCTTGGGCATCTGCTGCAATTAAAAAAGGCATTTTTGTTTGGACTCTGCTCACAAATTGACTCAGGGGAAAAAAAACAAAAGCTAGCTCTGGACGAGTGATTCTTAGCTTGTAAGATGGTGGTATTTTGTAAAATAGGATTTGGGTAGACATTCTTGAAGGAAGTAATCTAGTAGACACTGCAGCACGTGCAATTTAGGGCTAATGTTAACCATGCACCTTTAATGTGTTTTTTTAAACTTATGTTCTAAATAATTACTTTCAACATAGTTGACTTAAAAAAGAAAAAATGCTAGAAACTCAGACTCAAGCCTGGTATCTTTGAAAGCTGGTTTTCCCCTATGAGAGCCAACATTTGTCAAATAGCAAAGAATAGAACTGGAGTCACAGAACCATAGAATGTAAGGTTATCCTGGGAAAGGCCTTAGAGTCTAAGGCCGGCTCTTCATGTTTTAGAAAACCAAAGTTTAGCTGCCAGCTCTCAAGTCTCCCTGCTGTGAGCCACGCCTTCTGCTAGCTGGCTACTGGGGAGGAAAACAGGGCAGGAAGCATCAAAGGCAGTCTGACTGGGCTGGTTCATGTCCTCACCAGGCATCAGAAACAACACATCCCTGAAGATGTGACGTACAGCAATGGTTTCAAACTCCCAGAACCTCCCAGTCCAAGCCAACAGTGATGGAGCTCCTTTGTCTGGAGCAGGGGTGATAGTCTAACCTTATGCTTGCTGCCTACCCCTGGCAGCTCTTCTAGTCAGCCTCAGAATCCCAAGGACCCCATGTTATCATGTGTGTGCCAGTGCATAATGCTTTCAGGTGAATTAATGTCATCTCCTCCCACCCCTTATTTTTCCCTTCCAATAGGGCAAAGAAAGGAGGTATGTATTGAGCCTATTCCCTTTATGTGTTGGTTGTATTTTGCTTGCTCTGTTGTATTCTAAGAAGAAGGGGTGCAATTGTGTCTTGATAGGTTTTGAGCCACACCATCCATGGGTGGGATGAAGCAGCATCGGAGGTAGCTGGAGAAAGGGAAGGGCAGAGAGCAGGGTGCTGTTGACCCCTTGGATCTTTCATGCTGGTCCAATCTGTTCCCTACCTGGAGTCATTTCCAATCAGCTCAGCTTAAGCACCTAGGTCTGTTCGCCACCGAGCAGAACAGGAATAAAGGAGCCTGGATGTGTTAAACACAGGCGGTATCTACTTGGTGCTGCACACGGAAGAGTGTGACCGCTCCTGAGGATAGCTAATGCTCTGAGTTAGACATCTGCGTTTTTTGAAAGACAAACGATGCTTTATTCTCAAATTGCAATGGATTTGAGGTTTTTCACGGTTAGACTAGTTAGAAGGGGGCAGGACAAAGTCAGGTGAGCTGACTGATTTCGGGGACATTGGTAAGCTGAGCAAGGTCCCTTTGAGCAGCTCCAAGCCTGTGGAGGGGGCCCATCCTGACCCTGGCAGGCAAGCCTGGGTCAAAGTAAAGTGACTCTGAACTATGGGCTGAGACAGGGCATAGTGTTGGAAAGTCTTATTATGATTTTTTTAATGCGTGCTTTAATCACTTCATCCACAAGCATGTGTGTCTGAAATGCACAAGGCATGTCTAAGCAAGGTTAGACATTTGATTATAATGGCTGTTGATCATATTGAGTGAGACGATTTTAATAAATGAGATTTTCACAAACTCTCCAATCCCAGTTACTGTTTTAAAAAGGGATGGGAAATAGATGCAAAAAGTCCCCTTGTTAGGAACAAATGTGTCAACTCCATTTTTCTTTCTATTACTAATGCCATTTAAAAGCTAATTTCCTAGGTTCAGGAATAGCAATAAGCTGGGAAGAAATTTTAAGTATTTAACCATATATGTATTATGTGTGTGTGTGTGTGTTTTCCAAGAAGATTGAAAGCTGTCCAAAAAACATGTCTACAGACAGAAAAATTCTTTGCCATGTCTGCAAGACTGAATTCAAAGCCTGTTTAGGGGAAATCCCATTGTGGGGGTGGAATTTTAAGGTCAATTTAGTGCCCAAGAAGCTTAACTTCTGCCTGTTCTGTTCCCTGCAGAAATGAAGTCAGTGAAGAGAGAGGTCATGGTGGTGAGTCTGGTCAGCTGCAGGGCGCCTGGCGTGGGGGCTGGGGCTCGCACCTCCCCCGCAGGCCGGCTCTGCCTCAGCCCGCGGGGGTGTTTATCATTCAGGGAGGTGCTTGCACTTGGCCACTGGAACTGATTGCTCTGAGACGAGCTCCTGATAGAATTTGTCCCCTCCACTGAACATGCCTGCTGATCTATTTGCAGAAGAACTGGATTTCATAAATATTGAGTAGTGGTGTTTATTATCTACACCAGCTCTCCAGGAGAGTGAGTTGGGGGATTGGAGCTTAAAAACCTAAACTTCAGCCTTCCAGGAGATTTCATTTTCCTTTCCTCTTCTACAACCTTGAAGAGAAGAGATAGAGAAAGAGCACTGTGTGAGTCCAGGCTTGGCTCTGCACACGTAGCCATATGACCGTGGGAACTCAGCCTCTCCAAGCTTTAGATTCCCCACCTGTGAAATGGGAATGAGGCCCTCTGCCCTGAGATAACAGGTGGGGAAGTGTTTCGACAATTGCCAACTATCACACAAATGCGAAATGGTACAGGATAATAGTTACCCTTCCACATCATCCCCCCCCCTCTCTCTCTCTCTCTCTCTCTCTCTCTCTCTCTTTTTCCTACTGAGTCTGACTTAACCCACTGGAAAGGGATAGAACTTGAAGGTAACTCCCCCAGCTCATCCATACTCGCAATGATAAGACTTTGTCAGGATCTGAGATCCATACATTTGGGGAATGCTGTGCACAATGAAGAGGTCAAGGCAATGCCCTGGTATTTTTGCTGTAGGCTCCTCACCTTAGTGCTGATATGTTCTGGTCAGTCTGCAAGTAAGAAGAGGCAATCTCAGGTCTCCTGGTTTTACTGCATATGACAAGCACTCTTGGGATGCCACTCAGAATTGCCATAAAACTGTGTAATATTATTTGGGCTGGCTCCCTGACCTGCTAGTTAAAACAGACGGATCCCACGTGGCCAACCACAGAGTTTGAGTCTCGGACCCAGCAACTTGAGAAACATGCTAGGCACATGTGCATGCCCAGAATCCCCAAAGGAGGAAAAAAAGGAAGGAGAAGGGATTGGGGCATGACCATTTCCCACGAGGGTACTTTCTCCTCTCCCTCTTCCTCTCTTTCTCCGGCAAGCACACATGCCCTCTAACAAAGACAAAATAAACAACAACAAAACTATGTAATATTAAATTATTAAGTGAATAATCCCCCATGACCATAAAATGCAGGGCTGCTTACTGGTTAAATGAATGACACTCATTTAGTCCCATATTCTCTCTTCAGAGCTGGAGAGCTATGGGGAATGAATAGCTGCTCATTTGTGTGATGAAAACTTGGGCCTGCCAGTTTGGAAAGGCCTGCCAAACTCCAAACGCTGCTTCTGTTAGCATGCTAAAGATCTGACTGGGGCATCGTTAGAGGGCACCATGTGAGGAAGGAATCTTTCTATGCATTATGCAGAGGCCAGGACCTGGAGGGTGACACTGAGCACAGACCAGGGCAGTGGAAAGAGATGGAGCCCAGGGGTTTGGTAAGGCCCAGAGGTGGCATTGCATTGGCCAAGGCAATGGGAGTCAGGGAGAGAGGGCTCGAGGGCCAGGGCTGGGAGTAGGAGTGCCTGGGGGCTCACCTGTGCCCCCCTTGCAATTCCTCCTGACAAGGATCCCACTGAGGCTGAGTAAGTCTTAGCCCATGTTGCTTTCGTGGATTTTACTCTTTTCTTCTGCATAGCCTAGATCATTTACTCCAGATACTTTCTTAACCCCCAAGTGTAAATGCAATGTCCCTCTCCCCACCTGTGCCCCATCATCCTGCATCATAGCTTTATCATGCTGCATTGTACCCACTGTCGTCCATGGCAAGTCACCATGCCTGCCTTGTTCGCAGCATCTAGCATCGTGCCTGTTGAATAAAGAAATGCCAGGAAGGCTTTGTGTAGGGAACTTGGGCTGTACGATGAGTGGCTTTGCTAGGGGGAGGGTCTGG
>NW_006159735.1:1804002-1807496 GCF_000334495.1 Tupaia belangeri chinensis
AGGGAACTTGGGCTGTAGGATGAGTGGCTTGCCTAGGGGAAGGGTATGGAGTTGTGCTTGAAGCTATCTCTTTCTTCTCCTTAGGAAACTATCCAGATGAACACTGTCTTTGATGGAGAAGCCACAGATCCAGGTAACTAAGTGGCGATGGCATCCCGTCAATGCCACCTCTTGTCAGTGCCACCCATTTCACATGCAGGCTGGTAGAGTCATGAAGGATCTTACCCAGTTTCCTACTCTGAGCTCGGTGTGTCAGTTCATTCAGCCACGCGGCCCAACCCTATTAGGCCAAAATAAAAATGCGTTCTGAACATGGCTGGCTTGCAGCCACTCCGCACACACTGGGAGCCCTCGGCAGCTTTCCCCTTGAAACCTCAGGCTGGAAGACCGTGCCTCTCTGACCTCCCTTCTTATCTCATGAACTAATTTAGAGAAACGGTGAATTCAAGAACCCTCATTTTTTTCCCCCTACTCATTGGTACTCATCACTCCCACACCATTTCTTTGCCGAATGCTCCTAATACCAGCCTCTTGGTAGTGCAAGATAGAAAGAAATGGCAAGTTTGGCTTCTTTTTTCCCTAGATCAGGGCCAAGAATTGCTTCTGGGTTGGAAAGATGAACATAAGGTAAAGCTGGCCTCCAGAGCTCTCCTCACCCCCGTGAAATCAGCTCCAAATTTAGCTCTTTTACACACATCCCTCCACTCACAAAGGCTCAATTATAGATGTGAATAAAGGGAAGGAAACCAAATTCAGGAGGCAAGTGTGTTGGCCCTCTGCCACCCACATATGCAAACCGCTCGGGTCTTCCTCAGAAGGAGGATGGCTCCTCTCCAGTGAGAGGCTGCTCCTGCTGCAGGAATTAAATTTCCCTCTATTATTAGGTACTTGTTACCATAATGTGCCCACATTAGCATAAGTGCTGGTGGGATCCTGAGCCAGAGGCCACTCCTGCCCTATGGAAGTGGCAGAAGCAAGGGCTTGCCTGAAACCCCATCTTTCAGAGCAAAAGCCAGAGAGGACTTTTCCATTTTTGTGTGTTTGAGAGAAGAAAAATGGAAGGAATGAGCCAACTGGCCAAACGTGAACAACACATCAATTAGTGTCCCGCCAGCTCTGACACCATCAAAGTGGCCCCTTAGTATTCTCTCACGTGGGACCGGATTTGCGTGTCTGGGTCTACAAATCTCTGCTAACCTAACATAAATAAAAATCAAAGTCTTTTTCCTCCTTACTTGCTTATTCATTTTTATAGCGGGGATTCAGGGGTCTTTTAAAACAAACAAAATAAATCAGGAAGTAATGGACAACCCCATTAGAAATTGAACCTAATTTATCTGAAGCTTGCATGGAGCTTGAGATTTATGTGGCCTTCTCTTCTTACAATTGAGATGGCCTTGAGATGCTCCGGAACCTTTCTGTCCTGAGAGGCGTAGCATTTGCTACCTGTGTGGCCTGGGCCCTGCAGCGTGTAGACTGTGCTCTTGGCCAGCCTGCTGCCTTACTCGGTGATTTCACACCTTCTAGCGTACTTCATCTTTCTCAGGAGTCAAGATAGAGCAGGGCGAGAATGGAAGAAGAGAGGATCCTTTGAATTCTTTGGTTTATATGTTTGTATTTTATTTTTTTCTCTAGTGACCGGAGAAATATATGAATTCAACTCAAAAACTGGAGCCAGAAAGTGGAGAGATCCATTAACCCAAACAACGAAATGGAAGGAGTCCAGCCCCCAGAGAGCTGCTGGGGAAGGATCGGGGCCACTGAGAAGTTCCAGCAAGGAAGGAGATGGGCCGAGTGGCAAAGCAGAGGCCTAGGCTCCAGAAATGAGGATGGCAAGCTGGGCAGCCAAAGAACAGACACTTAGCCCTCATGCGCAGGGCTGCCCCTAAACTACACCCAGGGAAGTAGACAGTGTCCAGTTGCCAGGCCCACATCTGGGCTTCAGGAGGGACCAGATGTCAGTGGCCGCTTCCTCCTAAATTCTGTGGGGACCAGAGAGGACATGGCTAAGTTTGCCTCATGGCAAACACATGGGCTAAAGGGATTTAATCGTCCAGGGTCACAAATGGGATAACGGACAGACTTTTAGATCAATAAAATGGGGATTGATCACATACTTGCCTTTTTTCTGAGATGGCACGGAAGAAATTTCTCTCGGCTCTCAGGACAGTCAGAGCTCATGATCAGTTGTGCGGCTAACTTCTGGCTGCAGAATTGTTGTTTCTTCTTTGCTTGGACCTCCAGGAACTCGTTCGCCTCACCCTCGACAGTACATAGGACCCCCTGACATAAATGTTGAGATCCAGCCCCCCCCACCTGCTTTCATCTTACTTCCTGCCCTTCTTTTTGCATCACCCAGATTTCTTCTCTTATAAATGCTGTTCAACACCATAAACCTTTGTAAGTCACCTCAAATCTCTTTCAGAAGAAGCAAAGCAGCGAAAAACTGGATGAATAAGTAATGAGTTGTTCATCTGGGAAGAAGAAGACACAATAGACATCTACTTTTATTATTTTCTTCATTGAAGTATAAATGGGCCAGCCGGTAGTGTGGCGATTAAGGCTGCTGGATTCCACATGGCCAACTGGGTAGCTCGGGTTCTGGATCAGCGGCTTGGAAACACACCAGGCATGTGTACATACATGCCCAAAATCCCAACAGAAGGGAGAAATAGAAGGGATCGCGGTGTGGTCATCTCACACGGGAGGTACTTGCTCATTTTCCCTCCCTCTTTCTCTGTCTGTCTGGCAAGCACACGCCCACCCTCTCACAAATTAAAAATTAAAAAAGTATAGCTTATATTCCATAAAGTGCACAGATCTAAGGTGTTCCACTTGATCTCTACAGCCTTCCCAGAGATGACCACTCTTCGGATCTTTATCATCATAGATCAGTTTGCCCTTTTTCACATTTCATATAAATAGAATCACAACATGCTTGTTTATGTTGGCCGTGTTTGCTCAGCATCGTGTGTGAGATTCATCCATGTGGGACTGCATAGTAGTTTTTATCGTTTGTCTGATTGCATTGTGTGAGCTGTACCACTATTTATCCATTTCGCACTTGGACGGCTGCTTCACGTTTTTTACTATTATGAATTATAGCACTGTGGGCTTTCTGTACATGCCTTCCAGTGAACATAAGCACCGGAGTATATGCCTGGGAGTGGGATTGCTGGAGCAGTTGTTGGACACTGCCAAAGAGTTTCAACGTGGTGGCGCCAACTGATACTCCAGCAGCGAAGATTCAGAGCCCCAGTTGCTCTGTATCCTTGCTAATACATGGGATTGTCAGTCCTTTTCTTTTTAGCCATTCTAGTTAGAATTACTCTTAAAGAGAAATTACTCTTTTTCTCAAAGCTGAATCATTAGTACCTGCCTTACAACCTGTTGGGTCATCGGAAAAGTCATGAAGCATTTTTCTGTTTTCTTTTCTTTCTTTCTTTCTTTCTTTCTTTCTTTCTTTCTTTCTTTCTTTCTTTCTTTCTTTCTTT
>NW_006159735.1:1807553-1810718 GCF_000334495.1 Tupaia belangeri chinensis
GAACATGGCTGCCTTCCAGCCACTCCGCACACACTGGGAGCCCTCGGCAGCTTTCCCCTTGAAACCTCAGGCTGGAAGACCGTGCCTCTCTGACCTCCCTTCTTATCTCATGAACTAATTTAGAGAAACGGTGAATTCAAGAACCCTCATTTTTTTCCCCCTACTCATTGGTACTCATCACTCCCACACCATTTCTTTGCCGAATGCTCCTAATACCAGCCTCTTGGTAGTGCAAGATAGAAAGAAATGGCAAGTTTGGCTTCTTTTTTCCCTAGATCAGGGCCAAGAATTGCTTCTGGGTTGGAAAGATGAACATAAGGTAAAGCTGGCCTCCAGAGCTCTCCTCACCCCCGTGAAATCAGCTCCAAATTTAGCTCTTTTACACACATCCCTCCACTCACAAAGGCTCAATTATAGATGTGAATAAAGGGAAGGAAACCAAATTCAGGAGGCAAGTGTGTTGGCCCTCTGCCACCCACATATGCAAACCGCTCGGGTCTTCCTCAGAAGGAGGATGGCTCCTCTCCAGTGAGAGGCTGCTCCTGCTGCAGGAATTAAATTTCCCTCTATTATTAGGTACTTGTTACCATAATGTGCCCACATTAGCATAAGTGCTGGTGGGATCCTGAGCCAGAGGCCACTCCTGCCCTATGGAAGTGGCAGAAGCAAGGGCTTGCCTGAAACCCCATCTTTCAGAGCAAAAGCCAGAGAGGACTTTTCCATTTTTGTGTGTTTGAGAGAAGAAAAATGGAAGGAATGAGCCAACTGGCCAAACGTGAACAACACATCAATTAGTGTCCCGCCAGCTCTGACACCATCAAAGTGGCCCCTTAGTATTCTCTCACGTGGGACCGGATTTGCGTGTCTGGGTCTACAAATCTCTGCTAACCTAACATAAATAAAAATCAAAGTCTTTTTCCTCCTTACTTGCTTATTCATTTTTATAGCGGGGATTCAGGGGTCTTTTAAAACAAACAAAATAAATCAGGAAGTAATGGACAACCCCATTAGAAATTGAACCTAATTTATCTGAAGCTTGCATGGAGCTTGAGATTTATGTGGCCTTCTCTTCTTACAATTGAGATGGCCTTGAGATGCTCCGGAACCTTTCTGTCCTGAGAGGCGTAGCATTTGCTACCTGTGTGGCCTGGGCCCTGCAGCGTGTAGACTGTGCTCTTGGCCAGCCTGCTGCCTTACTCGGTGATTTCACACCTTCTAGCGTACTTCATCTTTCTCAGGAGTCAAGATAGAGCAGGGCGAGAATGGAAGAAGAGAGGATCCTTTGAATTCTTTGGTTTATATGTTTGTATTTTATTTTTTTCTCTAGTGACCGGAGAAATATATGAATTCAACTCAAAAACTGGAGCCAGAAAGTGGAGAGATCCATTAACCCAAACAACGAAATGGAAGGAGTCCAGCCCCCAGAGAGCTGCTGGGGAAGGATCGGGGCCACTGAGAAGTTCCAGCAAGGAAGGAGATGGGCCGAGTGGCAAAGCAGAGGCCTAGGCTCCAGAAATGAGGATGGCAAGCTGGGCAGCCAAAGAACAGACACTTAGCCCTCATGCGCAGGGCTGCCCCTAAACTACACCCAGGGAAGTAGACAGTGTCCAGTTGCCAGGCCCACATCTGGGCTTCAGGAGGGACCAGATGTCAGTGGCCGCTTCCTCCTAAATTCTGTGGGGACCAGAGAGGACATGGCTAAGTTTGCCTCATGGCAAACACATGGGCTAAAGGGATTTAATCGTCCAGGGTCACAAATGGGATAACGGACAGACTTTTAGATCAATAAAATGGGGATTGATCACATACTTGCCTTTTTTCTGAGATGGCACGGAAGAAATTTCTCTCGGCTCTCAGGACAGTCAGAGCTCATGATCAGCTGTGCGGCTAACTTCTGGCTGCAGAATTGTTGTTTCTTCTTTGCTTGGACCTCCAGGAACTCGTTCGCCTCACCCTCGACAGTACATAGGACCCCCTGACATAAATGTTGAGATCCAGCCCCCCCCACCTGCTTTCATCTTACTTCCTGCCCTTCTTTTTGCATCAC
Organism: Tupaia belangeri chinensis; assembly: GCF_000334495.1. NCBI lineage: Eukaryota > Metazoa > Chordata > Mammalia > Scandentia > Tupaiidae > Tupaia > Tupaia belangeri. Next base: position 1,809,601 of record NW_006159735.1, read on the forward strand.
CCAGATTTCTTCTCTTATAAATGCTGTTCAACACCATAAACCTTTGTAAGTCACCTCAAATCTCTTTCAGAAGAAGCAAAGCAGCGAAAAACTGGATGAATAAGTAATGAGTTGTTCATCTGGGAAGAAGAAGACACAATAGACATCTACTTTTATTATTTTCTTCATTGAAGTATAAATGGGCCAGCCGGTAGTGTGGCGATTAAGGCTGCTCGATTCCACATGGCCAACTGGGTAGCTCGGGTTCTGGATCAGCGGCTTGGAAACACACCAGGCATGTGTACATACATGCCCAAAATCCCAACAGAAGGGAGAAATAGAAGGGATCGCGGTGTGGTCATCTCACACGGGAGGTACTTGCTCATTTTCCCTCCCTCTTTCTCTGTCTGTCTGGCAAGCACACGCCCACCCTCTCCCAAATTAAAAATTAAAAAAGTATAGCTTATATTCCATAAAGTGCACAGATCTAAGGTGTTCCACTTGATCTCTACAGCCTTCCCAGAGATGACCACTCTTCGGATCTTTATCATCATAGATCAGTTTTCCCTTTTTCACATTTCATATAAATAGAATCACAACATGCTTGTTTATGTTGGCCGTGTTTGCTCAGCATCGTGTGTGAGATTCATCCATGTGGGACTGCATAGTAGTTTTTATCGTTTGTCTGATTGCATTGTGTGAGCTGTACCACTATTTATCCATTTCGCACTTGGACGGCTGCTTCACGTTTTTTACTATTATGAATTATAGCACTGTGGGCTTTCTGTACATGCCTTCCAGTGAACATAAGCACCGGAGTATATGCCTGGGAGTGGGATTGCTGGAGCAGTTGTTGGACACTGCCAAAGAGTTTCAACGTGGTGGCGCCAACTGATACTCCAGCAGCGAAGATTCAGAGCCCCAGTTGCTCTGTATCCTTGCTAATACATGGGATTGTCAGTCCTTTTCTTTTTAGCCATTCTAGTTAGAATTACTCTTAAAGAGAAATTACTCTTTTTCTCAAAGCTGAATCATTAGTACCTGCCTTACAACCTGTTGGGTCATCGGAAAAGTCATGAAGCATTTTTCTGTTTTCTTTTCTTTCTTTCTTTCTTTCTTTCTTTCTTTCTTTCTTTCTT
>NW_006159735.1:1810814-1815625 GCF_000334495.1 Tupaia belangeri chinensis
TTCACCAGAAAGACAGAGAGAGACAGAGGGACAGAAAGTGAGACCACCCCCCCCCCCCAGGGGGGAATGGCCACACCACAATCCCCTCTCCTCCATTCTCCTCTCGGGATCTTGGGCATGCATGTACACGCGCCCGGTGTGAGTTTAAGCCACCAAATCTGGACTCAAACCGCGGTCAACTATGTGGGAGTCCAGCGACGTAGCCATTACACTATCTGCTGGTCCCAGTATTTTTCTGTTTTCTATACAAAAATATATCATGACTTTTCCGATGATGCAGTACCTTCCCTGCTCTTTTCAGGGGAAAGATACATGATTCCACTTATGTGAAATTCAAAAAAGACAAGCTAACCTGTGATGGTAAAAGTGTAGTGGTTGCCTCTGGGAGGACTCTACATGTCACAAGGTTGAAGACCACAGAGCTGTGCCCTTTATTCTGTACGCTGTAACCTGGGATTGAAGGGAACCACAGGACCCCGAGCAGAGACATGATGGGACGCCCTGTCCAGCAGTACAACTCCGACTTGCCCCTGCTGGCGTGAGCGATGAACTGAGAATGAAGGGTACTGTAATGGACTGGCAAAGGCAGAGCCTGAGTGAGCCTCATTTGAGCTCTGAGCTCTGGTCCCCAGTGTGTGGCCCTGGTCTAATAACCAGAAGAGACGACCAGCTGAGAGTCCACTAGGCCAGCACTCCCTTCCCAACTGGGCAGTCAGGTGAGAGACCGCCAGGCCCGCAAAGGCCTGTAGACAGCAGCAGGAGCCAACCTGCAGATGAAGGGCTTCGGAGAGAGCAGCGGTGGGCTTTTCCTGTGCCTCCACACCCGTGTGACTTCTCTAGATAAAGAAACATTTGTGAAATGCCCTGTCCTGGCTTCCATGGGGTGTGATTTATTAATAAGGGGCGTTTGTCAAGGAACTCCCTTAAATGGGTTTACATTTTGCAAAAGAAGGCAGAGCTGTTCATTCGTGTAGGTTAAAGGGGGGTGAAGTGGCTGATTACCCATTTAAGACTTTGCAAGTCTGTGGGGCCCCGAGGAAAATGCCTTCCTCAGAAGCTCTTAGCTTCAATGCAAGTAAAATGAGGCTCTGAGAAGGCTGAAGGGGCCTTAATAACTGTTTATAAGCCCATTAAGGATGATTAAAAGGAGGGCGGCAGCAGCTGCTCTTCCTTCTTCAGTGATGACAGGGAGAGGGGATTGTGCTGAACGGCCAGCAGGACTGGGACCGCAGTTAGGCGCGGACAGGGACTTCCCAAGGCTGCAGGCTGTGTGTGTGTGTGGGGGGGGGGGCGCAGTGCCATCCCTGGTGACTAGTAGGAAGGGCTGCGGGTCTCCCCAGCCCCAGGGTGAGCCTGGAGGAATCTAACAAGTGGGACAAGACCAGTGCCAAGACTCTGGAGAAGGGAGCATCTGCCCACCTTGTTTCTTTTGCATATTTGATTCTTTGGTAATGGAACCCAGAAGTGTCCAGGGCTGAGGTCATTTGGAGTCTAACATTTACCAGATTTGGAGGTAAGAAAACAAACCAGTTACCTAAGAAAAGCACCAGGGATCTTGTGAGTGTTCTCACATTTCTCTCCCAAGGCCTTGATGGACGAGGATCCATTGGGGCCAATGTTTTCTTTCTCCATCTGATTCATTATAAAATGGAGCAAATACGTTCAGAGATTAGACCACACAGGGACTCATAGTTGCTGAGGGATTTAAAATTGTGTGGTAAATTCTGAAGTTGGAACTTCGTGTCATGCTCAGTAGAAAGCAGGGTTGGCACCCCGGATGGCCTGTGTCGGCCGCACGTGCGGCTCATAAACAGAAAGCGGGAAATGACGCTTCTGTTCCTCAGGGCCCTCCTTCCTTGACTGTGGTTATTGTTTGCCTTTTAGTTAATGTGCTTTGTGATGGCTGAGAAAATTAAACAGCAAAATGAATGAACGTTGAAAACTGAAACCTGGCATGGCTGATTTCAAGCTTAGCATGCATGCGTGGTTACACCTCGCATTCATTCGGTGAATATACGGAGCCGCTGCTGGCTGCCAGGCGTCAATTCACCCAGAAGCACAGCGGCCCCAGTGCCTGCCCTTGTGGAGTTTACATTCTGTCTGCTGCAGCTGCCTGCAGCCTGCCGATAAGCCGTCCCCAGGGGCTGTTCTCCCAGCTCTCTCCTGGCCTGTCCATTGCTTTGTTTGGTTCCTTGAGTGTTTGTGTTTTGTTTTGTTTTGTTTTGTCTTTTAAAATTTATCTTATTTAACTTTATTTACTTATTTTAATTTGACCAGAGAGGGACAGAGTGAGAGAGAAGGAGAGAGAGAAAGAGTAAAAAGCAAGCCATCATGGGGACCAGCAGTTAGCGTAATGGCTATGTCATTTAACTCCCATGTAGCCAACCGTGGTTTGAGTCCCGGACCTGGTGGCTTAAACTCACACCAGGTGCGTGTGCGTACGTACCCAAGATCCCAAGAGGAGAATGGAGGAGAAGTGATTGCAATGTGGCCATCCCCCCTGGGGGGTGATTTCTTGCTTTCTATCTCTCTGTCTCTCTCTGTCTTTCTGGCAAACGCACACGCCCTATAGCAAAAACCTCTCCAAAAAAAAAAGAAGAGTCATGACAGATTTTAAAAAAGGCAAGCCATCAGGTCCAGGACTCAAACCATGGTCCGTTATGTAGAAGTCCAGTGCCCTTCTATTTCCAAATATTCTATTTGAAAAGTAAATTAATTCAAACCTGGAATCTCCTTTCCAGAAGAACAGATAATTCAGAATTATTTACATATTTTTTGAAGAAACTTAATGGGGAGCCTTATGTTGGAAAATAGTCGAGATACCCAAGTTGTGGCCCCAACCGTGGGTCCTCAGGCCAGCCTACTGTTAATACGCCCCCAGACGGTAGCTCTGAGAAGGTGTGACTTCTGCGAGTCAAAGATGGGAAAAGCCTGAAATGGGTAAGATACTGGGTCTGGAGCTCAGGGTAAAGGAGTAGGGGAGACTCAGCTCACTGAGACTCTCCTATGAGTTGCATGTACTGGGGACAAGAAGTAGCTCCTGTTCTAAAAAAATAATCTAACCGAGAAGATAACCATCTCCTTCGCAGCCAGCTGCCACACAGGCACTTTCTGAGAAGAAACAAACAAGTTCTCCCATACACAGTGAGTGCCAGAAAGATAGACAGGGACCAGGGCAGCCTCAGAAAGCACAATGGGAGACCTGAAACCTGAAGGGGTTTTCAAGATAGGGACAAATCCAAAGTGGCAGAAAAGAGAAGAGAAATTTTGAGCAAAAGCCAAGGGATTCAGAATCCTGTTCTTCAATCCATTTTCAGGCAATACTTGTCACGTGTAACCTTGAGCGGCCTAATACAGAGGCCCCTGGGTATGTAGCAAGCACTCAACAAACATTTGTAGAATTGGATTGAATTAAGCAGGCTTGGGGTTGGTTTCCGATTCAGGGCATGTAAAAGGGTCACCACTTTTCTAACTAGATCTAGATAAACATTATCATAATCAACGACAAACAGTTACTAAGTACCCTCTAGCAAAGTGGCACTATTCATTTAGGCCCTAGGGATCCAGCAGTAAATAAAACAAAGTTTTAGTGTTTATATTCCAGTGAAGGTCGAGAGACTGAGTATAAAACTGGACAATGGCTAGACCACATGTAAAAATAGAACTGTGACCCACAACCTGCAGCTACCTACCCAGGACGCCAACGCCTTTAGCTGTAATAAACAACCCGGAAGCCAGCCTGCTGTCAGATTTGCAGGAAGCCAGATTGCTATCTCCACTAACAATCTAGGAAGTGAACAGTAACCCTTGCAGCGATGGTCCCCCTTGGCCAGGACTAGGTTAATAACTGGCAGCTTTCCTACTTTATTCCCCATCGCCAACGTAGGGCCCATCTGAGAAAGCCGACCAATGGCATGGGATGCCTTCCCTCCAGTTAGCCTGCCTGCAGCTTTCCCGCGCCAGCTGCCTCTGATCAGGGCAGACCCTAAGCCTCCTTTTTATCATTATAAAGCTTCCTCCGCTCTCCTCAGCCTGCCCCTGGCTGCACTGAAATGTCAGTGCTGGTGGCTGACCTCCTTGCTAAAGCAAGCTCCAAATCAATAGTCTTTGCTCTTCTCATACAGTAGGTCCTTGTTTATTTGTACTGGGGCAATAGATTTGATATATGAGACACATGATTTCATATATACGATTCATATTATATATATATTATATATATTTATGAATGAGATGTTAATGCTGGTAAATATTATCGAGAACAATAAACAGGGTCAGGGGTTATGGAGGCAGGGATGGCCAACTTAAATAGATGGTCAAGGAAGCCCCCTGGGGTGAAGTGAGAACTGAGCGGTGGAAGTATGGGAAGGAACCATGCCAATAACTGGGAAGAGTCTTCTAAGGCAGAGTACACAGGCAAGCGCAAAATGAGGAACAGATGAGGACAGGAAGAGATGACTTCAGGGAGGGGTGTGTGAGGAAGCAGGTATGTGTGTCTGTGGGGCGTGTGTGCTAGGGAGTTTGACCATCTACCTTGTGAACCATTGTAAGGATTTTGGCCTTTACTTCAAGGTTGATGGGAAGTGTTTCCAGGGTTTTGAGCAGAGAATGACACAATTTATGTTTGAAAAGCATATCTCTGGTTACCGATTTGAGAATAGACTTAAGGAAGGCAGAAAACAAGGGTGGAAGTAGAGATCAACTAGACAGCTACTGGATTAATCCAGGTACACGATGGGAGAGGGGAAGGTGGTAGAGCATAGTGGAAGGGGACAAACAGGTATCTCGTGGCACCTTTTTGAAAGAGGGTCCTG
>NW_006159735.1:1815684-1829020 GCF_000334495.1 Tupaia belangeri chinensis
TTAGATAAAGTTTCCTCAGCAGGGGTTAGCCTTTCCCTCTGTGGAAGCCACCAGATGTAGTTACTTAAGATAACACAGACCGGGACCAGCAGATACCATAGCAGTTACATCACTGGACTCCCACATAGCTGACCATAGTTCAAATCCCAGACTGGGTGGCATGAAAATCATGCCAGGCATGTATGCACAGGAGGAGAATGGAGGAGAAGAGATTGCAGCATGGTCATCCTCCCTTGGGGAGGGGGTGTGTGTGATTTCTCACTTTCCTTCTCGCTGTTTCTGTCTCTTTCTCTCTCTCTCTCCTCTCTCTCCCCAGTGAGTATATATGCCCTCAGGCAAAAACCTCTTAAAAAATAGATAACACAGACCATTTCTCCTGAGCGTGGACTGTCCCAAGCCCAGGCTGAGATACTCATTATTGAGGGAACGGTGGTCAGGTAAGTGTGTTGTGAGGTCAATGGAATCCCTCCGTGTTTCAAAACTTCCTGTCAAAATTCAAAATAGTGCTCAGACACAGAGGAAACAGGCCTGACAGCGTTGTCTCAGTTTGGATTCCAGGCCCTGTGGTGAAAATGGTTACACTGCAGTCAGTCTGCACAGCGCAATAACGCTTGGTCTGAAAGACCACAGTAAGTGCCTTTTGCCTGGAGACCTGAGTTATAGGAAACTCCCAACTTCTGCCTGTGACTCTCCAAAGTCTAAACTCTTAGGAAACTTGTCTGTTGGGAACCAGCAGTTAGCGTAATGGCTATGTCGCTGGACTCCCACGTAGTCGACCGCGGTTCGCGTCCCGGACCCGGTGGCTTAACACACGCTGGGTACGAGTGCGTGCGTGCCCAAGATCTCAAGAGGAGAATGGAGGAGAAGGGATTGCGGCGTGACCATCTCCCCTGGGGGGTGATTTCTCGCTTTCTGTCTCTATGTCCCTGTCTGTCTGTCTGGCGAGCGCATGCACCCTATAGCGAAAAAAACCTCTCCAAAAAAAAAAAAAATAAGGAAACTTGTCTGTTTGGGAAAACAAAGGGAGAGAGATGACTGTACTTTGGGAAGCAGGCGCCATAGGACTAAATTAACATAGTGTCTCCTACTGTCCCTGCAGTGTTTGGTTTGAAAAACATGATTCCTGTAAGTCTTGGGACCAGGGCAAGGTGTGCTCATACACAGAGTTCTTGCTGTTTGGGACTTTCTCAGTGAGGCTGGCCCAGGGTTTGGAGCTGCCCAAGCTGACCAAATTCTGGCCCGGGTTTACTCAGGAGCCCATGGGTTTTTGTTTTGTTTTGTTTTTCAGTTTTGTCATAGGACACATACGCTCACCAGAGAGAGACAGAGAAATCACCCCCAGGGGGATGGCCACAATGAAATCCCTTCTTCTCCATTCTCCTGAGATTTTGGTCATGTACAAACACACATCTGGCTTGAGTCTCAAGTTGCTGGATTCAGGACTCGAACTGTGCAGTTGGCCATGTGGGAATCCAGTGCCTTAACCTCCGTACCACCTGCTACCCCCATTCAGAAGCCTTTCAATCTCTGTGGTATTCAGAAACATCGTGGCACTATAGCCCCTTCAGAACTGGGCACAGCTGAGGGAGGGAAGCTGGTTAATCTGATTTATAGGCGAGACTCACATACTCTGTTCATCCATGGTCAGAGCACACTCCAGCTGGCATGCCCTAAGGGTCTTTAAAAAATAATAACAGTTTTATTGTGATTTAATTAACACACCATAGAATTCAGTGTTTTTTTTTTTTTTAGTATATTCACAGAGTTATACAACCATCACTACTATCTGATCCCAGAAGGTTTTTTTTTTTAGTATATTCACAGTTATACAACATTCACTACTATCTGATCCCAGAACATTTTCATCACCCCAAAAATAAACCCCATACCCACTGACAGTTGTTCCCCATCCCCAGGCACTGGCACCCACTAATCTACTTCCTGTCTCTATGGATTTGTCTATTCTAGACATTTCATAGAAATAAAATGATACAATATTGCCCTTTTGTGTCTAGCTTATTTCACTTGACATGTTTTCAAGATTCATCTTGCAGCATGGCTCGGTACTTCCTTTTTACGGCTGAATGATACTCCATTACGTGACTATACCACATTTTGCTCACCCATTCATTGGTTAATGGGTATTTGGCCTCTTTCCGTTTGGGGGCTATTATGTGTAATGCTACAACGAATGTTTGCCTACAAGTTCTTATGTGGACATATATTCTCATTTCTCTTGAGTATAAACCTAGAAGTGGAATTGTTGGGTCGTCTGTTAACCCTACCTTTACCTATGTGAGAAATTGCCAGGCTGTTGTCCACAATGGCGGCACCATTTTACCTTCTCACCGGCAATGCGTGGGGGTTCGTAAGCTTTCCACACAGACAAGTGAGGTGCCCCCAGCCCATCTTGCGGTGGGTGCATTCAGCCCTATGTCAGATCTGATCCACTTTGGCTTGAGGAGTCTGGAGTGCTGGTCAACCACAGGTAAGTAAGTCTCTGTAAAGCTGTGAAAGTGCAGGCCTACATGTTGGGACTCCTCCTACACAATCTGTGTCCTCACAGTACTCCTTGGAGGATCATTCACATTTTGAGGACCGTCTCTATTTTATAGATGTGAAAACTGAGGGCGGAGAGACAAAAGAACTTGGCACGGCACCAGCTTGGCTTTGTCTCCTCCAAGCCTACACGGGGAGGGCTCAGCTTTTGATTTGTGTTCTGATGGGAAAAGATATCGGGTGCCTGAACCCACAGAGGGATCTTCTCACCAGCTAGCTCTCTGCCCTGAGAGTCCAAGGCTTCTAAGGGCTGCAGAAACCAAACCTCCACAGGCTCAGAGTCAATGCCAGCGTCCAACTAGCAATATGCTCACGAGGCCTGGGTTGGAGATCTGAAATCGTCCCTGGCCTCCTTCAGCCCTACCAAGCCTAGCACACTGCTTTGGCCAGTATAAAAGGCAATTTTGCTTCTCCTTTTTCCTCTGTTCCACACGCATTCCCTACCTGTCTGCTGCTCAAAAAACGCAGTCTCCTCTTGCCTGTGAGCATCCAAGCACGTTCCTAGCCAAAATCTGGGTCACTGTTTCAAAAACTGAAGGTGCTGCAGTTCCTATGATGGCCAGCAGGGGCACAACCCTTCTTTTTGCCACTGAGCTTCCAGTGAGTTGTCCAGAAATGCCTCCGGTAAAAGATCGCCTTTTCCTGAATAGGTGGTTTCCGTGTTTGCAGGGAGCAGTTTAGGCCACTGAAGGTCCACATGTGGCCACCCTCAAGAAACCAGAGTAGCTGGAAACCAGCTAGCACCACATGAAATGTGGAGGACAGTGCGACACCAAACATAGCAGTTCCACCCACAAGTGGCTTTTCCCCAGAAGGCCTGGGGACAGCTACCATGGCATTTTGCCAAGCAAGCTATGGCTGTTGACCAAGACAGCTCCAGCTGGGCTCAGAACAAGCTGATCACTGTGGACACCGCAGAGAGGGCTCGAAGCAGCGGCGGTGCTCAGTATCTCTGAACACACACTCTGGGTTTTGTTTCCTTGACATGCCGTTTTGCCACAGGTTTAGGAAAAGGAAGGCCCCACGTTCGATGTCTTCAGGTGAGGGGGTGTTGATGTGTCTGTGTAAGTGTCCCTGTGGTCATCATTAAAATTATTTTGTATTTTTTTTTTCTTAAGCAGTACAGATATTTTTAGTTAAAGAAAAACAGCCTTTTCTAAGGGTGACAAAGTGAAACGAAGAAGGAAGCTGGGCATGGGCTTCTCACTGTTCAAACTCTTGCTCCAAAACATGGAAGTGAGGAAACAGGCCCTCCCAGGGACTCTGGGAGTGACTGGCACAGCAGAGGGGCTTCTCTGGTGGGGTGGGTGGGGCTGCAGCCTGCCCTTGGTCACTGGATTGGTTTGACTGGATTCTAAGTGCCAGTCAGTTGACATGATTCTTGGGGGGCATTAAATTAAGAAATGACACAGGGAACCAAGGGTAGCTTATTCGGTTGGATTCTGAGTGACAATCAGAAAATCATCTTGATCTGGTGCAACCGTAATTTCATTTTTCTTGGAGCGAATTTGAGGGAAGTTCAGGTTGTTCTGTGGGTCGAATTCACACACGCTGTTCCGTGCCTTCAGGATGAAGTTGTGCGTGAGGTTAGCGTACTGTGTGGTGGTGGGGTTATCCTTGGTGCTCTTGGTGGGAATGTCTTCTGTGTTCACCACGATGATTCCCTGCACTCCTCTCTCGCTCTGAAGTTGCTTTAGTGTCTCCTCCACCTCATCTTGGACCATCCTGGAAGCTCTGCCATCATTTTGCATTTATGGCTGCTAAGTGCCAGCTCATGCAGGGTCCTATCCTTTGGTAAGTTTATTCAGTGTATGCATCTGTAGGTACTATCTAGGTTACTTATGAAGAATTGATGTTCAAAAAGGCAGAGTGACCTGCCAGAGGTCTCACAGCTAGTCAGCGGCAGAGGGAGGTAGGTTCTGGAGACAGGTCTGACATTTAAGCCCTATGCCAAGAATAGGGTCCAAAAACCAAGGCTAGATAGCTGAGCGTCTAGTTGCTCCCAACCCAACACTGCCTTGATCCTGGGGTTGCTTAGAAAGAAGGATCTTGATGGGGCCAGCCAATAGCACAGTGGTTATGGTTCTGGACTTCCACATGATCAGTCACGGTTCAAGTCCCGGACCTGGCAGCTTGAAACTCTCACTGGGCGGGTGTGCACGCACGTCCAAAATCCCAAGAGGAAATGGAGGAAAAGAGATTGTAGAATGGCCATCCCCTCTGGGAGGTGATTTTTCATTCTCTCTGTCTTTCTCTGTCTCTCCAGCGAGCTCATGTGCCATAGAGCAAAAATCTCTTTAAAGAAAAGGCAAAAAAGAAAAGAAAAGAGGGTCTAGGCTAAGCAAGGGTAGAGTCAGAACGGGAAGGTAAGGACACAATTTGCAAGGTAAGTTTATCTCGGAGCTGTTGTGGGTGCCTTGAAATACACACAGGTTGAAGGAGACCTTCACAACAAGCAGCTGATTGGTATGACTGGGTGCTGCGAGAGAAAAGGTAAAAAGGGGAATGAAGAGGAAGAAGAGGGGGGTGGTGGAGAGGCAGAGACAGAGGATGTGGCTGCTGGCCATAAGACCCTTGAGGAGCCCCCTGCCTAGGAGCCCCCTGCCTGAGGTGCTGGCTGGAGCAAGCACAGCTTTCATTCTCTCCGGCAAGGCCAACAAAGGGCAGCTGAAGCACAGAATTTCTCAAGAAATAAAAATTCCTAGCACACCCCTGGGGCCTCTGGGAGAAAAACTGACAACGTGTTGATTGAAAACAGACCGAACTGATGTGCGCCCGCAGCTCTCGGCCTCGCTCCCGCAGGCTCACAGCGCCACCTAGTGGTCTACGAGGCACCTGCCGCCTCCGCGTTGAAGGTGTCTGGGCCACCGGGACGCGTTGGTCCCTGGAGGAGATCTGGGGTCTAGAACAGCAACTTCTCTCTCCCCTTGTTGTCGAAGTCCATATTTTTCAAAGGTATTCGTACTTCCCCTCTGTGGGAGTGAGGAGTTCCCCACATTTCAGGAGTGGGTGTGGGGGCGAGGTGCTGGTAAACGACTAAACTTTGATGTATCCGACTGACTCTGCCCCTTCTAGATTTTCTGAGGAGGTCATGAGTGTATTCTTTTCTTTCATTTGTTTCTTTCTTTCTTTATTTATTTTTGTTTTTGCCGTAGGAGATATGTGCTCCGCTGAGAGAGACAGAGACAGAGAGAGAAAGTGAGCAATCACCCCTCACCCCCTTCCTGGGGGTATGGCCACCTGCACTCCCTTCTCCTTCTTTCTTCTCCTAGGTTTTGAGCACACACACTCACACACATAGTGTGATTTTCAGGCCACCCGGCCCAGAACTCGAACCACAGTTAGTCACGAGTCCACCACCTTAATCACCGTGCCACCTGCTGGCCCTATTCTTTTCATTTTTTTTCAATGTAGCTAAATATATTCACCAGTGATAGGTTTACATAATTTTTTTTGTAAGCAATGAGGTTTTTTTGGTGTTTTTTAAAAGAAATATTTATTTTATTTTATTTTATTTTATTTTATTTTATTTTATTTTATTTTATTTTATTTTATTTTTTTGATGACCAGAGAAAGAGAGAGAGAGAGAGAGGAAGGGAAAGTAAGAAAGCAAGCCATTAGGGGTCGGCATGGCGCACATAATAATAATAACAAATAAGGCACCAGGTCTGGGACTCGAACCACAGTTAGCCATGTGGGAGTCCATCTTCTTAACCACCACACTATCTGCCAGCCCCAGGTTTACATGATTTTACGCATAGTACTTCTCCAGTGAAAGTCTCTGTTAGAGTACAAGCTCCAAAATATGACTATTCTTCCATATTAGGTTGAAGACCTCAACTTCCATAGAAACCCTGATCACTGAGTGTGTAAAAATGAAAGTAGGCCCAGCCGTGGTAGTGCAAATGGAAGGGCAGCTGCTGCACAGGGCTGAGGCGACATGGGAGCCGCAGGTTCATTTCCTGGCCCAGTCTGAATAGTCTGAGCACAGCAAAGTGCCCCTGTGGTTCTCACTAACTGGGAGGCTGGGGCAGGAGGATCGAAAGGGCAAGATCCTGTGAAAAACACCTCCCATATGCTACTTATCATTAACAAAACCAAACAAGATAATATGCGTTAGTCCCTGGATAAAAATGCTTTTAATATTTTTATTCCTTCCGTTGACTCCATTGCCTCCCTTTAATTTACTGGTCTGAAGGGTTCCTGGGGCCGACGTATGTCCAGTGCACATGCCTAGATGCCGCTGGAACTCCAAAATGATTTCCCATCTGAGTGACTTCAGCTCCAATGGAGCTATAGGGAGCCACAGGAGCCCAGTGCTGCCAGTGGAGGTGCTGCCAGGAAGTGCTGGGGGGCAGTTATTAGACTAGAAAGACCCTAACCAGGCAGTCCCTGCCGGGCACCCCAGCTTCTTGTCCACGGCTGCAGAGGACTTGTGGTTACGCAGTAGCTCACTGCAGCATTTGAAGAGTTCTGTACTAAGGCCTGCTAAATATCTGTGGGTTGGACCAGCAAGTGGCATGGAGGTTAAAGTAGCTGGATCCCACATGGGCTACTGCATTGGTTAGAGTCCTGAACCCAACAGTTTGAAAATCATGCTGGGGTCATGTGCATGCTTGCCCAAAATTCTGAGAGGAGATTGAAGGAGTGATTATGGCATGGCTGTCTCCACTGGGGGTTGTTGGGAGATGATTTCTCACTTTCCACCTCTCTTTCTCTTTCTGGCAAGCACACAAGCCCCAAAGTAAAATAAATAAACAAACAAACAAAAAACAAGAATCTGTGGGTTGGCATCCCTGAGAGGGCTCCATGTGATCATGCTTTAAAGGCCCCTGTCAACATCCCACTGGAGCTTTTCCTTTTGAAGAAGAAACCATGAGCTCCTATGAGTCAATCTTGCTGGAAAGGAAACCACTGCCCCCAGCCAAAAGTCCAGATTACACTGACTGAATCACATTGCGTTAAATGGGCTCCTTTGGTGATGAAGAACAGATTCACAGACTCACTGAGAGGCCACATGTGGAAATAGAGAGCCCTGGCTTCATTGCTCAGCCTCTCCAGAGCCCAGAATGACAGAAGAGCTGACTATTGAAGGTGTGGTGTAGTGGATGGGTCATAGGATGTCAGCTCAGTGTGTCTGAATGACCTTCCTGAACGTGGGGAAGAGGACATACGAGACGAGCCAGCTCAGCAGAGTGGAGATTGGAACTCAGTCTCTCAGACTCCTCTACAGCTAAGACAGAGGCAGGTGGTGTAGGCTCTGCCCGTGGGGCGGCATCATGAGACTTCAGCTGGGAGAGGAACATGAGGGAACAGCTGCTGTGTGGGGTTGCATCTGGGTGCATTGCTCTGGGGCAGAGCATGGCACAGGACTGTGGAACCTTGAAGGCAGTGGGGCAGAGATGCTCCCCATAGTATGAGCCAACGGCAGCAAAATCAAGCCCATGATAAGACAGGTGGGGACTCGGGTGTCGTTCATGGCTGCAGAGTCCTATGCCCCACTTCTTTGACCCTGCTAGAGATTCTGTGCATCACTAATGTCCTTTAATGAATTCTTTCTGCTTAAACAAAACAGAGTGGGTTTTGGTGTTTGTAAATAAGAATTCAAATCAATAAATCCACCATGAAAGTATAGTAAGGTCTTAGGGTCAACAGATGGAGTAGCAGTTATGTCGCTGGACTCCCACATGGCTGACCATGGTTCTAGTCCTGGACCTGGTGGCTTGAGAATCATGCTGGACGTGTGTGCATGCATGCCCAAGATCCCAAGGGGATCATGGAGAAGAAGGGATTGCGGTCTGGCCATGCTTCCTGGGGGGGGTGATTTCTCACTGTCCCACTCACTGTCTCTGTTACTCTCTTGGCAAGCACACACGCCCTAAAAGAAAAACTTCTTTAAAAAAAAAAGTAAAAGAAGAAAACCAGCAGTTAGCGTAATGGCTATGTCGCTGGACTCCCACGTAGTCGACCGCGGTTCGCGTCCCAGACCCGGTGGCTTAAAACTCACACCGGGCACGTGTGCATGCGTGCCCAAGATCCCGAGAAGAGAATGGAGGAGAAGGGATTGCAGCATGACCATCCCCCCTGGGGGGTGATTTCTCGCTTTCTGTCTCTATGTCTCTGTCTGTCTGGCGAGCACATGCGCCCTATAGTGAAAACCTCTCAAAAAAGAAAAAAGAAGAAGAAAGTGTAATAAGGTCTTACAGAGACCGAAATCAAAAGTCATTCCATATTCAAGATAGCTATAGGAGGTTATCGTCAGGAGTTGGTGGATCTTTGTTTCAGAAAGGTTGTATTCCGCTATGTTGGTGGGGCTGAAGCTGTTTTTACTGCTCAATATGCCACCAGCAACAACTATTTCCTACTATCAGGCCCTGTGTTCTGGTGGGATTGACATCATGCCCTAGTATTAGGCACAGGACCCAGGCCAGGCCAATCCAGATTGGTGCTTTTCCTTGGCTCTAGCAATTGGTTTAGGGATGGATACATGTCCCAAGGTCGACCAATGAGAGCTTTCCCTGGTACTTCTGCTGTAGCTCTAGAAAATTACTCTTTTTATACTGAGACTGTTAAACAAGAAACATGAAGCCAATGCTGTCCACCTTGTCAAGTGTGAGAAGAGCCTGCCAACCAAAGAATATGGCCATCTGAGGGAAGGGAGTAGGGTGAGAGATGGAGAAATACTAAATTCCTGATGACGGAGAGCATTTTACCCGGTCATAACTGAAGTCAGTTCTATATATTTTTTAATTATGTGAACCATCAACTTCCTTCATAAGTTAATTTGAGTTGGTTCTGTTACTTGAAACCAGGACGGTCCTAATACCATGGCACATGTTGAAATCCTGGAATTTTTGGGCAGCCTATAAAAGGATTAAATTATATCCCTACTTATTAGAGCATTCGCTCGGTTACTCTTCAAGCCCGTGTCTTTATTTGAGCATAACTCTCATGACCCCAACTGTACTCTTTCTTTGAGAGAGAGATTTTTGCTATAGGGCTTGTGTGCTTGCCAGAGAGAGACAGAGAGACTGAAAGCAAGAAATCACCCCGGTGGCCACACTGTAATCCCTTCTCCTCCATTTTCCTCAGGATTTGGGGGCATGCATGCACACATGCACAGCGTGAGTCTCAAGCCTCCGGGTCTGGGACTCGAACTGTCGTGAGCCATGTGAGAGTCCAGCAATGTAACCACTATACCATCTACAGGTCCCCCCAACTGTGCTATCATCTACACCCACCTGACAGGGTTTTCACACATCCTGGGAAATCCATGGCGGAGTCAGCACACAATTATATTCTTCCTCCACCCTTCAAGGTGCCTTTTGGGATTCTCCCATTCTCCGTGAAGCACTCCTCTCAACATTCTGTCTGGCAAAGACTGTTGTAACAATTATAGCAATGGTTGTAACAAAAGGTACGTTTTCCACCTTGAGCACCATGTGGCACCCACCTGTGAAAGGTGGGCTGCCAGCCAGTATGCAGAGGTATCCGGGCTCAGAACTGCTGGTCGGGGAAATCACGCACCAGCATGACTCAGTGGCCCCACTCCTCACTCCCCTCTTCTAAGGGCATCTTCCTGATTTTTGTCCTGCTTACTCACAGTCATTCATTTTCTTTCTTTCTTCTTCTTCTTTATTTTTTTTTTTAAAGATTTTTGCTATAGGGCACATGAACTTATCAGAGACAGAGAGACAGAAAGTGAGAAATCATCCCCCAGAGGGGATAGCATACCCCCAATCCCTTCTCCTCTCAGGATCTTGGGCACGATGCACACGCGCCCGGCGTGAGTTTTAAGCCACCGGGTCCGGGACACGAACCGCGGTCGACTACGTGGGAGTCCAGCGACATAGCCATTATGCTATCTGCTGGTTCCCATTTTCTCTTTATTTCTAAAATCAGTCCCCTTGGAAGGTAAAATAATTTGGTTGATCTCATTGCTAATTCTAATTCTCACTTGGGCAGAGTTGGTTGAGCTAGGCCACATCAGAAAATACCAACCATGGCCAGAAACAGTTTAGTGGTTAAGGCAGCTGGATCGCACATGGCCAACTGTGCGGTTTGAATACAGGACCTAGTGGCTTGAAAATCACACCAGGCATGTGTGTGTGCAGCCCCAAAATCCCAAGAAAAGAAATGGAGGAGAAGGGGTTGCAGTGTTGTCCTCCCTCCCTGTGGGAGTTCCTTCTTACTTTGCCTTTCTCCCCCCGCCCCCCGCTCCCTCTGACAAGCACATACACACTATGGCAAAGTTTTTGAAGAAAAGAGAAAAAAAGAAGAAAGAGGAAAAAAAGGAAAGAAAAAAAGAAGAAAGAAAGAGAGAAGGAAGAAAGAAAGAGGGAAGGAAGGAAGGAAGGAAGGAAGGAAGGAAGGAAGGAAAAGAAAGAAAGAAAGGGAGAGGAAAGAAAGGAAAGAAAGAGAAAGAAAATACCAGCCAGTTCCCAGGTAGAGTCCTGGGCACCCCTGTCCAATTGCATGTGTGCAAGAGGAGTGTGCATCACATGGGAAAGCACAGCAGACACTCGGTGAGGAGCAGCTTGGGTCCTTTTTGGGGGGACATGTGGTGTCGTTTTTCTCAGCCAGGAATGGTGGGTGTGACAGCGACCACAATCAATGCACTTTCCTGTCCTATAAAGAATAGAATGAAATCATGGTGATGGCAGAGGGTGGGGCGACAAGAGTCAGTGCCAGAGACTGGCTTTCCCTTTAACGCCTGGACCCCTCCTGCATCACACTTACGTGCAGTCTCTGTGAAAGTTAGCAATTTTTATTTTCCAGAAGCCAAAGGACTGGCTGGGCTGATGATCCTTGAGGGACTTAGAGGAGAGGGGAGCTGCTAAGCATTAATTTAACTACTCCTCTTTGATATGAAGCATGCATCTGTAACCCTCTAAATCAGAAAACGTCCACTGGCCTTTAGGGGCGGTGAAACTTGAGTGTGGAGCACAGAGCTGAGAGTTGAGCATTCTCAACTCTCTCCAAGCTGGATAAGGACACGTTTTCCCTGTAATGTCCTTACAACTGGGAGCAGGACTGTGACTCTCAACATGATGGCATCAAGCTTGTCCCTAGTTTATTCTGTAGTGTTGCACCAATGCTCTAGAGCAACTCCAGAACCTCCAACTTCAAGTCAAAGTGTTTTCAAAATAACCAGGAACTTCCACCTGGGAGGCCTGTCTCAGACCAGTCATTGTCAGAAACTCTGCCATTAATTATATGATCTTTTGATTAGCTGAAAGTCACCAGAATACCTCTTTCTTAATGAAATAAAATCCTTAGCCATCAGGGTTGGCAGTGGGAGGGAACCTGGTGAGGAAAGTGGGTTGTATGAGAGGTCCCCTTTGCCTGTTTGAAATGTTCTGGAACTATCCCTGGATGGACCAGAGCAGTCAGCAGAGGCAGCTGCTTCTTCCCCTGGGCTGACTTCTGCCAGGTCCTAGAATGCTATCACTGAAGTTTAACTCCTTCTTGTATTTAAAGGCTCCTAGAAGGCCAGCAGGTGGCATGGAGGTTAAGACACAAGATCCCACATGACTGACTGGGCAGTTCAAGTCCTGGACCTGGCAGCTTGAAAAGACATTCTGGGCACATGTGTATGTGTGCCCAAAATTCCAAGAGGAAAATAGAGAAGAAGACTGTGGTATTGTCATACCCCAGGGATTATTTCTCTCTTTTTTTCTCTCTCTCTCTCTTTCTCTGGTGACCACATGCACCCTACGGAAAAACTTAAATAAATAATTGGTCTAAGTTCCCCACAAAAAAATGCAGCTTTTTTTTAAAAAAGAAAAATAATTGTTTATTTCATTTAATTAATTTATTTACTTTTAATTTAACTAGGGGGAGAGAAAAAGAGAGGGAAAGTGAGAAAGCAAACCACCAGGTTCTAAACTTGAACTATGCTTAGCTGTATGGGAGTCAAATGCCTTAAACCCCATGCCACCTGCTGGCCCGCTGTAGCTGCTTTTTCTCCAAAGTGTGGGGCCTTTGTTTAGGGCTGATTTATTTAATGCACTGGGTTCTGCTGGCTTGTTTGGTTTTCCCTGCCAAATGAATGTCTCAAGGTAAAAAACGGCCTCTAGTCTAGGTGAGCCACAGCAGGGTGACCTGTCCCCCCTGTAGAAGATGGGACTTAGTGGGTTCAGACATTGGCTCTGCCTTTATTTATTTTGTGACATTAACCCTTTGAACTTCTGCTTCCTGCGGTGTAAAATGGGGTGACGATGACCACAAAGCTGCCCTCACGTGGCGGGTATGTTAAATGAGATCATAGTATTGCATATGCGGTAAGGACTCCGGACATAGCGGTTGGTTTTTCTGGCTAGCTGGGATTTCCCTGGAAGCCATCAGATGTTTTTTCTAGAGAACTGACACGGCCACTGAGATAGGAGTTAGACCCACTTACAGACAGAGAGGATAGGGGCTCCTAAAGGAGGTCACTGTGTTTTCTTTTTAATAAAGTCTGTGTTTTTCCTCTATGGTCTGGTTAATGTGCATGTACACCCCTTTTACATGTCTCTAAAGAGTTTATGGCTCATTGCTAATAAGACAGGAGATAGGGGGACCAGCAGATGGCATAATGGCTATGTCGCTGGACTCCCATGTAGTCGACCATAGTTCGAGTCCTGACCCATTGGCTTAAACTCACACCTGGCGCGTGTGCGTGTGTGCCCAAGATCCCGAGAGGAGAATGGAAGAGAAGGAACTCTGTCTCTCTCTACCTTTCTGACAAGCGCACGCACCCTATAGCAAAAACCCCTCCAAAAAAAAAAAAAACTAA
>NW_006159735.1:1829047-1850388 GCF_000334495.1 Tupaia belangeri chinensis
GATAAGGGCCCAAGATGGAGTCACAATGGCTACGTTTTCACAGCCAAAGCTGGCTGCATTAGGACTCAAAGCGACTGTAGCTAAGGACAACAGTTTCCATTTAGTAACTGTATTCTAATAAAAATAATGTATTCTAATAAGAAGTGCAGAATGTGGTCTACTGACCACACTAGGACTGGGGTAACAATCTCTCAGACTGCCATGTAACTATTTTCTAAACCCACGTCCTTACCAAAAAGCCAGCCCATTGCTCAGACTGCTAGGTGAAAACTCCTTGCCTCCTTTGGCAACCCATTAGGGACCCCTGTGGGAACTGTGTTCTTCCTTCCCTCTCTCTCTCTCTCTTTTAAGAATTATTTATTTAATTTAATTCATTGTTATTATGAATTTGCTATAGGGCATGTGCACTCACCAGGAGCCCAGTACCATAATCACCACACCACCTGCTGGCCCCCCAAAGTATTTTCTGCCGTTAGTAACAAAATGGACTGGGACAGCCCCACCCCCACCCCCGTGTTGTTAAGGATTTCGAAGAGCCTGCAGTGCTCCCTGCCTCAGACACCACCTGTAACTCCAACAGCGGTGACTGCAAGAGCCCCCAGCTACACCTGTGCCCACCTCCCAGTGTGACCTTGAGATGGAGACCCAGAAAGAAAGCCAAGGGACACCAAACTTCTCTCCCTGCTCTCAGAGACAGTCTCGGGTGTAGTGTTTTGTTATGTTTTGTTTTAGGATTTTACTTAATTTAGGTAAACAAACATCAACATCTGGTACCCAGATCCTCATACATTTCAAAGGGCTCTCTAACCCCCTTCGGGTGTGGTAACCCCTCCTCTCTGCCATCCTGCATGTTCATTTGAATTTGAACTTAATGGACGCTAAATAAGCCAGCAAGAATGCTGTTTGGGGTGGGGCTGAGCAGCTGTATTTCTGAGGAGCGGTGTTTGCACAGGCCACATTGCCCAAACGGCACTTCCAGGCAGTGCTCTCCCACCCAGGGAGATCCAAAGAGAAACCACAGGTACAGCCAGCCTGGCGCGGTGCCGCGCTGAGGGACAGAGCACGGGACAGCTGTCCTCTCCCGGGGAACTGAATGTGCAGATGCCAGCCCCTCTCTTCAGGACCTGCTTCCTTGTGAGGTTTGCCCTCCTTTCCGCGCAGAGCCCTGCCAGGAGCTGTAACCGGACTCTGGTGGCATCCTTCAATGAGGAAGAGACCACCCCTGTCTGCAAATGGCATGCAGACCAGTCCAACGTGGGACTCAATCACTTGAATGCATTCAAGCCAGAGATGAGGCTTTCAAGGTCTGTCCTCGCCAAGCTGCAGCACTTTGGGGAATTCTGGGTAAAGCGTGACAAGCCAGGAATGCTCAGCGGAGCCTGGTTGACTTGTTCTCAGCGTGGAAAAATTCTAATCTGAGGGCCGAGAGTCCCAGCTGGGGACTAAGACTCAGAGAGGCCCCTTATTAGGGCGGTTGAGAGCTGGAGCAGTCACCCAGGCTGGATTCCCTGTCCCCCACTAAGGACAGCTCCTGAAGTTGTGCTGGTAATGGGGAGTGGGCTGTGGCACCGTGCAGCCCGACTCAATGGCTGGGCCTTTGGCAGGTGGTCTTCCCAACCTAGGACAAACCCCCCTGTCCCAGATTCTTGATTCTAGAGCTGCTCCTAATCAGCTGGGTGGCCTCACCCGCCAGCTCAGGGCATTCCTTTCCTTATCTGCATAGTAAGGGGGTGAAGCAGATGACCTGAAGTTCTTTTTAGATTTAAAACTTCATGAGGAGTTTTGTATTTTTCTAAACTCCGGGGATAAATCCCAGGATTGTCCTAAGGATTAAACTGGATGAGGTGCGTGAAAGCCCCCTGCAAAGTGAAAAGCACTGCGCACAGCAGCGCTTATAATGGGTCTGTAAGCCACGGACGTGCCTGGGCCTTCACCTCCCAGATACTGCTCTTTTTAACAAAAGCCTGGTTGAGCCAGGATTAGGGTTTCTGGAACCTGGACATGGGCGCCTGTCTTGTTGAGCCACTTTCTCAGAGCCAGGTGATGCTCACAGGACCAGGTGGAATGGGCAGAGGTAGAGGCTCCTCCCTGATGCCCATCTCTCTCCCTGAAAGTCCTGTGTGGCTAGTGACAGCAGCAGCGACATGTCCTAAAAGGAAACCCCAAACTGAAGAGTAGTGGGTCATTTATACCCATCCACACTGGGCACACTTTCCACTCAGTGAATGGCCTGCATCCAGGTTTGTACATTCCAAGCTTGCTGTTGTCTTGCCTGTCTCTCTGGAACCAGTGCCAGTTGCTCTGTGGTACCAAGAGACAGGAAGAACAGAGGTGGGAAGAAAACTCCATGGTGCCCAGTGTGATGTTTCTGTCACCCTCACCTGGAAGGGCTCCAAAGTGCAGGTAGCGACACAGGAGTGCTGAGTGATCAGATGCAACATCCATGATGGTTCTTGCCTGACAACGTTCATGAAGAATTAGAGACGAGGACACAGGAGGGGATAACAAACAGGAGTTGATTAAAACTGCACATGGTGTGGTGGTTAAGGGCACTGGACTCCCACATGGCTGACTCTGGTTCAAGTGCCAGACCTGCTTTCTCATTCTCCCTCTCTCTCATACACTCTCTCTCTGTCCCTCTCTGGTCAAATTGAAATAAATAGGGGATGGGACCAGCAGTTAGCGTAATGGCTATGTCGCTGGATTCCCATGTAGTCGACTGTGGTTCAAGTCCTGGACCCAGCAGCTTAAACTCACGCCGGGCAGGTGTGCATGCGTGCCCAAGATCTCAAGAGGAGAATGGAGGAGAAGGGGTTGCGGCGTGGCCGTCCCTCTGGGTGGTGATTTCTCCCTTTCTATCTTTCTATCTCTCTCTGTCTTCCTGGCAAGTACACACGCCCTATAGCCACCCCCTATGGCAAAAAACTCCCAAAAAAAAAAAAAAAAAAAAAAGGTTAAGGCACTGGACATTCCCACATGATTAACCACGGTTCGAGTTCCAGGCCTGGTGGCTTGATTTCCCATTTTCCTTCTCTCTGTGTCTCTCTCTCTGGTTAAATTACAGAATAAAAATGAATGAATCAATAAAATAAAATAATTATTTTTAAAATTTTTTAAATAAATAAATTAATTAAATAAGTCTTAAAAAAATAAAAGGCAGGAAGGTAGGGAAGCAGGTGGCATGGTGATTAAGGCACTGGACTCCCACATGGCCAACCGTGGTTTGAGTCACAGATCTGGTGGCTTGCTTTTTCACTTTCTCTCTCTCTCTCTGGTCAAATTAAAAAATAATAATAATAACAAATAAAATTAAATAAATAAGTAATTTTTAAAAAGAGAAAAGAAAATACTTTGAACTCAGTGATTTGTAAACATAGGAGGTTTGTTCAACTGTGGTTTGGAGGCCCAAGGGCCAGGGCCAGGGTCAGGACCGGGGATAGGGGAGGTGGTGTCCTCGTCACATGAGAGCAAGAGCAGCGCAGAGTGGCTGTGCCTACCCATCTCTATTCTGCTCTCATCTCTCTCCTTAAAAACCCACCAGGGGGGCTGGCAGGTGGCGTGGTGTTTAAAGACACCAACTCCCCCATGGCTGACTGTAGGTCAAGTCTTGGACCTGGTAGCTTGCTTTCTCACATTCTCTCCCTCTCTGTCTTTCTCTGGTCAAATTAAAACAAATAATAATAAATAAATAAAGTTAAATACAAATAATTATTTTAAAATAATTTTTAAAAAGCTCACCAGAACACAATCAATGAGGTCTCTGCCCTAATGACCTTAATCTGAATCTCATTCTGAAGGTCCCACTTTCTGACGTCATAATTGACTCCAGTTTTCACCCTCTTAAGCTCATTACCATGGCTCCTCACATGAGTCTTGGGGAACATATTCAAACTATAGCAGGGCCCTTGCATATCCAGACCCTCAGACACTTGGCTCCCTGTGCAAAGCTGAGCCAGAGGCAGACCTAAATACTGAGGAACAGGCCGCTCTCCCTCGAGTGGCAGGACGAAGGGCAGGGGTATCTGAGAGAGACCCTGGGAGCTCTCCGCGTAGCTCTGTGTGGTGAACCAAAGCAGGAGGGGCTGCTCTCAAGTTCAACTTCCTGTGGGTCTGGAAGTTTCCCCCAAGTCCATGCCCAGGGAGCACTTCAACATCTGGTAATGCCTGTCAGTCACTTATGCCCGAAGCCATGTTCCCCACAGACTGGGGAAAGATCTTCCGGACCCTTCACAGACCCACACTGTAGGCCTAGTCACCCTGACCTGGGGAGGATGTTGGCACAGGGGACACAATGTGGACACATGTCTGCTTTCTTCTTCTTGCTTTCCTTTAACCTTACGAGCTCGCCCCCAAATCATATTCTTTAGCCTGTGCTGTGTGAGGCTATGGAATTGCCGCAAGCCTGGCTCATGAGGGGAGGAAAACCAGCATGCCCTCATGGGGAAGGACATCTGGATGAGTTACCTGGTCACTCCAGGGCGCTGCCTCAGGCTCTCACACAAAGGCCTAGTGGCTTGGATCTCCTCCTCCCTTCTGAGATCAGAGGTTGCTCTGGAACCACTGTCCCTGGGCCAGTGAATGAACAGCACCTTCGCTGCCACTATCCTGCCCAGAGGCACAGAGCAAGGGGAAGGCAGGGCTCTTGAGGGAGCTCTGGGCCAAGGACTGGGGCTTTCTATAGAGGAGGGAGGGATTGGATCCGCTCCATCACGGCTCCTGGGGTGGTCTTTCTCCGCTCTCCCTTTCTAGAGCTCCCCCAGCCTGCCAGCCCCACATGCGAACTCTACTCTCTCTGTTCATCCTGCCTACTTTGCTGCTCTCAAACCCCCACAGAAAGATCCTGCTGCCGGTGCACCGGAACACAGGTCCATAGCTTCCTTTGAGAACTACCAGCATTCCTCTGTGATGTAGGCATGCCCCTCTTCACGCCAAGGGGAGCTCTTCCAGACGTTCACGTAGCTGGGATAATCAGTCCCTTTGCTGCCTGATGAAGGGAAGCGGAGGGCGCTTTGGCTTCAAACCTGATCAGGCCTAATGAACATTACATGTAAGCTTAGCCCAGGAGGTGTAGCTGGGGGAACAGGCATTAGATCCTCCAGCTCAGGCAGATCCCCACGCTCAGTGTCTTTTCTTAGATGGTCTCCAAGGACTCAGCTGGCCCACTGGGCTATACAGAGCATTTGTGTGTGTGTGTGTGTATATATATATATATATATTTGAGAGGTTTTTGCTATAGCGTACGCTCACCAGAAAGACGGAGGGACAGAGAAACGGAGAGACAGAAAGTAAGAAATCACCCCCCAGGGGGGATGGCCACACCACAGTCCCTTCTCCATTCTCCTCTTGGGATCTTGGACATGCACGCACACACACTCGTCATGAGTTTAAGCCACTGGGTCCAGGACTCAAACCATGGTCGACTACATGGGAGTCCAGTGACATAGCCATTATGCCAACTGCCGGTCCCAGTATACAGAGCATACTTTGAAACAGAAATTTAGTTTACTTCATTGAGTTCTTTCAGATCCACAACTGTGCTATGCTCTGCCATATCCCAGGTTCTTCTTACTAGCAACTCTGTTGCCTGGAATCCAGTCATTCATGCCTTTTATTATTTTTTTAAGAGAGCAATTTTTATTTTTAAGAAAGCACCCCTGGAGGTACTGCTATGCTGCAATCCCCTCGCCTGTATTCTCTTGGGAGAGGAGAAACATGTGCCCAGTGTGTTTTTTAAGCCCCTGGGTCTGGGACTTCAAGCATGGAGTCAGCCATGTGGGGTCCAGATGCCTTAACCACCACACCACTGATGGGCCTAGCTGAGCATCTTTTACACACCAGCTATTTTACCTACAAGGTGCTTGGTAAACAGAAAGATGTGGGCCATGGGACATAGAGAATGAAGGTGATGTGTAGCCTGTCCATCCCGATCTCTCACTGGGACCCATCTGCAAGCAGCACCACGAGGTCATCCGGCCAGTGGTTCTCAGAGTTGATCAGCAAAGAAACTCACAGGGAACAGGGGTGGAGAGAGAAATGTGAGGTGGGGGGCAATTCAGGAGGGCCGAAAATGCAGCTTCTCTTTTACCCCATTTTTTTAAAAATTTATTTTAATTTTATTTATTTATTCATTTATTTTTTA
The DNA here is from genome assembly GCF_000334495.1 of Tupaia belangeri chinensis. Taxonomy (NCBI): domain Eukaryota; kingdom Metazoa; phylum Chordata; class Mammalia; order Scandentia; family Tupaiidae; genus Tupaia; species Tupaia belangeri. The sequence goes on from NW_006159735.1 coordinate 1,835,187, forward strand.
ATTTGACCAGAAAGAGGCACATACAAGAAGAGAGAGAAAGTGAGAAAGCAAGCCACCAGGTCCAGGACTTGAACTGCGGTCGGCCATGTGGAAGTGTCCAGCACCTTAATCACCATACTACCTGCTGGTCCCTCTTTCCCCATGTTAAGCAGAGAAATGCCTTTCCAACTTTTTGACCATGATCCACTATAAAAAATATGTTTCTTGTTACAATCATAAAAGCATGTAAGTGTACTTACATACATATATGTAATGAAATTTTATGAACATTATGAACATTTATTATGTGGGATGAACTCTGATTATATACATAATATATATAATATATACAATACTTAAAAAGATTAGAGTTCCATACACATGATATATACACCACACGAGTATGTTTATGTGCATGTGTATATATACATACGTTTTTAAAATGTTATTTATTATTATTTTCTAATTTTCTATAAGGGCATGTGCACTCACCAGAGAGAGACAGAGAGAAAGCACCTCTCCATGGGGCATGATCACACTGTGTCCTTTCTCCTGCTTCTCCATCCTGTTGGGAATTTGGGTACACATGCACACAAACCTCTGTGTTTTTCAAGGTTCCCAGGCTGGGATTTGAACTATGGTTGGCCATGTGGAACCTAGCTCCCTTCAACAATAGGCCATTGAGTTATCCCCCAAATCTCATTTTTAACATATTCAGCCTTCTATGTAGATCACCAAGGCAAATTTTTCTACAAATAAATCAATCTACTGGGGTGAGCAGGTGGTATAGTGGATAAGACTTTGGATTCCCACATGACCTACTGCAGTTTGAGTCCTGGACCCGGTGGCTTGAAAATTACATCGGACACATGTGTGTGCATGCCCAAAATCCCAGGAGGAGAATGAATTGCTGGCCATTCCCGCTGCAGGGGTGATTTCTCTCACTGTCTTTATCTCCGGAGTGCACAAGCCCTACAGCAACAATAATAATAATAATAATCTCTTCATTGCATTTAAGAAGACCCAACCTTCTGCTTTTGGGCTTGCTTAAAGAGAAGTATGACCTGCTGGTCAAGTCCAGCCTGCTGCCTGTTTTTGTACAACCTTTGAACTAAATATGATTTTAAATTTAAAAAATTTGAAAAGAGCAATTCCACAACACATGAGAATTATATGCAGTTCAGATTTCAGGGCCCATATTTATTGGATCACAGCCTTGCTGGCTCACCTGAGTGTGGTCTGAAGCTGGCTATCTCGCACTACAACCACAGTGTTGAGCCATTGCATTGGAGACAATGACCCACAAAGCCCGCCATGTTTACTAACTGGCCTTTTACAGAAAGAGTTTGCTGACTCCTGGCTTAAAGCATGGTATTACTTTTTTTTGAGAGAGATATTGCTATAGGCCACGCGCACTCGCCAGAGAGACAAAGATGGAAAGCAAGAAATCATCCCCTGGGGGGATGGCCTCGCCACAGTTCCTTCTCCATTCTCCTGTTAGGATTTTGGGCACCCATGCACACGCGCCTGGCATGAGTTTTAAGCCGCCAAGTCCGGGACTCAAACAGCAGTAGACTACATGGGAGTCCAGTGGTGTAACCATTACACCATCTGCTGGTCCCAAAGCATGGTGTTTCTTACAGCGGGGATGGGGTGACCCTAAAAGGAATAGCTGTGCTGGTGTGGGCCTTTAAAGGGCAGCTGACTTCAAACACCGGGTTTTCTGGAGCTTCCTCTCAGGCCGGCAGGAGCCTCTGCATGCTGCTTGGTGGCAAGCTCATCTTCACCCCGTGACTGGGCAGGTGAGCAGCCCTTCACCAGCCGCCCAGAGACCACGGACTGGCTCTCAGGCACTGCCTGGACCCAGGGGTGCAATCCCTGAAAAATTCAGCAGCACTTGACTCTGACTTCTCTATTTGATCTTTTCTTGCCTCTGCGTCTCACTAGCAGCACTTTCTCTGGTCTTTTATTTTCCTTTAGGCATATATAACCTCTGGGTCATTATTGTCCAACAAAATGTGACCAAGTATCTTTCTGAAACATTAATGAACACTTCTTTTTTCTATTTTAAATTTTCTTTTAAGCCCTCCTCTCCTGAGTTAGGCTGTTCTGTGCACGTGTTTCAGGGAAGGAAGGTGAGAGTGGGGCAGGGAGCTTTTCTGGGCCTTAAATTGGGGACAGAGAGGCCTTGGGGACTCTCAGCAAAAGCTGTTTCAGGGAACATCAGGGTAGACAGCTAGATTCCCCTCCCCTCCATTCTGTGGGCTGAGCGGGTGGAGAAACAGGCAGGGGTGTGTGTGCAGAGGAAGCGAAGCATGGCTTGGGAGCAGCAGAAGGAGGCGAGTGTATTCAGTCCCTAAAGGCACAGAGACCAGCGCTTAGGACCTCTCAGCCGAGGACCACCTGAGAGCAGTTCCGGCAACCCCCACTGTCAGCCTTTATTAAAGCCAGTGCCACCAAGGGATGAGTGCTGGCCTGCCATCCTCTCTGTGGGGATTTCCTCCCACAGCAGCTGGTTCTTCCCTGGGTGACCTCCACGGGGCATGACACCATCCCAGCCTCCAGTCTGGGCTCTGTTCCTGTCTGACCTGCCTTAGGAATTCAGACCCCCAGATCGGAATCAGTCTGAGAAGTAGACAGAGGGCTGGACACCCAGTGAACTAGATGATTGACACATGCTAGGTCTCCACAGTTCCATTGTCAGATTGGACCCAGCAGGCCAGGCTGGTGTAACTCCCATGGTGTGTGTGTGTGTGTGTGTGTGTGTGTGTGTTCCTGTGCACTCACTTGTGGTTGTGTGTGTCTATGAGGCTGTCGGATGGGATTTGGGATTTGAAGGAGGATAAGAATTAATGGAAAGGGGCCAGCAGGTGGCATGGTGGTTAAGGCGCTAGATTCCCCCATGATCAACAGAGGTTCAAGTCTTAGTCCTGACAGCTTCTCAGTCTCTTTCTCAGTCTCCCTTTTTCTCTCTCTCTGGTCAAAGTGAAGAATAACAATTAAGAAAAAAAAAAAAGACGGGGATCAGCAGGTGGCATGGTGGTTAAGGTGCTGGACATTCCCACATGGCCAACCCTTGTTCGAGTCCTGGACTTGGTGGCTTGCTTTCTCACTTTCTCTCTCTGTGTGTCTCTCTGGTCAAAATAAAATAAGTAAATGAATAAATAAAATTAAAAATAATTTTAAAAAAAGAAAGAGGAAGGGAAGGAAGAAGGAAGAAGAGGAAGAGAAAAGAAAAGAAAAATGGGAGGTGGGCTGGCCCTATAGTCTCATGGTTCAGGGAGTCAGATCCCACATGACAGACTGTGGCTTAAGCATGGCTAGAATTCTGACAGGATGGAGAAGCGATTGCAGGTGCTTTCTCCTCCTTTCTCTGGCCAGCTCACATGCCCTTTATCAATTTAAAAGGAAAGAAAAGGAATAAATGGATGGAGAGCCAAGTAGCCAGGCAGAATTTGGAAGCTGGGTTATGGCAGAAACACCCCTCACTACACACATGTACATGCTGTGTCCCAAACACTTGGATGTGTGACTCCTCTCAGGAGTCTTGCTTCTGCTCCATCCCTAGTCTGGCTCTTCTTATAAACAGGGCGCAGGGGAGTTTCCATTTCCTTAACCTCTAGTACCTCCTGGGACCAGGAGGTGATTCAAACTAATCTAAGAGGTGGAAAGAGGCACTCCAACTCCCCCCCTGCTAGAGGCCAGTATGCCAGGCCTCACAAGCCTGACCTGAATTCACAGAAGTCAGCAAGATTGGCCTGAGTTCTTTTACAGTAGGTTGCTTGATCTCATTTCTTTTCTCCCATATACTTGAAGTTAGGACAGCTTTAATTTAAAATGGAAATTTATGCAAATACTATGTAAATTAGGTCATTCCCAGATTAACTGGGGAAAAAATCTGGTCGCTTTAGCAGGCACCATCTGTTCCCTCCTCATTCTTTCCATATCTGAACCCCGCCCCCACCCCCTTTCCCAATCAACTTTGAAACTTGTTTTCCTGTGGCTGAGAAGAGAGATCTTTCAAGGGAAGGAAACAAATCAGCCCTCGGTTTTCCAGGTGGGCCTTGAAATGTCTGTTCTGCCGTGGGAAGAGCCCAGGTGAGAGGCTAGGAAGGGCAGGGTGAACTCTAGGTCAACGGTGCAGAGTGGGCTGCTGCCCACATATGCTCCACCTCCTCCTTTTCCCTGGCCTCTGCTTTCCTTAGGAGTCTCCCTTTTCTCCTGTTTGGCTTTGCCTGAAGGACCTAGTGGGTCCATGTGTGTGCTGGTGGAGGAGTTCAGTTCCTGAGTGTCTCTTTCGGTGGTATATATACGTGCAGTGATGCAGGAGGCTCTCTGATCCCTATTCAGGGTCGCTCTCTTCCTTAAGGAGATGGGACTGAGACGACTTCCCAGTAATTCATGTTTCTCCATCATACAAACAAACAATGAGCCACAGAGTCCGGCTTCAGCTGACCCCTGGGAAATAAGAAATTCAAGAAGTAAAAACTTTTATTGCCCTTAGTCACTGAGATTTTGAACTTGTATGTTATTACAACAAGTCTTAATGAGAGGGCCAGCAGGCGGCATGGTGGTTAAGGTGCTGGACTCGCACATGAGCGACCAGTCTCAGACCTGGTGGCTTGCTTTGCTCACTTTTCCTCTCTCTCTCTCTCTCTCTCTCTCTAGTGAGCACATGTGCCCTATAGCAAATTTTAAAATAAAAATAATAAATAAAATCAATATTTTTTTAAGAAAAAAACTTAATGAAAGCTGACTAATATGCCCTCAGTCAATCTTCATGAACTTCTCTCCAAGGTTGTTTCAAATTACAAAAAATTTTTTTGCATGTACTCATGTGAGATGTTCTCAATTTTAGGCCAAATGAAAGTAAGAGAACCTTTATGAAATTTTTCTTCTTGACTCGTAATATGACTGTACAAATTGCGCTTGGATATGTGACTTCAGAATCAGACTTCTAGGCAGAAAGAATAGTCCGTGCAAAGGCCCTGAGGCAGGAGTGTGAGGAGACCATGGAGGCTGGTTCAGAGTAAGCAAGAAGAGGGAGGAAGTTGGGTATGGGGTGGTGGCAGTGATGACTTGAGCTTGGCCCCAGAGAAGGTGCAATTTCAGGGCAGATGCACAAGGTGGCACTAGGACACTCTTCGCAGTCATGGCTGACTACATAGGCTGATGGTGGAGAACAGGACTCATCTCTCACCCTCCAAAATGACTCTGCCAGGGAAAGGGAGTTCAGCAGACTCAAAGCAAATCCCAGGCCACTGACTCAGAACTTAAAGAACTTTGGAGCTCTCGCAACACAGGAGATTGCCATGTGGGTTGTATGATATCCATGTTCAGACTCTAGGACTCTAGGATCCTAGGACTCTGGGAATCCCCTGAATTGCAAAACGCACTTTTCAAGGGGAACCTCCAAAGCTTTTATTCCATGGGGTCTATGGCCTCAAAAGGACAAAGGACTGCTGACTCCAACTAGTCCTCCCACAAGTCTGTGTTGAGGCCAAATTCAACCATAACTTCCTTAGCAGCAGGTGGCCTGAGTCAGGTTCACATCATGACCAGGTGCCCTGGAAGTCCTAGTTTGAGCCCTGTGCGCTCTCAGTAGAGGAACCCAGAGCCCCAGACAATTGGGTCTGGAGACACGAGGTCCTCCTTCAAGATAGCCTTTATAGATTCTGCGCAGGGCCTGCAAACTCACATGCACGTTTCCACTATCCTAGACTGGACGAATAGCAGACCTTCCACATCTATGTCCTGATGTTTCCAAAGGTGCCTAGATGTTCCTGTGATGAGTAAAGTGTAGTTGCATTTAACGTGGTTACTGCATTCACGACCACTCTGATCATTAAATAGCTTCTCACCCTCTGGATGTTCTGTAAGTCTAATAAATAATAGGTCTACTATAATGACCAGGGCGAGAAGTCTGCTGATGATTTTGAGCTAAATGGGAAACTGCATACTCTAAATGGCTGGAACCATTGTCTGTGGTGAGAGGGGAAAAGAGCCTTGGTGTGGAGGTGTCGGATAGACCACAGGTGAACTGGGAATGGGCTTGTGGGCAGGAAGCCAGGCGGGGAGCAGCGGGCCAAGCAAGGAGGCAGAAGTGAGAGCAGCCTGTGGGGCCGCTCACGTGGAACCACAGAAGGAACCCAAGGTTAGCTCCTCTGATGACGGAAGATGCAAATTTAATTCAGCAACTGCTAAAAAAAAAAAAAAGCCCCTGAACCAATTCTATTTGTTATTGGTTTTTTAAAATACCTACAAACTACCACAATTGCCAGGGTTACTTCTCTTATCCTGGCGGCTCTAGCAGCCCGACTTCCTCTCTATCCTCCCTGAGAGCTGAGCTCCAGAACCTGAGCTTTGGCTTCAGGTGGTTACAACTGCAGGTGGCAGTTCCCCAGGGGCTCTTGAAACCCAAACTGAGGGCAGAAAGGAGAGGATCAGGTTCTGGATTCTTTCTTTTCTATTTTTTTAAAGGTTTTTGCCATAGACACGTACTTGCAGGACAGAGACAGTGAGAGGGAAAGTGGCAAATCAACCCCCAAGGGGGATGGTCCTCTGCAATCTCTTTTCATCTGTTCTCCTCCTGGGATTTTGAACACTGCACACACACACACACACACACACACACACACACACACCTAGAGCGATTTTTCAAGCCACCAGGTCCGGGACTCGAACTACAATGACCTATGTGGAAATCTAGGGTCTTAACCACTACGGGTTCTTCAAAGGCCTCCTCACAGCTTTTCTTCAGTTCACTGCCCAAGAATGTCCTCCAGACGTGGGTTTGGAGGCCAGAGCTATTGCGCATTCATGAAGCGCCTGCTGGGAGAGAGAGAACAGGAAAAGCAGGCCCAGGCGGGTGTCTGCTGAGCTGGCCTGGGAGCTGGCCAGATTTTGCAAGATTCAAGTTGCCCAGTTTACTCGGCTGAATCCTGCCCCACCCTGCCCTCCCTCTCTTATCTGGAGGCGTATGGGGACCTGGTGCTGCCAGGGAGCTTGCTGCTTAGCCGCCATTCTCCACGCCGACTGCCGCTGTGAGCCTGGATCCGACTGTGGCTCCATTGTTCCCAGTGGCCCGGACTGACCAGCTTGGCCTGGAGCCCTGCCCTGGGAGGACGCAGGCTAACACAGTGTTTCAAAGCCTTGCTTTGTGGGCCTGACAGGAGGGTTTGTCATTAGCTGTGAGACGGTCCCTGGCAGATCCTGGCATGCGGTGAGCAGACAGCTCGGTGCCGATCACAGCATTTCGAGCACCTCCAGTTGGATACGGCATCCTGGGCCCTGGAATCTGCCCAGGATGTGCTGCCTCCCTCTGCAAGGATCCCCACGGCCTCAGGCTTATTGGGCCCTTTATGTTGAGCAAGAGCAGGAGAGGAGGTAGATTAGGAACAGTAGTTTGTGCCAGAGCTGCAGAGGCTGGTGTCCAGGCTGCAGTGTGAGTTACGCCTGTTTATATGAATGGCACCCCTAAGATTGTTCAGGGCCTTTATGTGGTGGTTCTGCAGAAGAAACAGCTTGGCATGTTTGCAGCCTGTCCATCCCTGCCATGGGGCACAGGTCCCTAAACAGCAGTAGCGCCATCCTTGTGGGTAGGATGTCCAACCCAAAGAAGAAGTGAATCTTTTTTTTTTTTTAAGTTTTTGCTGTAGAGAGACAGATAGACACACACACACACACACACACACACACACACACACACACACACACATAGAGAAAGAGAAGAGAGAAAGTGAGAAATCACACCCTCCCCGGGGGGAATGGCCATGCTGCAATCCCTCCCCCTCCATTCTCCTCAGGATTTTGGGAACATACACACACCTGTTAGCATGATTCTCTAGCTGCCGGGCCCCGGACTCAAACCATAGAGTAAGCTGCATAGGATCTAGTGCCTTAACTGCCACGCCACCTGCTGGCCCTGATGAATCTCTTTTAATCTTAGGGTAGGAAAGAATTTCTTCAATAAGACATACCAAACAAATCACAAATCATAAAATAAAAAATAAAAGATTCACAATTTCAACTACATTAAATTTAGAAACCTCAGTTCATCACAGTTACTTTGTTTTTTAAATTTTACACTCATTTTTTTAGAATCATTTTATTATTATTATTATTTCTTATTTTTTCACAAGGCACTCATCAGAGAGACACAGACAGTGAGAGAGAAAGAGAGAGGTAAAGTGAGAAGGCAAGCCTCCAGGTCTAGGACTCGAACCGCGGTTGACCATGTGGGAGTGCAGCACCTAAATTACCACAGCACCTACTGGCTCCTCATTACAGTTACTTTAAAGAAACGTAAAAGATTAACCACAAACTGGAAATAGATATGTACGACCTGCAAGTGACAAAAGCTTACCATTACGAATATATCAATAGTCCCATACTCTTGGAAATAGGAAATAGTTTAATTTTTTAAATGGACAAAACTATGAACAGGCATTTTATGGAAGGGAAACACATAGAGCCAGCCAGACAGGTAGCTGCTAACCTGGTCAATATCCAGGAAAATGCAAAACAGGACCACAGTGAGAAACATTTCCTCCAGCCCAGACACCCTGGACCTGGAGATCTCCTCTCAAGTGGTTTTCACCAAACCAGGGTCTCTTCCTGGGAGTCCAGGCTACTGGGCTCTACAAAGCCCTGGGCTTTGTCCTTCCACCAAATATCTTTCCACTCAGAGCCTGCCTCCGACTCCTACTTTCCCTTCCTGTCCTCTCCAACAGTGTATATAGCAGATCCTCCAGCCTCAGACAGATATCTCCCACCCCCATCTTCAGGTTCTCCCTGTGGCTGGTCTCTTGGGTCTCAGCTGGCCAACTGGGCTGCAGGGACCATACTGTCAAGCAGAAACTTGGTCTACTTCAACTCCTAAGCCCAAACTCAATTTCACGCTGAGTTCCGTAAAGACCTCAGGACAGACCGTTTAGCATCTCTAAGATAGACCAAGTTCAGGTAAAAGATGGTACTCCTTAGCTAAGGGCAAAGCTCCCCCTACTCCCTCATGGGCTGCAGTGATGAGGCAGAAGCCACATGTAACAAGAAGCACGGGCAGGCTGAAGGCAGCCCTGTATAGACCATCCCTACTGGGCTGCTTGCTTGCAATACATTCAGAATCCTGCTTACACTTTTCCTTTGGAGCTTCCCTGGTCCAGAAACTTCTGATTAGCCTGTAAGAACCTATACAGGCCACCAGGGACCAGTAGTTGGCATAATGGCTATGTTGCTGGACTCCCATGTAGACGACTGCGGTTCAAGTCCCAAATCCGGTGGCTTAAACTCATGCCGGGCATGTGTGCGTGCATGCCCAAGATCCCAAGAGGAGAATGGAGGAGAAGGGATTGCAACATGGCCACCCCCCCCCGGGGGGGGGGGTGATTTCTCTCTTTCTGTCTCTCTGTCTCTCTCTGTCTTTCTGGCAAATGCACGCATCCTATAGCAAAAACCTCTGCAAAAAAAAAAAAAAAAAGAACCTATACAGACCACCGAACGCTTATCCTTAAAGGACTGAAACTAGGCTTAAATGAGAGCTAGATGCAACTTAGCATCTGGTGAACTTTTTGCTTTTTAATTTTACTATAGGGTGCTTGTACTTGCCAGAAGAGACAAGGAGGAGGGGACAGAGTGAGCATCCGGAAGGGGTTAGCTGTGTCACAATCACTCCTCCTCCATTCCATTCTCCTCTTGGGACTTTGGGTGTGTGTGCAAACACATGCCCAGCATGTTTTTTTTGTTTGTTTGTTATAGGGCACGTGTGCTCGCCAGAAATTCAAAGAGAGACAGACAGATAGAAAGCAAGAAATCACCCCCCAGGGAGCATGGCCTGCCACAATCCCTTCTCCTCCATTCTCCTCTCGGGATCTTGGGCATGCACACACATGTGCCCGGCGTGTGTTTAAGCCACCGGGTCCGGGACACGAACCGCGGTCGACTACGTGGGAGTTCAGTGACATAGCCATTACGCTAACTGCTGGTCCCATGCCCAGTATGTTTTTCAAGCTGCCAGATCTGGGCTGACTGTGTGGGATCCAGCTGCCTTAACCACCATAAAATCAGCTGGCCCAGAATCTGGTGAACTTTTCTGTCATATGTGTAAGAAATAACAAACGCTCAGCAGTGGGGTTTGTTGTCACTCCCAAACTTGCTGCTCTTAGGAACTAGCGAAAGCTTTGTTCAGGTGAAGCTGAGGGACCACCTCGATCCTAGTCTACTTTCCTCACAGCTTTGTGCTTATAAATCTAGGTCACGGTTTCTCTCCCTCCCTCGTGTCCCATACTGTTTGTACACTAAGCCAGTCTAGGCCACAAGGATCGCCACTTTTTTTCATGACCTTTAAAAAGCAGCCGGCAGAGGCCATCTCTGACCCGGGATCATGCCCCTTGTATAACCCTTGTCAACTGTATTTCTAGGGAGATTTTACTTCTTTCTTTCCCAGTCCCTCTCTCTTTTATCTCTTTCTTGTTCTGGGCCTTATCTTTTTTCACTCAATAAATAACCAGGTTTTCATTATGCACCAGTCTTGTAGGCACTGAAGGGACATTAGTGATCAAAATCATTTCAAAGGCCAGCAGAGGGCATAGTGGTCATGTTGCTAGACTCTGACATGACCAACTACAGTTTGAGTCTGGACCTGGTGGCTTGAAACTCGAGCCGGGTGCATGTGCACTCATGCCCAAGATCCCAGGAGAAGAAGGGATTGCAGCATGGCCATCCTCCCAGGGGATGATGTCTCACTTTCCCTCTCACTGTCTCTGTCTCTCTTCTCTCTCTCTCTCTGGCAAGTGCATGCACCCTAAGGCAAAATCCTCTGCAACAACAACAACAAAATAGTAATTTCAAATCTTTTTCCTCATGGAGATTTTATGCCAACTGGGGAGACAGGAAATAGACAAAATAAAGAGTGAAATCTATGACGTATTACAGGAGATAAGCAGTCTGAGAATAACTTCTTATTTGCATGCCGCCATGGCTGTAAAAATAGTTCACTGGCCACTGAACAGTACTGAACACGGAGGTGCAATCACTACAGACCAAACGTCGCATTTGGTGATTCATTTAAATAGCAAAATAGCTGGCTGGTGCTTGCTGTTTTTACCCCCAGGTCCCAGATGAGGAAACTGCCACACAGAGAGATTCAGTGACTTCTCAAGCTTACCCGGTGGCTAAGAAATGTGGGCACACTTGAATCTAAAACCATGGCACTCTGATGTCCTGGTTCATAGTCACCATGTCATGTGCCTCCCAGCTTCTGCCCCGACTTCCTCGACGCTCCCTCGGGTGCCTCTGTGCTGTACCACAGTGCAAGGCGGGTGCACAGTCCTTGAATGGATGGGCAGCAAAAGGGGTTTTTAGGCAGACTTGAAGTGACCACTGTCCCCCTTCTGTACAGGACGACTTGCCTGCCCTACACGCCACCATTGAACCTGGTTCTGGGAGTGGCTGCCTGGTGGTGACCTTTTAGCGGTGACATGCTCCCCACTGGGTATGGTTCACAGGGAGCGGTATTGCCCTGCCCACACTAGGCCCGCTGCACCAGCCTGACGTGGAGTCCTGGTTCACATGTGCCCCCCCTGCAGCTTCATTGCCCAAGACCTCAGAAAAGCAGGGCCTAAGGCAGGATGCTGAGTCTGTCAGGATAGCCTGCATGTGCCGGCCAAGACTTCAGGTGGTCTTAGAGTCCAGAGAAGTCACTCACCTTGCAGCCCCTGTAGACTGTTCTCCCACAGTGTGGGGGGAAGAGGGGAATTTCCATATCCCCTTTTTCCCACGGTGACAGGAAGCTGAAACCAGGAAAGACACAGAGCACGTGTGTGTGTGTGTGTGTGTGTGTGTGTACATGGGCTTGTGTGATAAAATGTCTCACCAAAGCTCAATATATGAGGCTCGCTCCTCCTGGGCCTCAGAGGAAAGAACACCAAGTCAATGCTAGGGAATGAGTTCCAGTCCCTCCAATAATGCTGTGTGACCTTGGGCAATGTCCTAGTCCATTCTGTTGCTAATAGAAAATACCCAAGCTGGCGAAACTTCTTTTTTTTAAAGAATCATTATTTAATTTTATTTATCCATTCATTTATTTATTTTTAATTTGACAGAGAGACACACAAGAGAAAGAGAGAGAGGGGAAGTGAGAAAGCAAGCCACCAGGTCCAGGAATTGAACTGTGGTCTGCCTTGTGGGAGTGTCTAGCACCTTAACCATCACACCACCTGCTGGTCCTGAAATTTCTTTTTTTCTTTCTTTTTAAAGAGGTTTTTGCCTTAGGGAATGTGCATTCCCCAAAGAGAGAGATAGACAGAGACAGTGAGAGAGAGAGGGAGAAATCACCCCATGGGGGGGAATGGCCTGCCATGATCCCTTTTCATCTACTCTCCTCCCTGGATCTTGAGCATGCACGCACACATGCCTGGCATGAGTTTCAAACCACCAGGTCCAGGACTCAAACTGCATTTGGTCATGTGCAAGTCCAGTGACATAATCGCTATGCCATCTGCTGGTCCCAAGAGACAGTGTAATTTCTAAAATCAGAGGTTTATGAGCTCACAGTTTGGAGATTCAGAGTCCAGAGCCCCTGACAGATGCTCCATTACAACATGCTGGAGGGCAGGAGTGCACCTCTGTGTCCACAGGGCTCTGTCCTGGGCCCATTCTCTCTCCTTGTAAATCCCCCAGGAGGCTATTCTGGGGGCCTCGTTCTGATGACATTAACCTTAATCTTTCAACACCACAGTCTAATAAAGTTTTTACCCTCTAAATCCTGTTACAACAAAATCTAAACACATGAATTTGGAGGGGATGCATTTAAACGATAACAGGCAAACCGCCCGCTGTCTCTGGGACTCAATGCCTTTGTCTGTAAAATGGAGCTAAGAACGCCTGTCCTGCCTACCTCCTGGATTCATGGTGAGGATCCCAGGGCATAACAGACCTGTGTGTGCTCTGTAAACTACTAAGTGACCTAGTGACATGCAACGCCATCATCCTTGCAGTGACCGAAACACAGGAATCCCGTCAGAATGAAACACTGCAGGGCTGGTTCAGATTTAGAGCAAGCAGAGGTTAAAATCCCCACTCGCAGGAACAGGTCAGGTGTATTAAATGCCCTCCACTCTGTTTCAGAAACATTATTCTGTGAGATTAATGTGCTCCATGAAAGGTTTCTGTGGTGGCTCATCCCACCTCTTCCTCCTCGACCTGAAAAGTGGCAGCCAGGAGGAGCTGAGTCAGAGGGCAGGTGACTTGGGGCCAGGGCCCGGGCCCAGGTACATTGCATTTAACAATCTCTTTCTTTCTTTTCTTTTTCTCTCTTCTTCCTTCCTTCCTTCCTTCCTTCCTTCCTTCCTTCCTTCCTTCCTTCCTTTCCTTCCTCCCTTCCTTTCTTTTTCTTTTTTTTCTTTTTTTTTTCTTTTTTTTTTTTTTTGCTAGAGTACATGTGTATGTACAAGAGAGTGAGAGAGAAAGAGAGGCAGAGAGAGATAAAAGGATCCTTTAAAGGGTGTGGTCACACCAAGATCCCTTTCCTCTAGTCTGCTAGCCCGCTGGATCCCGAGCACTTGCACATGTGCCCGATTGTGGTTCAGGTGAGCCGGGCTGGGGATTCAGCTATGGCCACCATGTGGAATCTGGCTTCTCTGGGGCCACACGTTAGTGCTGCACCGTGGAGGCAGCCCCATGGTGTGCTTATCATTTATTTCTAAGGTTTTTGCCTATTGGGTGCATGCACTCGCTGGAGAGACAGAGAGAAAAAAAAAAACAGAAAGAGAGAAAGGGTGAAATCACCCCCAGGGGGGATGGCCACGGAGCAATCCCTTTCCTCTACCCTCTTCCTGGGATCTTGAGCGTGCACATATAAGCACGTACAAGTACTGGGCATGATTTTCAAGCCACCATGTCTGGGACTCAAACAGCAGTCGGCCATGTGGGAATCCAGTGCCATAACCACAATGCTACCCGCTGGCTCCCCCACACTGTGTTTAAACAGAGCCCTGCTGCACACATCAGCCTCATCGGTTGGGACAACAGCCGCAGCATAAGGCTCTCCCTAGGCTAAGTGCAGAGCCAGCAGATGCGCCATTTGCCCTGCACAATGACAGATGTGACCCTAAAACCAACGAGGTCCCAGCCCCAACAAGCTTAACTGGCTTCTCACCCTCTCTCTTGAGTGATCAGGGATGCCAGTTGCTTGGAAAGAGGGAACTCTCACTTCCGGGCCCCCTCCTGTTTGCCATATGCTAGGCCGTTTAATCCGCCCATCAGCTCTGTGAAGCATTAGCTACATTTTACGGCTGAGAAAGCGGGCCTGAGAGGCCGAGACATTTATCTCAGCTCTGCAGCCAAGCAGGCAGCCGAGCTCAAATTGGAACCTGGATTTGTTGGACCCCAAATCATAGGCTCTGACAGGGTTCGTTATGACCAGGCAATAAATACTTCCTAAGTACCTGTTCTGAGCCCAGAACTGTGGGAGATATGAAATACACAGAAGGCAAGGCCGGGCCTCTAGGGGAAGGGGCAAACCCCAAGTGTATGTGAGTTGGAGACACCCGCAGTTGGGCTTCTACATCCTTCCATCCCACTCTGAGTTCCGGAGTCTGGAGGGAGAGATGTGAGCATTGAGGTGACATGGCAGCCACTCGGGATGGGAGGGACAGCTGCCAGTCAGAGTTAGAAGGGCTCTATGAGTCATCCCAGCCCAACTGCTCAGCCAGGTCCCCCTGGAGTCTGGGGAGTCTTGAGTCAGTCAGTATTTTGTGCCCATGTGAGGACCTAGTTAAGAGCTTGGCCGAGATTTGAACTCCCAGTCCATGAGCCGATATGGAAGGGGTAGGGCAGAGGTGGTGCTGGTCAACTAAGGAACAGGCCCCAGGGACCAAGGCCCCACCTCTTTCTTTGGTATCTGTGCTATCCTACCCTTGCCAAGCCCACTGGTCCTGGTGAGCAGCTGTTTCCGTTTTCCCTGCAGCCTCAGTTCCGGGAATCAGGCCAACATTGCGGCCCTTCCCTACCCCACCCCCAGCTCCTTTTTGTAAAAGAGAAAACTGCTTGAAGCAGCCCAAGGCCAGCAACTTGCTCCTGGGTGTACCGCCCACTGCCTACCATTTGTTTGGACTGGAAGGGAGACCTCTCAGGAGCCTCTTTTCCCCGAGTCTGGCAGTGTTGGCCCCCACTTCCCTTTATCCTGCAGCAGCTGGAATCCACTCTCCTGAGGCCATCTGTCCTGGGG
>NW_006159735.1:1862065-1873045 GCF_000334495.1 Tupaia belangeri chinensis
GGGGGAGCTCCCTGGGTGGGGGTGGGGGGCTCCCTCCCCACAGTCTCAAAGCCAGTGCAGGAGTGCCTTAAAGAGGGCAGTTCTTCAGTCCTGCACCTACAGAGGATGGGGGCGTGTCCCAGAAGGGGGTCGCCCCTAAGGTTGGTGTGGCTGGACAGTGACTTAGAGACAGCTTGGGCTCTCTGAGATACAAGATAGTGTAAGGGCTAGATCTGAAGCCCAGGAGGAAGCCTCTGTTCACCTCTGATCCCGGACCTCTCCCCCAGCTGCTAGGTTTGCTGTTCCTATTTGAAATCCATTGTCCCAAAACGATTGGGTTCCTTTCCAGAATGCTATATGGCCTGTTTGCTTGATCTTCTGGAGAACTTCCCCCAACTTCAGAGTGCCCTGCATTGGCTGCAAGCTGTGTGCATGCACACAGACACACACACACACACACACACATAATCACACACACAGTCACACACACAGTCACACACACACACAATGAACATTCACTTAGGAGCCTCTTGTTTTCTTAAGTGATTTTCTATGACTGTTTCCCTGGAGGCTTTTATCTAAATAAGCTCTTCTGGGCAAACAGGAGGGGAGATTGATCCACTATCCTCAGAAATTGGGAAGCATGAAGTTACACTGGCCCGTAACCAGAGGGTGATGAGCAGGGGCTTGGGATGTGGCTGGCAGGGCAGGGCCTGGGGAGGAGGCATGGGAGCAGATCACAGCCTTTGGTGAGAGGTAGTGGGTGCAGCATCTTAAAAAACACTCCCTGTCAGCAGGTCCCCTGGCCTCGAGGTGGGGCTGTGCTCTTTGGCACCTTCCATGTAACCTCCCTGTCACTTCCAGCAGGCAGTGCCACTGGCTATTGGATCTGCGTTGAGTAATGCTTAGTGGATAACGGCCCCCTGGCCCCAGCCTCCCCTCATTTGTGAATCTAGGCACTCAGCCCTGTTCTGGGGCCCCTTGTATGAATTAAGTGGTGTATTAGTGTGAGAACACAAGGGCAGCTGGCACTGGGCAATTTCATGCCTCTACATTTTGTCTCTACTTCTTTTTGTTTCTGTTATAAGATGCATATGCTCACCAGAGAGAGACAGAGACAGAGAACGAGAGAGAGAGGGAAGGAGACTGAGAAATCATCCCCCAGGGAGGATGGCCGTATCACACTCTCTCCTCCCATTTTCCTCTTGGGATTTTGGGTACACACGTGCACCTGCTCAGTGTATTTTTCAAGCTGCCATGTCGTGTAGTCAATCATGTGGGATCTAGTGTCTTAACCTTCACACTACCTGCTCATACAACTTTACTTCTTTTATTAAAATTCGTGATAGTGGAGCCAGCAGGTGGTGTGGTGGTTAAGGGTGCGGGATTCCCACATGGCTGACCTCAGTTTGAGTCCTGGACCTGGTGGCTTGCTTTCTCACTTTCCCTCTTTCTCTCTCTCACTCTGTCCCTCTCTGGTCAAATTAAAATAAATAAATAAATAGAAAAAAACAGGTACTTTAAAAAAAATTTTTGTGATAGTGTGGACCAGCAGATGGTGTAATTGTTACATTGTTGGACTCCCACATAGTTGACTGCAGTTCAAGTCCTGGATCTGGCAGCTTAAAACTCATGCTGGGCACATGTGTGTGTGTGTGCCCAAAATCCCAAGAGAAGAATGGAGGAAAAGGGGTTGTGGTGTGGCTATCTCCCTGGGGGATGATTTCTCACTTTCTGTCTCTGTCTCTCTGGCGAGCATACACTTTCTATAGCAAAAACTTCTCTCTAAAAAAGAAAAAAAAATCATGATAGTGTATATGTGTGCAAGGGGGAGAGAGAGAACAAGAGATACACACACAGAGAGAGGCACCCTTGACAAATCTTATCATGCTGCCATCTCTCCCCAGCTCTCCAGCTCCTCAGGATCTTAGACACCCACAAATGTGCTTGGCACATTCTCAGGCCAACCTGTGGATCCAACCTGTGGCTGGCATGTGGCTTCCAACACTGCAGTCCTCTATGCTATGGACTGTGCCACCACCAGATTGAGTTTTTCCTGGCCTTTACATGGTTGCCCTTTGGTCTCCAGGTGCCTGGAAGTCACCACCAAACACAGAGGTCACCTCAAGCTTTTTCACATTGGGCCACATGTGATCCGGGGTTGACATTAATTAGTCTCAAGACGTAAGATTATTTTCCCTGTCATGAAGTTATAAAAGGGCAGTAGAATTCCACAGAGTCATTTGAGATGTAACTTTTTTTTGACCATACAAGGGTTTGGGGCCATAGCCACAGTGTGATCCAGGCTAGAAGGTCTGGTCAGAGAAGAGTGTGTTGGAGAGAGAAGTCATATATGTCTGAGAGCAAATCCTGATTCTATTAAGTGACCCTGGGCAGTTAATCAACCTCGCTGTGCTTCTGTTCACTCATCTGTCAAAGGGGAAAACAAAACTTATCTCACTATGATGCTTTGAAAATTAAATAAGGAAATGGATGTAACATAGCACGTTTTTAATTCATTAGAGTTCCTTCTCTTCTTTTTTTTTTTTTTTTTAGAGAGAGGTTTTTGCTATAGGCTGCGTGCACTTGCCAGAAAGACAGAGAGAGACAGAGAGACAGAAAGCAAGAAATCACCCCCCAGCGAGGATGGCCACGCTGCAGTCCCTTCTCCTCCATTCTCCTCTGGGGATCTTGGGCACGCACGTACATGCGCCTGATGTGAGTTTAAGCCACCGGGTCTAAGACTCGAACTGTGGTCAACTACATGGGAGTCCAGTGACATAGCCATTATGCCAACTGCTGGTCCCTAGAGTTCTTTCTCTTCTAAAACGTGGGATGCCCGAGAAGTCTGGCATTTGGAATTTCTGAATAGTTACTAGTAGAGTTTCCTGGTGGGGAAGATTAGAAATATTTGGGAAGGGAGTTCAGAAGAAAACAATCCATGAGAATGTCATGTGCTCATCAGTAAACAAGAACGTAAGATGTTCTTGAGCAGAAATGAGAAGAGGACCTCTTTTATTTGAATCCCAGTGAAGGATGCTTTACAGTGTGAGTGTAATCACACAGAAATGAAAAGGTTCTCTACTTACAACTTAGGAAAACCATCTTCCTAACTTGGGACCTTATGTAACTTAATGTCACTTCTGAAGTACACAGGGCTCATCCCACATGCTGGTTTTATCTCTAGACAGCTCTAATCCTTGGCAAGAATGAAAAAGTCTTTATAAGTACATTAGAGCAATTGCTCAAAATCATTTGTGACTATTTAGTAAGATAAATGAGATCTAAATAAGCCAGTGAACTGTTGTGAAAGGAATTGAGACCGTAAAGTGAAGATGAGGATAGGAGAGAAGAAGGTGATAGAATGTTGGGTTGGCTTTGCGGCTCAGCAGTAATGAGCTACTCGGCAGAAGCTAGCAGGGCCAGCAGGTGGCATGGTGGTTCGGGTGCTAGAATCCCACATGGTCAACCATAGTTCAAGTTCTGGACCTGGAGACTTGCCTTCTCACTTTCTCTCTTTCATCTCTATCTGATGAATACATATGCTCTATAGCAAAATTTTATAAATAATAAGAAGAAACAAAAATTTTAAAACAGAGAGAGAAACTGGATGGTGACTATGGTTTGAATCCTTAGCTCAGTCAGACCAAACATAGCAGGCACAGGCATGGGTGCCCAATATTTGGCAGCCTGGAGGGCTGGAAGAAGGGAATTGCAGCATGGAAGGGACTCTTCTCTCTCCTATTCTCATGCATGCACACACACTCTATCTTGAATAAAAAGGGAAAATATGGACTGCAACATACATAAAGCTTTCATAGTGATTGAGGCCTTAGCATTAGGTGATGGAAGCCCCATACTATCCCATCCTTGCCCTTGTGAATCTGCTCAGGGCCTGGTGGGACATGGAAGCATCAAGGCGGTTCTCTCGAACTCTAATAGAGGTGGGTGCAGAGGATTATGGAAGCCCGCAGATGGGTATGAGGAGGCCTCTGAGGTGAGATCTTGACATACAGGCAGGAATTCAACAGACGGACTTAAAATACTGGCCTTGAAAATAGCGCTGCCTACAAGAGAAAGACAAGTACAAGTATGAGACAGGAGTCCCCTAAGGAGCACATTTACACGATAGGAAGTGTGCTTTTTGGTGGAGGAAGAGGATGTAAGGCCCTCTATAGAGGAGCCCAGGCCAGCTGCCCAGAGGTAAAGTCTCTCAGGTATTGCTAGGCAATGAGTGAGAAGTGGGAGCTGCAGGGCTGGGGGAATGCTTTCTCTAGTAGGGTCAGCTGAGGTGCTCACTATCCCATAACGGAACAAGTGAGGGAGCAAATCCTCAGTACCTTTGCTGCAGTGAGAATCCCCTCTGGGTCCTTTGGTGAGAGTACGCCCTGCATCCCTGCCCACCTGCTGATCATGCCCAGTCAGCAGGATTTTAGAACCAATGCTGTCAACACATTGCTCCCCACTTGCAGAGCAATTTATAAAACCCTGGGGCCAGCCATGGCTGCCTGACACATCCCAACCCAACACATACCACTGCACTGCTCTGAGACTGGGTTCTGGCTTTTAAGAGCATCAAGTTCTGCAGATATGTGGATGAAGGGAGTCACAGATATATCAAGCCAGCAAGGCCTTCAAGTCAACCTCTCCAACTCCTTTTTCTGACAAGTGAAGCCGAGGAGGCTGGGGAAAGGCAGGGCACCTGGCCCGGATAGTGTACCTGCTCAGTAGATGAACTCGTTCCTTACCGCAATCCAGCTTTCAACTACCTCTTTCTAGCTTCATCTGGGCTGGGTTAAGGTTCTTTTATCTGGGGTCCTCTAATGTCCCCTAATGACTCTTCTGGGAGCCCCAATCTTTCATGCAAAGACACTCAATAGCTTGTTTCTTCCTGGCTAGGTGGTGAGCTCCCTGCCTCATTCATCTGCTTGTAGAACAGATGATTAAATGGGCCAGTGCTGAAGCCTGGGTGGGAATGGCTAGTGCTCTTTTGGGGCATAAGTTTATTTTTTGTCTTACATAAGAGAGAAAGACAAGCCCCTTCAACAAGGCCTCACATCACAATCCTCCCCTGAGCCTTCCTGACCAGTCAAGATCATGGGCATATGTGTGAGTGCCCGATATGTCAGGGCAACCCAGGACAAAAACCCCAATTTTCCATATGGCCTCCAGCATGGCGGAGCATTGCCCTGCTGCTGTGCCACTGTGGCTGGGCCTGTCCTTGTCTTTACACACAAGTGTGGGCTTAGCTAGACCCAATTTCGGGAAAAAAAGACAAGTTTTCCTTAAAATAAAAAAGTGATGGAGGCCAGCAGGTGGCATGGTGGTTAGGGTGCTGGACTCCTACATGGCTGAGTCCTGGACCTGGCAGCTTGTTTTCTCACTCTCCCTCTCTCTGTTTCTCTCTGGTCAAACTGAAGAAGAATGAATGAATGAAATTAAATAAATAATTTTTAAAATTTTTTCAAAGTGAATAAGTTTGACTAAACTTACAAATTAAAAAACTATTTTCTTTCCACATTTTTAGGTACAACTGAAGAGATGATGTGATTTTGATTCTGTGGCTCCTCTTATCCTTCTCACCCCCAACTCTTAGCTACACAGCCCTGTCCTCTTAGCTACTATAATCCAGCTTGAGAAGTGAGATTTGGGGAAGCTGGGTTGAGCAGGTGCCATCTTTCTCCTGGGCCTTTCCACGAGTCCCCTGCCGATGCATGGTGGGGACAGGAGGGAGGGGAATTCCAGCACACACGTGCCCAGCCTCTGGGGAAGTATTGCCTTATGCAGTTACCGAAGGAGTTAGGACTACCTGCCTTTCCACCTCTGAGAAATAGCTTCCCTTGGGAGGCAGAAGGGAAAAGGAGGCAAGTCACTTGCTCGGCTGCCAGTCCTGGCTCCTTTTCATGGCTCAACTCTCTACTCTGAGCTCTGATGCTGTCAGCACTACTGTGGTAAGTTCTAGAGGAAACAGGAAACATGGTTTAGCAGCCGACCTTTAAGAACAAAAGGAGTAGCTTGGCTCTGGCTGATATACACTAGAATGAGCTTTGCATAATGAATACACACTGGATTCCACCAAAGAGCCCCTGCCCCAGAGACTCTCTGTGGGTGGCAGCCCCAGGTACCTTGTAGGCATAATTATACTCTTCTGATCTCTTAGGAAATGACCTTTTACAGGTGTTAAAAAACAAGAGTATTTCAAGTCCCCTTCCGGAGCCTTGTAGGAAACATGAAAAGCCTACACGTCAATACCAGGAATGGATGCTGGTTTGGAGTTTCACCTCACAGTAGCTGGCCCTGTAATGCTCTCCCAAATGCAAGACTCATGAAGGTTTTTGTTTGATAGAGAAAAGGTTCAACGTTGAGCAGCTCTGGGCCTGTAGAAGGCATGGCATTCGCCTCTGAAGCACAAGGGTAAACAGAGCATAACAGTGGGTTAAAGGGATCGTTTATCTTCCTGCTGATCCTGCTGATGACAGACATGAGCTCTGGCCTAGGGCCCAAACTTCTTATCCTTGAAAAACACATTTTGCAGATTGCTGGCAAAAACAGCCAACCCAGATTAAGCTGCCAGACCTAACTATTTTAGATCTTCCTCCTACTCCTCTTGAAAAAAAAGTAAGATAAAGATTTTTAGGACTATTTCTTTCCTGCTGCCCCTGAAAGACCATGAGGCACTAAAAGAAAGCCTGGAGCTCTGCACTGTGGGGTGTGCTGCCCTGCAGAAAGCCCAGGGGAGTCCAGGCCAACCCAATACCCAGTGAAGTGTCTGCATTTCTGAAGAGTTCTAATAGGATTGCTTCCAATGGCAGATTCCCGAGGATATTTAAGGATTTATTTACAGATCGTTACCTTACTTGTCAGAGGAGCTGAAGGGCAGAGAAATTCTGAGCTGACATTTTGGGAGTGCCACCCTCAAAGGGTGATCAACCAGAAATAAAAAATAAAGTGCCTTTGAAATGATAATGTGAAATAATGGGGACGAGTATTTGTTTCCTAGGCACCTTCTTAGAAAAACATCTATAGCATAAAGTGAAGCCGAGATGTATATTTTGCCTGCTCTTCCCTGACTATATCATTAATATTTTAGTGACTGGCAATGCTTCGTTGTTGTGATCATTTTTCCCCCAGAAACCTCCACATAAATTGGCTTATGATGAAACAGGTTTCTTCTGTAAAGCGCATTATATTTTTTATCATGAGAACACGGTTATAAATTTGAAGTTAGATTCCTGATTAGATCCTTGACATCAAACACATCAGATACGATCTGATGATTTCTGTCAGAAATGCAAAAATCAAATAGGTGCAAACTCCATGGCCATTCCTGGTAGTGCAAGCCAGCTCCCAGTTCTGTAACTGCGCTTGCTGTGTGTAATACTGAGACCTGCTGACTCCAGTTAACTGTCACATATATTAAGTCGTTACACTAACCCAGAGGTAGAGAAGGCAGGTTTTTGTCCCCAAGTTCAACAGATGAGAAAACCGAGGTTCATGTGTGCATAGCTAGTTGGAAGCACAGCAGAGAGAAATTTTTTTACTCTGAAGTACAGTCACCTTCCGTGGTACCATCATGGCCATCTATAAAGCCCTACCTGCAAGATGGTAGACCTTGTATATTTCCTTGTCTGGAAAGTTGTAAGGTCTGGGGGAAGGGAAAAGAAACATGGCGGACACATTCCCGCCCGCAAAACTTTCCTGTTTTCCGCATCTGGCCCGCCATCACCAACGGACTTTCCCTTCAGCATTTGGTGCGCCTATCAAAGTTGAACAGAAACAGCGAACTTCATTGGCCAGACAAGGGCCTGTGGTGACCACCTATTGGACAATGGCCCTTTAGGCACCCACCCTGGGCGTGACTCCCTCGGCCTCTGACCAGACTGAAGGACCTTACCGGAGAGCCATTTTTGCAGAATAAATTATGCTGGTTTTATTAAACCCCAAAGCCTGACTCTGGTATTTTCGCCTTTGCCGTCTGTGACTTCGCCACCGCTCCCAAATCAAACCTAACAGAAGTACTGTCTTTTTTTTTTTTTCTTTTGAAGATATTTTGCTGTGGCTGGCAGGTGGCATGGTGGCTGAGGTGCTGGACTCCCATAAGGCCAACCACAGTTCAAGTTCTAGACCTAACCGCTTGAAACATGCCAGGCACATGTGTGCATGCCCAACATCACAAGAGGAGAATGGAGGAGAAAGGATTGTGGCATAGCCATCTTCCTTGGCAGGGGGGTGATTGCTCGCTGTCTTTCCAAAAATCTTAAAAAAAAAAAAATGACTCACATGAAGTTGTTCCATCCAAGACTTTTACTTGAAATTTTCTATCTTTATCATGCTTAGACTGTACTGGGGAAGGAAAACTAAGGTCTATAAATTCTACTCATTAAAAAAATCTATTTATTTATTTTAGTTTTGGTGCTAGAAGGTGCGTAAGTTTGCCAGAGAGAGACAGAGAGAGGGAGGAAGGGAGAAAGCACCCTCTATGGGGAATACAATCCCTTCTCCATCTCACCCTCCTGATGGGATTCTGAGCATGCACGCACACGTGCTTGGCATATTTCTCAAGCTGCCAGATCCAAGACTTGAACTGCACAGTTGGCCACGTGAGATATAGGTGCCATGACCACCAGACACAGTTGGCCACGTGAGATATAGGTGCCATAACCACCAGACCACAAAGCCCGCCTTTTAAAACTTTTTTCAAAGAACTATATTATTTCACTTTATTTATTTATTTTAATTTGACCAGAGAGGGGCAGAGTGAGAGAAAGAGAAAGCGAGAAAGTGAGAAAGCGAGCTGGGTCTGGTACTCAAACCGTAGCCGGCCATGTGGGAATCCAGCGTCTTTGGCCCTGAGGTGTTTTTGTTTTTAAGAGAGATTTTTGCTATAGGACTCATATGCTCACCAGAGCATGTGCCATATAGTAAAAATCTCTCGAAAAGAAAAGAAAAAGAAAAACTGTCCCTAAGGAAACATTTATGATACCTTTTTTGTTTCTTTCCTAGAATTCCCAGGCAAGGTTTTCAGAATCTTTCCCCTGACCTTAGAACTGCAGGAAGGGGGAAGTGTACAGTGTTTGCTCCACAGTTTGTTGACAAAAACTGCAACACTTCACACTCCATTGGAAAGCCATAAAACCATGTTCCAGGTTTAACAGAGACTTCTAAGAGGAACTACTTTCTGCATTTGGGTAGTGGGATTAAGAAAAAAAAAATTAAGTTATCACTTTTTTTTTTTAAAGAATTAGTTTATTTAACTTTATTTATTTATTTTGACTAGAGAGGGACAGAGCGAGAAAGAGAGAGAAAGAGGGAAAGTGAGAAAGCAAGACACCAGGTCTGGAACTCAAACCATGGTTGGCCATGTGGGAGTCCAGCGCCCTTAGTCACCACGCCACCCACCTGCTGGCCCCATTGTCATATTTTTTAACAATGGATTTCAAATGCACAGAAGACAATTAATAAGAACTTGTGATTCGTGGCACACTATTTCATTGGCACATGGGTCTTCTTATTTCACTTTAAGTTACTTTTATTTAGTAATGAACACCTGGTGGAACCAATGTCAAAACAAGAACTAAAATGGGACCAGCAGTTAGCGTAATGGCTGTGTCGCTGGACTCCCACGTAGTCGACCACGGTTCGTGTCCCAGACCCGGTGGCTTAAAACTCATGCCAGGTGCGTGTACGTGCGTGCCCAAGATCCCGAGAGGAGATTGGAGGAGAAGGGATTGCGGTGTGACCATCCCCCCTGGGGGGTGATTTCTCGCTTTCTGTCTCTATGTCTCTCTCTGTCTGTCTGGCGAGCGCATGCGCACTATAGCAAAAACCTCTAAAAAAACAAAAAAACAAGAGCTAAAATAGCACCACCATTTGTACCTTGACCTAAGGAAAAGGTAAAGAGCTCCCACTCTATCTCTGCTCTCTGTCTCTCTCACATGGGTCACGCTTCTCCTAAATTGGATATTTGTCGTTCCTGTGTTTATTTATTTATTTATATTTTTATTTTTTTAAAGGTTTTTACCATAGAGCATGTGCTCTCACCAGAGAGAGACAGAGAGTGGGAAAGTGAGAAATCACCCCCGAGAGGATATAGTCACACTGCAATCTTTCCATCTTTCAGAAATTTACACACACACACACGCCCTAAAGAAAAAACCTCTCCAAAAAAAAAAAAGAGAGAGAGAGAGGGAAGGAAGATCGGAGCTCCCAGGCAGGGAGTAGGTCCTAGAAACTGGGTTGCCAATGAAAAGCAGAGGAGAGGGGTTTTTTGTATCTGAGTGAGAGGGGCTGGGCTTCTTGCCCTTTTTTTTTTGTAAATAATTATTTCATTCAACCTCATTTATTTATTCATTTTAATTTGACCAGAGAGAGACAGAATGAGAGAGAGAGGGAAAGTGAGAAAGCAAGCCACCGGTCCGGGGATGTTGGGCATGTGGGAGTCCAGTGCCCTTAACCACCATGCCACCTGCTGGTCTGGTAGGTGCAGGTGCTTTTATTTAGGCTTGTTCAGTCTCTCAGAACCAGGCTTTATGTAAGAAGAGAGAGAAGTGGCTTGAGGAGAAATGCCAGCTCATTGAGAAGCTTAGTGCTACTTAAAAGGAGCTCCCAGGGAGTGAGTTGCCTACAGTAAGTGCTGCTGTAGAATGGGGGAGTTGAGCTTTGTGGTGTAAAATTCTAGGTTCTTTCTTTCCTTTTATTTTTAAAAGAATTATTATTATTTTAGGAGTTGGCTGGCACTTTGGCAGGGTAAGGGCGCTGGATTTGACTTAACATGGCAGACCATGGTTTGAGTCCTAGACCTGTTGGCTTACTTTCCTACTTTCCCTCTCTCTCTCACACTCTCACTCTCTCTGTCTCTGATCAAGTTTAACTACATATATAAATTTAAATAAAAATAATTCTAAAAACTAATTATTATTATTATTATTTTCTTTCTTTTTTTTTTTGGACAGGTTTTTGCTATAGGGCATGTGCGCTTGCCCGACAGACAGAGAAAGACAG
>NW_006159735.1:1873979-1897963 GCF_000334495.1 Tupaia belangeri chinensis
TCTCTGTCTGTCTGGCGAGTGCACGCGCCCTATAACAAAAACCTCTCCCACCGCCCCCCCCCAAAAAAAAAATGAACTTGCGAAAATTAGGAAAAAGAAGTTTTAATAGGAAAGTAAAGATCTTAATAGAAAGGAAATACACCTCCATGCCTGAAAGGCATGTGGGTAGGCAGCTGCCAGAGGACAACTGCACTGGGCATGAGGTTAGGTGTTACTTTTATTCTGGGGGTTGGTAATTAATATTTGTAGCAGGGAAGGTCTGTCATAGTATCTGGCTTTTGTTTGGTTTCCTGGGCTTTTTCTTGAGCTTGCCCAATCTCTCTCAGGTGAGGAATTTAAATATCTCATCACACGTGCCCAGGGTGGTCTTTGAAGGAATGAGCATCCATATCTAGATGCACTGCCTAGATGTTGACTTAGAGCCCCATCCCAGGGGTGATGTGTGAGTATATTTGGAATAGCAGAAGGAAGATAACAACCTTCCTGGTGCCAACAGCCAGGTGGGAAGGGTGGGAGGAAGGAATCTTCAAAGAAGGTCTGGTTGCATTTCTCAATAGGCTGTGATTGATCAAGCAAGCTGTAAAGCAGCCCTGGTTGTTAAGACGCTCTCTGTGCAAGCAAGCGGTCAGTTAATACTTAGTTTCTAGTGAGAGTAGTGAAAGACCCTTCTCAAAAGACTGACCTGAGTGACTCCATTTTATAAGTTGGCTCTATCTTAATATATGTGTGTGTCCATTTCCTATCATAATGACTCTTCCTTGGGGGTCCCTGCCCTGTTGACCTACTCATTGGTTTAATTCCTGTCTTAAAACTGCAGTTCATTAATTTTCAATCCTGTAGCATAGTTCATTGTGCAACTCCATTAAAAAAAAAATTCTTTTAGGGACCAGCAGTTAGAGTAATGGCTATGTCACTGGACTCCCATGTAGTCGATCGCGGATTGCGTCCCAGACCTGGTGGCTTAAAACTAACGCCAGGCGCATGTGCATGCGTGCCCAAGATCCCAAGAGGAGATTGGAGGAGAAGGGATTGCGGCGTGGCCATCCCCCCTGGGGGGTGATTTCTCGTTTTCTGTCTCTCTGTCTTTCTCTGTCTCTCTGGTGAGTGCACGTCCCCTATGGCAAAAACCTCTCAAAAAAAAAAAAAAGAAAAAAAGAAAAAAAATTTCTATAAAGATTTACACGGCCTTGGCAATTTTTTAATAAAATTTATTTCTTTCATGAGCAAGAGAGACATACAGAGAGGAAGAGACAGAGAGAGAGAAAGCACTCCCACCAGGGACTTGATACTGTGATCCAACCCCAGCCTTACCCAGTACCAGATCATAACAATCAAACACATCAGATGTGATTCGACAATTCATTAGAAATGTTAAAATCAAACAACTCTAAACTCTAAATGTGTTCCAGTGTACTCAGTGAAGTCTCACGATGTGAACTAGGAACCTTTCCATCCGGGTCAGCCTTGCAGAGTGCTATCACTGCACCACAATCTGGCCCCTCCTCTAAAGGTATTTATATTTTTCTTTTGCCAAAAGCTAGCTGGATTATTTCTATTGTTTTATTGGAAATTTTCACTATAGGACACATGTGCTTAGGGGAGAGAGAGAGAGAGAGGAAGCAAAAATCATCCCCCGGTGGGTATCCATGTTGCAGCAAACCCTTCTCCTTCATGCTCCTCTCAGGATTTTGGGCATGAGCACACATGCAGAAATTTCAAGCCTTGGGGTCCAGGACTCGAACCACAGTCGACTATGTGGGAGTCCAGCAATGCAACCATTATGCCATCTGCTGGTCTCTCTATTTTTTTTTAAAGACAGACTTTTGTGTCATGACCACTTTTCTTTCTATTACACAGGTGCCAATGTTTCCTTTGGGTATAAATTTGAATGTAGAGTTACTGGGTCTTAAAGCATTAACAATTTTACAAGATAATGACCAATGATTTTCCACAGTGGAGATATTAATTTGCCCTCCTACTAGTAATGTGAGCACGTTGATTCAGTCTCTTCAAACACAATATTGTTAGACAATTTTTATCAGTAGGTGTAAAAAGGCACTATTGAATCTTTTTTTTGGTTTTGATTTACATTTTCCTGATAAGGGTTGAGCAGTGCTTCATGTTTATTGGCTGTAAGCATTCCCGCTTCTGTGAAACGCCTGTATGAATCTTGCAGTTTATTATGTTATCATTTCCTTTTAAAAATATTTATTTTACTTTATTGTTATGATTTTTTAATTTGCCATAGAGCACCTGCACTCATCAGAAAGAGACAGCAAAGGAGAGAGCAAGAGAGAGAGAGTGAGAAAGCAAGCCACCAGGTCTGCGACTTGAACCACAGTCAACCATGTAGGAGTCCAGTGCCCTAACCACCATACCACCTGCTAGTCCTCTTCCTTCATTTGTTTGTAGGAGTCCTTAAATATTCTGCAAGCTAATCCCTTAGGCTCTAACTTCTTCAGTTGGAATTTCTTTTTTATTTTCTTTAAAATGTCTTTTGAGGAGACATTTTGATGACTAATTTTAATTTATCTGAAATTGTGACTATCATCTTATGTGGTTAGTGTATTTTTGTGTCTTGATTTGGGAATCTATATCCTAAGATCAGAAGGACAAGTTTTACTTTAAAAGCTAAAGTTTGCTTTTGATGTTTAAGCTCTTAATCTTTCCAAGGTTTGATTTTTGCATATAGAAGATCTGATTTTATTTTTCCACATGGATAACCAACTTCTTTCAGCCCTATTTGTTATTCAGTCTTTTCCTTCCCGTTTTCTGCTTTCAGCCTGCGTCATAATTTCAAATATGCATGGGTCTGATTCTGGGCTCTCTATTTTGTCCATCAGTCAGTTTGTTTATTCCTATATCAATACCACACTATCTTAATCACTGTAACTCTGCAATAAATCATTTTATCGGTTAGAAAAATTTCCCCCTTTATTTTCCTTCTTTAGAAATATCTTGGCTACTGTGATCTTTTGCTCTTCCATATTACTACAATAGAATTAACTTTGTGTGTTCAGTTGAAAAACCTTGCTGGAATTTTGACTGTAATTGACTACATCTGAAGATTAATTTTGGGGGGGGAACTGACTTGATTACATTAAGACTCCCTATCCATAAAAATTTATCTGTTTAGATGTCCTTCAATGCTGTTTGCTAGAATGTAAAAATTTTGTCTTTTTGTTTTTTCTATTTTTATTTTTTTAGAGGTTTTTGCCTTAGGCCACGTGAGCTCTCACTAGAGGAAGCTGGGGAGAGAGAGACAGACATAATGAGAAGGAAACTGAGAAATCACACCAGGCCACGTGAGCTCTCATTGGAGGGAGCTGGGGAGAGAGAGACAGACATAATGAGAAGGAAACTGAGAAATCATACCCTGGGGAGATGGCCATACTGCAATCGCTTCTCCATTCTCCTCCCAGGATCTTGCACATGCACACAGAGTGATTTTCAAGTCACTGGGTCTGGGACTCTAACTGTGGTCAACAATGTGGGAGTCCAGTGACGTAACTGCTACATCATCTGTAGGTCCCAGAATTTAAAATTTTCCTACACATAGATTTTGCATGTTGTGTGTGTGTGTGCATGAGTGACTGTGGGATGTTTAAACAGGGTCTTGCCATGTCATGATTTTCCTGCCTCAGTCTCTTCAGTAGTTGGACTACTGGCGCACCAG
Organism: Tupaia belangeri chinensis; assembly: GCF_000334495.1. Lineage (NCBI taxonomy): Eukaryota > Metazoa > Chordata > Mammalia > Scandentia > Tupaiidae > Tupaia > Tupaia belangeri. The sequence goes on from NW_006159735.1 coordinate 1,877,656, forward strand.
GCCGGAATTTTCAGGTGACATGGTGGTTAAGGGACTAGACTCCCAAATGGCAGACTGTGGTTTGAATCCCAGATCTGGCGGTTAGGTTTCTCATTTTTCTTCTTTCTCAGTGTTGCTCTCTGGTCAAATTGAAAAAATAATAATGATGAATAAAATTGAATAAAAATAATTCTTTACAAAAAGGATTGTATTTTGGGGCCAGCAGGTGGTATGGTGGTTAAATCACCACATCCCACCATAGTTCAAGTCCTGGAGGTGGTGGCTTGCATTTTCACTTTCTCTCTCTCTGGTGAGTGCATATTCCCTACAGCAAATTTTTTTTTTTTTTGAGAGGTTTTTGCTATAGGCTGCGTGCGTTCACCAGAAAGACAGAGAGAGACAGAGAGCTAGAAAGTGAGAAATCACCCCCCAGGGGGGATGGCCATGCTACAATCCCTTCTCCTCCATTCTCCTCTCAGGATCTTGGGCACACACGCACATGTGCTTGGCATGAGTTTAAGCCACCGGGTCGGGACTCGAACCGAGGTCGACTAAGTGGAAGTTCAGTGACATAGACATTATGCTAACTGTTGGTCCCTCCCTACAGCAAATTTTTAAAAATTAATAATAATAATAAATTAAAAAAATTTTTAAATTACTTTATTCATTCATTTATTTTAGCTTGACCAGAGAGACATAGAGAAAGAGAGAGAGAAAGTGAGAAAGCAAGCTACCAGGCCCAGGACTCGAAACTTGGTAGACCACCTGGGAGTCTCTAGTGCCTTAACCACCATACCAGCTGCTGGTCCTCATAAATAAAATAATTTTTTAAAAAATTGGATTTTAGGGGCTGGCAGGTGGCGTGGTGGTTAAGGACTCGGGACTCACACATGGTTACTTTATCATTTTCCCTCTCTCACTCTGTTACCCTCTGATCCAATGAAAATAAATAAATAAAGTTAAATAAAATAATTCTTTAAAAATTATTTTTCTTTTGGGACCAGCAGTTAGCATAAAGGCTATGTCGCTGGACTCTCACGTAGTCAACCGCGGTTTGAGTCCCAGACCCGGTGGCTTAAAACTCACGTCGGGCATGTGTGCATTCGTGCCCAAGATCCCAAGAGAAGAATGGAGGAGAAGGGATTGTGGTGTGGCCCCGGGGATGATTTCTCGCTTTCTATCTCTCTGTCTCTCTCTGTCTGGCAAGTGCATGCGTCCTATGGCAAAAACCTCTTCAAAAATTTTTTTTCTTTTTATTTTAGAATTATTTATTTAATTTCATTTGTTCTTCATATTATTTTTTAATTTTACCAGAGAGAGTCAGAGAGAGAAAGGGAAAGCCAGAAGCAAGGCACCAGGTTCAGGACTTAAACCGTGGCCAGCCACGTGGGAATCCAGCGCCTTTACCCACCATGCCACTTGCTGGCCCCCAAGTTAAATAAAATAATAATAAAATTTTTTGAGAATTATTTTATTTAACAATTTACTTCTTTATTTATTTTTAATCTGACTAGCGACGGACAGGGCTAGCAAGTGAGAAAGAGAGAGAGGGAAAGTGAGAAAGCAAAGTGTCAGGTTTGGGACTTGAACTACAGTCAGCCATGTGGGAGTCCAGCATCCTTAACCACAACACCACCTGCCAGCCCCAAATTAAATAATTCTTTAAAATAATTGGATTCTGGAGACCAGCAGCTGGCATAATGGCTACGCTGCTGGACTCCCATGTAGTTGACCGTGGTTCTAGTCCTGGACCCAGTGGCTTAAATTCACGCCAATAGTGTGTGTGTGTGTGCGTGCCCAAGATCCCGAGAGGAGAATGGAGGAGAAGAGATTGTGGCTGCCCCCCCCCTGGGGTATGATTTCTTGCTTTCTGTCTCTCTGTCTCCCTCTGTCTTTCTGGCGAGTGCACGCACCCCATAACAAAAACCTCTCCAAAAAAATAAAATAAAATAAAATTGGATTCTAGGATCAGCAGATGGCATGGTAGCTAAGGGTGCTGGACTCCCACATGGTCAACCACAGTTCAAGTCCTGGACCTGGCGGCTTACTCTCTCTCTTCTCTTTCTCTCTGTCTGTCTCTGGTCAAAATTAAAAAATAATGATAATAAATAAATAATTCTTTAAAAAATAATTTTATTTTAATGAGACTCTCAAGATGGATTCTAGGATCAGCAGATGGCATGGTAGCTAAGGGTGCTGGACTCCCACATGGTCAACCACAGTTCAAGTCCTGGACCTGGCGGCTTACTCTCTCTCTTCTCTTTCTCTCTGTCTGTCTCTGGTCAAAATTAAAAAATAATGATAATAAATAAATAATTCTTTAAAAAATAATTTTATTTTAATGAGACTCTCAAGATTTATTTCATTTCTAAATCATTATTATTATTTTTTAATTTTGACCAGAGACAGAGAGTGAGAGAAAGGGAAAGTGAGAAAGCAAGCCACTAGGTCTGGGACTCAGACCTTGTTCAGCCATGTGGAAGTCCAGCACCTTAATGACCATGCCACCTGCTTACCCTTTAACGAAAATTTTGAAGTCCCATACAAGTTTTTTTCATCTCATTGGCTAGAAATTAGCCACAAAGCCACATGTAGCTGTGCGGGAGGCTGGGAAATACAGTCTTTAAGCTGAGTGGCAATAGACAAATGGAGTCTTGTAAATCTGAGGGAAAGGGAAGAATGGATATTTGTAACGAGTAGGCAGGCCCTATAAGCATCTTGTAGATATTGCCCATAAACCAAGATGGGTAGTTAGGCTAGTGTCATAGGGATATTTTACAAAATATTAAAATGTCCTTGGCTTTTTCACAAAATCATAAAAACAAACAATAACAGTACAAAAATGTTGCAAAGACAAATCCTTAACCTGCAAGTTAACTCTATGTACTTCCTGATCTCAGAGCTCTATTCTGAGCTAAACTCACGACTCTCTCTACTTGTCAGGGAAGGAAAAGTGGAAACCATATCTCCGATCAATTCTTTTAAGTTATATACCTACAGCACAATTACCAGGACCAAGAATATGAGATTTTCACAGCAGAGTGAAAGGTGGTCCCTTCACCTTTCCTGCTTCCTGGTACTTTGAGGGCATTTCCCCAGCATACGGGGCACAGACATTACATTTATTTCCACTTGGACTACATTTCCCAGAGTTCCCATCCCTTGCTCTTGGCAAAAGCCTCAAGAGAACTTAGCGTGAGCTCTGGAAGGTAGCAGCGAAGTGTCAGCCGCCGGTGTGCTGGGAAGGTTGGCGTGGGTGCCAGGTGCTGCTGCAGCTCATGCATGCTGCCACCAATTCGCTGGCTCACTTTGTTGACGTGCGACAGCTGCCAGGCCCACAGCTTCTCCAGCTGCTGCCAAATCTCATCTTCTACGAGACCTGAGCTGGGGACATGGAGCTCTGCATCTGCAGTTCACCTGGGAAGTAGAGGGAGAGGCAGAGGGACACAGGGTTTGTTTGTCCTTCTGGGCTTTCATTTGTCCTCACAGGTTTCAGCTTGGTTTCACAGGTCCCAGGTTGTTTTACTCTGTTCAACTTTGTTCCCTGAAAGTTGGTCTTCCCTGGCTTCAGATCCATCAGCAAATGCAAGCTCCTTTCACAAGCTTCTTCACCAGCTCCTGTGCCTGCATACGGCCTAATCCTAATTTTTTTTTAGAGGTTTTTGCCTTAGGGTGTGTGCGCTGCCATAGAGAGAGAGAGATAGAGACAATGAGAGAGAAAGTGAGAAAGCAAGCCACCAGGTCTGGGACTCAAACTGTGGTCATTCATGTGGGAGTTCAAAGTCCTTAACACCACACTCTGTCAGCTCTCCAGTGTGTGAATTTTAAGCCACTGGGTTCGGGACTCAAACCATGGTTGGCTACGTGGGAGTCCAGTAATGTAACTGCTACTCTATCTCCTGGCATCCTAATCCTATTTTTTAAAACTATCTATCTATCTATCTATATTTATTTATTTTTATTTTTATTTTTTTCTAGTGGGGGGGACCAGCAGATAGCGTAATAGTTACGTTGCTGGACTCCCACATGGCTGACCGCTGTTCAAGCCCTGGGCCCAGCGACTTGAAGCTCACGCTGGGAATGTGTGCGTGTGTGTCCAAGATCCCAGGAAGAGAATGGGGGAGAAGGGATTGAGGCGTGGCCACCTCTCCTGGGGTGGGGGGGGGTGATTTCTTGCTTTCTATCTCTGTCTCGCTGGTGAGCACATGCACGAAAGCAAGCAGCCAGTTCTGAGACTTGAACCATGTTTGGCCATGTGGGACTCTAGTGCTTTTAACCAACATGCCACCTGCAGGCCCCTATATTTTTTAATTTTGCTATAAGGCATGTGCACTCACCAGAGAGAAAGAGAGAAAGTGAGAAAGCAACCTCAGGGGGAATGGCCATACTTCAAGCCCTTCTCCTCTAGAGATTATGGGCATGCATGCATACGTACGTAATTAAATTACTTAATTTATTATTCTTCAATTTGACCAAAGAGAGGAGGAGAGTGAGAAAGCAAGCCGCCAGGTCCGGGATCCGAACTGCAATCAGCCATGTGGGAGTCGAGCTTCTCAACTACCATGCCACCCACTGGTGCCCCCAGTGTTTTTCAAGCCACCAGGTCCAGGATTTGAACAGCACCATCAGCCATGTGGGATCCACCTGCTTTACCCATGCCACTGGCTGGCCCTGAGTCTTAATCCTCTTAAAGTTTTTCTTCTGAATCACTCATGGTGGCTCTGCTTTCCTGACTGAACTGATATTTATAAAAGAGAGATCTTTTTCTTTTAGAATTATTTGATTTATTATTATTATTTTTCATGAGTTTTGCCAGAGAAAGACAGAAAGAGAGAAGAGGGAGAGCGAAAAAGCAAGCCGCCAGGTCTGGGACTTGAACCATGGTCAGCCATGTGGGAATTCCAGTGCCTTTACCACCATTCCCCCCACTGGCCCACATAAGACATATTTCTACCTCTGCGCTTTTGCCCTGGCCGTTCTCCACCTACATTCCCCGCTCTTAGTTAAAGGGAAACACCCTCATTCTTCCTTCAAGTACCCACTCCACCTTTCCAGAGACCTGCCTTTCCCATCTACTTCATTTTTCCTCTAACCTCCCTCACACTCTGGAACTTGCTTTCTCTCCTCTCTTCTGTTTCTGTCACAAAATATTACATAAGTTTTTTGTAACAAATCTTTTTTTTTTTTTGCTCACTGAAATTATGCTGTTGCCTCTTATTCTAGAATGTAAGCACCATAAGGTGTTTATCTCTTTCTGATTATCCTTGACACAAAGCAAATACTTAGTAAATTATGTGTTGAATACATGAATAATTATAGTATTCTGTATCTATGTATCTTTAAAGAATTTTATTTATTATTATTTAAACAAAATTTTTTGGAGAGGTTTTTGCTATAGTGTGCACTCATCAGAAAGACAGAGAGAGACAGAGAGATAGAGAGAAATCACCCCCCATGGGGTATGGCCACACCGCAATGTCTTCTCCTCCATTCTCCTCTTGGGATCTTGGGCACACCACCAGGTTCAGGGACTCGAACGGTGGTCAGCGACATGGGAGTTCAGCGACATAGCCACTACGCTAACTGTTGGTCCCTATTATTATTTTAAAATTTGCTATAGGGCACATGAGCTCACCGGAGACACAGAGAGAGGGAGGGAAAGTGAGAAAACGTGCTGCCAGGTCCAGGATGCGAACTGCAGTTGGCCATGTGGGAGTCCAGTGCCTTAACCACCATGCCACCTGCTGGCCCCCAATGCCTATATTTTTAAGTAATTACGGGGGACATACAAACATGTCCTTTACTTAAAAGACTAAGGGCTTTATAGCAGACAAATGATAGGCTGAACAAGCCAATAAAAAGTACTTCCTGTTCATGTTTCTGGTTTATTAGGACATGATCCCCGAAAGCATGGGCCCTTGTCTTGCTGAATACTTAGAAGTAAAGGACATTTGGAAGGGCCTCTGAAGCAAGGCCTTTCTGACCTCCTGTGCTGCTGTCTTCTGCCCCTTTTTATTGGGAAGCAAGTCACAGAAACCAAAAGTCCTCTTCTACAAGGCAGGTCATAGAAATTAGAACCCCATCCCTTTCAGAGAAAGCCTAAAACCACTTTTTCTCATTTCTTCTTTCCCTTGAAGACCATTACTTCAGGGGCTGTTGCCCTATACCTGGGGGAAAGGAATGCCACAGAGAGAGGCCAGGAGGAACTGCAGGCCCTGCTGCATTTCTCACACCCTTTCATCCAATCACATCTCTACACAGCTGTCCAGTCTTCATCTAATCTAAGCATAAAAACAGAATTTTCCCTGGGTCTTTGGATCTTCACTTCTGAAGCTCTAGTGTATGTAATACTTTGATTAGATAAATTTGTTGTTTTTCTCTTGTTAACCTTTCATGATAGGAGTGTCAGGTGTGAACCTTAGAAGTGAGAAAAGGTATCCCACCTTTCTGCCCCATACCATCTCATCTTCCCCACCAGGTAGCATAATTACTTTAGTTGTCTTCTCTGAATACATGCCTGCCAGGGCCAAAACCTCAGCGTTTAAGAAAGTGATTTTACTTTTTTTTTTCTAAAGTAAATTACACTGTGTGCATGCACTTTTTTATGTGGGTGGTGCAGGAGTGACCGTGACGTTTTACTCCTGAACGCAGAATTCAACCTGTAGAGAAGGAAATCCAGTGCCGTCGAGGGCCGCCAGAGAATAACACTGTAACCCAGCCCTACTGCCAGGGAGAAAAGTGGCTTTGGTGGTAATGGGGACGTGAGATGGAGGTGGAGAGAGTAAAGGCAGGAGGGCAGGAGGGCAGGAAGGCAGGAAGACAGGAAGACAGTACCTTGCCCTGAACACCAAAGCAGGCAGGAAAGGGCAGAGTGCAGAACAGCACATAAGCATGAAGTGCTCAAGTGCATTGATCAGACAGTAAAGAGTTAAACTGAGAAGAGCCTTAGGTGGGCACTGACTGCATTGTCTATAGATCTCATTTGGCAGATATTTCCATATATTTTTATTTCTCCCCTCAAAAATTTTTACTATGGAGGCCAGAAAATGGCATAATGGTTATTTTGCTGGCCTCCAACATTTGAGTCCCGGACCTGGTAGCTTCAAACTCATGCCAGGCACGTGTGTGTGCATGCCCAAGATCCCAGGGGGAGAACGGAGAAGGGATTGCGGAGAGGCTATCTTCCCCCTGGGGGCGTGATTTCTCGCTGTCTCTCTGGTGAGTGCACACACCGTGTAGCCAACACCCCCGCCCCCCAAAAAGAAAAGCTTATGCAGAATCTTTCATTATCAAGTATACTAATAGATCAAACACACATGAACCAACCACCCAATGTCCGAACTGAAACATCACTCCCAATGCTTTTGAAGTTCCCATGTGCTTCTCTAGACCCCAACCCCTCGTCTCTCTCGACTCACTCAAGGTCAGCACTTTGTGAATCTTACGTTTATCATCTCCTTTCCTTTCTAAAGTTTTATAAAATCAAATATGAATGCAGGGACCAGCAGGCGGCTTGGTGAAGGTGCTGGACTCCATGGCTAGCCATGGCTCAAGTACTGGACCTGGAGGCTGCTTTCTCACTTTCCTTCTATCTCTCCCTCTTTCTCTCTGTTCAAATTGAAATAATAATAAATGAAATAATTTTAAAAATATGAATGCGTATCTGTACAATAGTTTGCTTTTACTCTTTTTTGAGCTAGATAGAAATAGTACCACATAGTACTTCGTCTTTTGTAATTTGTTTTTTTCACCTAGCACTGTCTGAGATGTATCAGTGTTGCAATGTAGATGTTACCTATTTCTTTTCATTGCAGTGGAGTTCCTAATTTAAATATAGTCAGACATGCCATTTACCTCATTTGTAGTGAATTTTTGTTTGCTTAAGAAGTTCTTGCCCAGCCTGTATCAGGAAGATATTATTTCACTGTCTTTTAAAACAAAGTTAAAAGTTTTGGTTCCACTGCAGTGGCACATGCTAAGATGCTGCTGCTACCTGGATGCTGAAGCCAAATGAGACGCCTGGGTTTGATTAGCAGCCTAACCTTAACAGACTGGCCCTAGTGGTGTGCACTTGTAGTCCTCCAGCTGTGTATGTGTATCCGGGTGAGGACAGGAGGATGCCAACATGCAGAAAGCTGCCAAAAACCAATCTCTCTTATGAAAAAAATTTTTTCAAGTTGTACATTAACACTTAGGTTTTTAATTAGTTAATTAACTTTTGCTATAGGGTGTGTGCACTTGCCAGAGAGGCAAGACAGAAAGAGAGAAAAAAATCTTTTAGAGAGTATGGCCATGCTGCAATCCCTTCTCTAGTCTTCTCTTGGGATTTTGGGCTTGTACACAAACGAATCCAGCATGATTTCCAAGCCACAAGGTCTGGGACTTGAACTGCAGAGTTGGCTATGTGGAATCCAGCACCTTATCCTCCACGCAACCTGCTGGCACTACCTTAAACTGATTTTAATTATGGTTTGAGGAAGGAACCTAACCCCTTTTTTCTTTCATGGATAACCATTTGTTCCAGCATCAAGTATTAAAAATTAGCCCATACTTTTTTTGCACTCATTCATTGATCCAAACATTAATTCACAAGATACATCCTTAACACTTCTAAGCTTTGAATCTGCAATACCACCTATATTAAATATCAAATTTACATACATGTATAAGCTTATTTGAATATTTTATGCCATTAGTTAATTTTTTTAATTTTAATTTACATTAATTCACTCTACATCACTACAATATACAAAATGAGATTTTCCAACCAGAATACACTGTACATTGGCTCAATTAAGGATATTACCACACATATTGTCAACAAATAATTTTCAGCTTGTTTCTTATATAATTTTGCTTTTTATTCCCTCCTTAATTCCCTACCTCTCACCTTCTGCCGTTTCCTACCCTCCTCTCACACTGTCTCTGGTATCTATCTTTCCTTGCCTTTTTTCCTCCCACATTTTATTGATTGACTAAAGATCTTTTTTAATTTTTTTAGACTGATTTTACTTAACCTTATTTGTTGATAAAAATAGTTCAGTTTCTAATATTAGCTTTAGACTGATTTTACTTAACCTTGTTTGTTAATAAAAATAGTTCAGTTTCTAATATTAGCTTCCTAAAATTTATTTTTTATTGTTGACCAGGATTATGTTGGCCAGGATCCCCATTAAAATGTTGTTATTTTATTTTTGGAGAGGTTTTTGCTATAGGGCACTTGTGCTTACCAGAAAGAGAGACAGACAGACACAAAGCGAGAAATGGTCACGTCGCAATCCCCTCTCCTCCATTCTCCTCAGGATCTTGGGCATGGGACTCGAACCGTGGCCAACCACATGGGAGTCCAATGATATAGCCATTACGCCAACTGCTGGTCCCCACAATGTTATTATTTTTTATGTACTCCATTTGATATGGTCTCCTTTCACTCAAACCTCTACCCTGCCTTCTTACTCATTCTCAGTTGGTAATTTTGCTTTTTTTTTTTTGAGAGGTTTTTGCTATAGGGCACGTGTGCTCACCAGACAGACAGAGACAGAGAGCCAGAAAGCGAGAAATCATCCCCCCCCAGGGGGGATGGCCACACCGCAATCCCTTCTCCTCCATTCTCCTCTCAGGATCTTGGGCACGCATGCACACATGCCTGGCGTGAGTTTTAAGCCACTGGGTCCGGGATGCGAACCTCGGTCGACTACGTGGGAGTCCAGCGACATAGCCATTACGCTAACTGCTGGTTCCCATAATTTTGCTTATTTTTGAGAAAACAGGTGCAATCGACGGGAGCTTTCTTATGCTAACTACCACCAAATCTACAAACCTTTGAAAATTGTTTTTCAGTCTTGGTATAATAGAGAAACTGTGTTCGCTGTAATCAAGATTAACTTTTCCTTTGGGCACAAGATCTCTTCCTCTCCCACCTCCTCAAGGGTTTGATAGTGGTGTAGTCATTCCTCCTCTATCTCATTTTATCAGCATTTTGTTTTCTGTTCTAAAGTGCTCTCATTCTGTCAACTTAAAAACATGTTGTAACAGTAGGCACACAAAAGTGCCTCCCTTGATCCCACATCTTCTTTCAGATATTACAATTCTCTGCTCCCCTTTATAGCAAAATACCTCAAAAGAATCTCTCACACTTGCTAGTTTTCACCTTCTCACCTTGGGTTAGTCTGTTTTACTATTCTGTTTAGGGGTTATGCCCAGAATTCTACTGAACTAGCCCTTGGCAAGGACAGTAACTTCCACATTGTCAAATGTAATGATTCTCACACATCTTCATCTCTCTGCAATGTATGAATGAATTGCTCTCAGGTGTGTGCATGGGGAATGTAAACACACGGGGTATACTTATCGTATTTTTCCCAAAGACGCAAATTAAAGCACTTGGATATATAATAAAAACAAATTAATCACTAAAAGATTCTTTTGTCATTTGCAACCAAATGCATTTCCTGCCGATAAATTGTTTTTCAGTCTTGGTATAATGGAGAAACTGTGTTCGTTGTAATCAAGATTAACTTTTCCTTTGGGCACAAGATCTCTTCCTCTCCCACCTCAAGGGTTTGATAGTGGTGTAGTCATTCCTCCTCTATCTCATTTTATCAGCATTTTGTTTTCTGTTCTAAAGTGCTCTCATTCTGTCAACTTAAAAACATGTTGTAACAGTAGGCACACAAAAGTGCCTCCCTTGATCCCACATCTTCTTTCAGATATTACAATTCTCTGCTCCCCTTTATAGCAAAATACCTCAAAAGAATCTCTCACACTTGCTAGTTTTCACCTTCTCACCTTGGGTTAGTCTGTTTTACTATTCTGTTTAGGGGTTATGCCCAGAATTCTACTGAACTAGCCCTTGGCAAGGACAGTAACTTCCACATTGTCAAATGTAATGATTCTCACACATCTTCATCTCTCTGCAATGTATGAATGAATTGCTCTCAGGTGTGTGCATGGGGAATGTAAATACACGGGGTATACTTATCGTATTTTTCCCAAAGAGGCAAATTAAAGCACTTGGATATATAATAAAAACAAATTAATCACTAAAAGATTTTTTTGTCATTTGCAACCAAATGCATTTCCTGCCGATTTCTAGATATATAGTCTTTTTAGAAATTCTAAACAAAAAAAAAAAACTGTTATTAGAAACAACACAATACTGGGGCCAGAAGGTGGTAGTGGGAGAGGTGCGAGACTCCCACATGGCTTACCTTGGTTTGAGTACCGGACCTGGTGGCTTATTTTCTTTCTTATTTATTTAATTCCATTTGTTATCATTATTTTTTAATTTGACCAGTGGGGGGGCAGGGGGGAGAGAGAGAAGGCAACACGAGAAAGCAAGCTGCCAGGTCTGGACTCGAACAGAGGTTGGCCATGTGGGAATCTAGTGCCCTTAAGCATAACACCACCTGCTGGCCCCTTTGGTGGCTTACTTTCTCACTGTCCCTTTCTCTCTCTGGTCAAGTTAAAAAAATAATAACAAAATTAAGTATTCTTTTAAAAAAAAAAGCAACATGATACAGTGTGGGGAAGTCCAGATGCACTTTCTTTGCAACTATTACAGATTTTATACCCACTCTTAAACCTTACACTTTAGATCCTATTTATAGTGAGTTGTGTCTCTAATTTTTAAATTTCCCACTTATCTCCTCTCAGGTCATGAATAAAATCAGGAGCATGAATATAAGCTCTGATTTAAAATGAAATTATACGCTATTTTGATTCGAGTTCCTGGAAAATGGAAAATGTGTGACAAAATTAATTCCACATTTTGATACGATGATTATTCTAGTACCTCTGATCATTGCACTAAGCAAGAGAAAAACAATAGCCGAGACAGATGACAGTACATTTTCTCTAGGCCCTTTCTCCATCTCACTGGCTCAACGTATAGTCTGACAATTAAAAAAATAAAAGGGAGGACTTTTACTTCCTCAAAACTGGAATAGATGTGCTTTTATTTTTCCCACTAAGTCCAACAAAAGACATGGGACATTATGTATAGAACAAACAAATGAAGTCTGAAAGGTGGAGAGATGAAGGAAGACTGCAACCTATGAATACAATGATGTGTTACTGGTGTTTACTTTTTGCCTCATTATCTCATACTTGGAGCTGAAGGAATTGGCAACCCAGAAACTGCAATAGAGGCAGACGGAAAAACAAACAAACAAAAACCAACAAAAGTTGGTTCTCTAGGCAAAGAACAAGGAAAGACACAGCCTAGCCAGACAAGAAACATGAGACAATAACTGCTCTACTCCAGTAAAACACCACAGGGAAAAACTGGGCCTCCATTCATACCCACAAAGCTGGAAGGAATAGCCAACACTTCTACTCCTGCAGGCTGTGAGGAGGCAGACCGCTCCTGCTCTGTTGTAGTGGTATCTTTAGAAGATCCAATCTTTGGGCCGGCAGGTGGCAAGCATGGTGGTTAAAGTGCTGGATTCCCACATGACCAAGGTTCAAGTCTTGGACCTGACAGCTTCTCTCACTTTCTTTCTGTCAAAATAAATAGTAACAAATAAAGTTAAGTATTTTTTTAAAAGGCAAAAAGAAAAAAAAAATCCTCTCTCATAATACATTAGACATTCCAATTCAATAAAAATCACTTACCTGGGACCAAGTGGTGGTGTGGTAGTTAGGGTGGCTGGACCCCACATGACCAACTGTATCGTTCAAGTCCCATTCCCAGCAGAAATGCAACATTTTGCAATAAAGAAAGTCTTGGATTTGTTTCCTGGGTTCTACCTATATATACAGGGTGTGTACATGTGCCTGTAATCTGGGCTGGCTGAGGCTGGAGATGGATTCTGGAATGAAGACCCTGTTGAGGGTCCCTGTTTAGTTCTCTTACCCTAACATGGAAGAAATAAATAAATAAACAAATTCGGGCCAGCAGGTAACGTGGTGGTTGGAGTGCTGGATTTCCATATGGCAAACTGGTTTGAGTCCCAGAGCTGGCAGCTTGCTTTCTCACTTTCTCTGATGACTATAGCAAGTTAAAAAAATAAATAAATAAATTCTTTAAGCAAAACAAAATTTTAAAACAAAAGGACAAATCCCAGAGACCTGTGACCCTGTATCAAAAAGCCTAATGTTCAGGGACCAGCAGATGGTGTAGTGGTTACGTCACTGGACTCCCATGTAGCTAACCACGGTCCTAGACCTGGTAACTTAAAATTCACACCAGAGGGACCAGCAGTTGGCGTAATGGCTATGTCGCTGGACTCCCATGTAGTCGACTGCGGTTCAAGTCTCAGACCTGGTGGCTTAAACTCATGCCACGCACACGTGGATGAGTGCCCAAGATCCCAAGAGGGGAATGGAGGAGAAGGGATTGCGGCATGGCCATCCCCCCTGGGGAATGATTTTTTGCTTTCTGCTTCTGTCTTTCTGGTGAGCGCACATGCCCTATAACAAAAACCTCTCAAAAAAAAAAAAAATTCACACCAGATGCGTGTGCTTGTGTGCCCAAGATCCCAAGAGAATGGAGAAGGGATTGCAGCATGGCCATTCTACCCAGGGCATGATTTCTCATTTCTGTCTCTCTCTGGTGAGAGCATGCTCTATAGCAAAAATCTCTTTAAAAAAAAAAAAAGTCATAGAAAAGGAGCGGACTATATGGTCGACTGGTGGTTAAGGCAGCTGGATCTCACATGGCAAGCTGAGCGGTTTGAGTCCCAGATACAGAACCTTGAGAAATATGCTGGGTGCGTATGCATGTTATGTCCAAAATCCCAAAAGGAAAATGGAGAGGGTACTATGGTGTGGCTATACCTACTGGAAGGTGATTTCTCATTTTCTCTCTCCCTGTTTCTCTTCCTATAGGAGAGCACATGCACCCTATAGGAAAAACTGGGGGAAAAAAAAGGGGGTGGCACTGAAAAGGTACTGGTATAAGTGACTGAAAACTCCCCAAATCTGACAAAATACATAAACCTACAGATTTAAGAAGCTGAGCAAACCTAAGCAGGTGAGCTTGTTTTGCCTAATATGTTTCTTTCCTTCTTTTTATTTTTTTTGGGAGAGGTTTTTGCTATAGGGCGTGTGGCTCGCCAGACAGAGACAGAGACACAGAAAGCGAGAAATCACCACCCAGGGGGATGGCTATGCTGCGATCCCTTCTCCGCCATTATCCTCTTGGGATCCTGGGCATGCATGCACATGTACCCGGCATGAATTTAAGCCACTGGGTCTGGGACTCGAACTGCAGTTGGCTACATGGGAGTTCAGCGACATAGCCATTATGCTAACTGCTGGTCCCATCACTGACTTATTTTTTAATTTGACCAGAAAAAGACAGAGGGAGAAGGAAAGTGAGAAAGCAAGTCGCCAGGTCCGGGACTCTAACCACGGTCGGCCATGGAAGAGTGTGCAGTACCTTAACCACCACGCCACCTGCAGGCCCAGTCTAGTAAGTTTTAATCTCATTAATTTATAAATATCTACCATCAAAAGAAAAATAAACACACCAAAACATCTAGGACTCAAACTTATAAGCCTGAAGTTGCCTCTCTGCTCAAAACCAGCTCTATTTACCTTTTTCCACCAGACTTTGAATTCCAGTTTAAAACTCTATGTGGAGGGGCCAGCAGATGGCGTGGTGGTTAAGGGTGCTGGACTCCCACATGGCCAACTGTGATTCGGGTCCAGGACCTGGCAGCTTGCCTTCTCACTCCTCTCCTTCTTTCTCTTTCTGTCCCTCTCCTCTTGGGATCCTGGGCATGCATCCACACGCATGCATAAATAAATAAATAAATAAAAAGTTGAATAAAGTAATAATAAAATAATTTTTTTAAAAAACAAAAACTATGTGGGAAAAAAAACTACATGAAATGTTGTCAAAAGTTAATAATCACAACTGACATTCAGAGTGCTGACTAGATGCTGAACACTGGGTTAATACTTTAAATTTATTAATTCACTTTATCTTCATAAACACTTTGAGGTTAGTATCTATTATTTCCATTTTTCAGATAAAAATGAGGCAAAGGTAATTTGCCTGAAGTTAACTAGTTGGTATGTAATGAAGACTCAAATCCAAGCAGTTTGACTCAGGAGCACATTTTCTTTTTTTTTTTTAGAAGAATTATTTATTTAATATTATTTAGAAATTTTGCTATAGAGCATGTGCAGTCAAGAGGGAGAGCGAGAGAGAGCGAGAACGCGAGCCTCCAGGTCTGGGACTTGAGCCATAGTTGACCATGTGGAAATCCAGTGCCTTAACCACTATGCCACCTGATGGTTCCCCTGCTGGTCCCAAGGACATACACTCTTTTTTTGTTTTGTTTTTGAAAGAGATTTTTGCTATAGGGTGTGTGTGCTTACTGGAGAGACAGAGAGAGACAGAGACAGAAAGCAAGAAACCCCCCCTCCTGAGAGGGGATGGCCACACTACAATTCCTTCACCTGCACTCTTATCTGGATTTTGTGCACACTCCAGTATGAGCTGTAAGCCACCAGGTCTGGGACTTGAACTACGGTTAATTAGGTGGGAGTCCAGCAATTAAACCATTATGCCACCTGTTGGTCCCAGAACATACACTCTTAATTACAAAACTTTGCTGCCTAATTGAACAGTCTATTAGAAAAGGTTTACTAGAAAAACTTAACCTGAAAGTTACAATTATTAATATTTTAAAAATGAGATTGAAAGAAAAAAAGGACAGAACCAGTCTCCAAAGCATTTTTGTCTATTGTATTCCATGTTAAACATTTAAAAAACTATTGTGATCTTATATACTGCTCTGAAAATCAATTTTATTTTGCATTGCTATGCATTTAAGAAGGCTTCTTCATTGAGTCCAGCAGGTGGTACAGTGGTTAGAGGTGCTGGACTCCCACATAGTTGACTGCAGTTCGAGTCCCATACCTGGTGGCTTGCTTTCCCTCTCTCTCTGGTTAAAATTAAAAAAAATTTTTTGAAAGATTTTTGCTATAGGGTGCATGCACTCGCCAGAAAGAGACAGAGAGACAGAAAGCAAAAAAATCACCCTCCCAGGGGGAGTGGCCACACCGCAATCCCTTTTCCTCTTAGGATCTTGGGCATGCACGAACACACACCCAGTATAAGTTTAAGCCGCTGGGTCCGGGACTCAAACCACGATCGACTACATGGGAGTTCAGTAACATAGCTATCACGCCAACTGCTGGTCTCTCTGGTTAAATTAAAAATAATAATAATAAATAAATAAAGTTAAATAAAATTATTCTTAAAAAAAAGGCTTCTTCATAATATAACAGTGCACTTTTTCTTTCAACTTCTTTATTAATTGGTTGCATGAAAGATATACATTCTGATACTGACAATTCTTGTCATGAATAAAAGCAACAAAAATAAGGCAATAATAAAATGTGCTTCACATATAAACAATTGTGTTGTAAGAATAGGATATCTGGATCCCTGTACAACAAAAATTAGAAAGCAAAATGTGAATAAGCCCTGTGTTCGGAATATACCCAAATGTGTGTGCAAAGACAGTGCACTCATAATATAGCTCACTTAAGTTCTTTATGATGCATAATTTCTTAATCATCTACTTGTAAAGAATGAACATTAAGAAACATGAAATCCAAATTGCATTTGTTTTCACAATATCAATGCTAAGCTCAAAACAGCAACTTCATTGACTCTAAATGTAAATGTTTCAAAAGTAAAAGACAATTCTTATTTTCAGAATAGGATCCAGAAAAAGATGAATTATTTTACTCTACTACAAAGAGACTAGGTCTCAGCCTGCACTTAGACAGTGTGAGCAACAAAGGATAGCAAACAAGTATCACTAAGCGTAATGCCCGTACATATAAAAAGTCTAGTTGAACCATGTTCTTTCTTCTTACATAGCAAGCCTATTAAACCACCAGCATAATGGAAGCTTACATCCACGCAAAAAAGAATAACTAAGTAGACGTCTATTACAAAATTCAAAATCCCTGCTCCCAACACAATTTTAGTACACCTATTAAGTACAGCAAGTCATTTAGAAAAACAGAAATAAAATATACCTAGTCTTTGCAATTAAAAAATTTTCGTAACATGAACGTTCAGATATAAATTTTGAACTAAATATGGTTTTTCTAAATATGATTCATGTAATCAAGGCTTTCTTATACAAAGATAGGACTTAGGTATATGATCTGTACAAACTTACAGTAGTGTATATTCCAAATAAAGATTTTTTCCTATCGTGATATAACCATTTTCTGAGTGAAGATATATGTTAAGGCTTAAGGTGTAAACATTTTAGAAGGCAAACAACAAAAAATTACTGTTTACTTAAAACTGTATCATATCATAATAGGCCCCTGAACTTTCAAATTTACATGTGAGAATACATTTACATCTTGAATTTCTAGGAAAGGCACAGGCTTTACGTAAAAAAGCAGCAAAATTTTAAACCCACCAATTTATTGAAAAAGCCATTACTTTTATTAGAAACAAATAATGCTTCTCAAGATGTTGGCAACAAGCCAGAATATAAACATATTTCATACAGTGTATTTCTTCCTTTACTTATATTCCAGTAGGAGGTGGAATACCTCCTTGGCCATGGGAAGTAGAAGTATTTGATGGACTGTGTAAGCTGGTCTCCTTATACACAAACCAAGCATTTCCTCCCCAAAGTATCATATTCAGAAAGCCAAAGATCTATGAAACAGAAAAGTAAATATGAAAATCTAATATCTACTTAAAAATTCATGTCCTTCTTAAAATCTGTTTCCTTTTAAATATTTAACATTTTCAGATAATATACCATCATGTCACTGAAAGTCTAACACTACATACAAAGTGGAATAAAAAAGTTAGATTTTAAGAGTGGGTGCTAAAGTCAGATCTGGCTCAAACCTTGCTTGCCACTTCCTAGTCGTGCTACCTTGCTTGGGCAAATAAAAATATGAGCTACATATGAAAAATGAAGATGAGAGGGGCTGTCAGGTGACATGCTGGTTAAGATGCTGGATTCCCACATGACCGACTTCGGTTCAAGTCTCGGACCTAGCAGCTTGCTTTCCCACTTTCCCTCTCTCTGGTCAAATTAAAATATATACATAAATAAAGAAACAATAATATTAATAAATAAAATAATTATTTGAAGTTGATAATGCCACTTTCCACATACCTCCTATGTTGGAGAGAGAACCAGAACAGGAGAACTTGACCGAGATGTAAGTGTAAAGCCCTTAGCACATTACCAGGCACATAGTTTCAACAGTTGTTAGTGACTGTTATTAGAATGTTTCAGGTAGAAGTCCTGCCTTAGTGATTTTCATAAAATGTAAGACTCAATCATGATTTTGCTTATAGCTAATAATTTAACAAATTTTCTTCACTGTTATAAAGGTAAACATTAAATTATTGATAAAACTAGGAGTCTAATAACTTAGTAAAAATAAAAACCAATATTTTTATTCAGAGATTTATTGAATATTGAAAAAAATATTCATTTTTTTAAAGAGGTTTTTGCCTTAGGGCATGTGTGCTCACCAGAGGGAGATAGAAACAGTGAGAGGGAAAGTGAGAAATCACCCCTCCGGAGGGATGGCTAACGCCACAATCCCTTCTCTACTCTTCTCCCAGGATCTTAGGCACACACGCACATGGCACGATTTTCAAGCTACCAGGTCTGGGACTTGAACCATAGGCCACGCAGGAGTCCAATGATGCTATCCTGTTTTCTGGCTCCAAAAGCTATTACTTTCTTAAGATTCTAATTCTATTAAAAGGTTTTTCTAACAAGGAAAATAAAAATTTTATAAATAATGTATACCTACCACAGACACATTTAGGGATCCCATACTAGTCACCGAGCCGTAATAACATTGCACTTCCAGCTCCATACAAGGCTGAAGTTCCTGAACAATATTGTGACCAGTAGCTATTTTTATATCTGTAAGTGCTTTGGCCCAGGCTGAAGTGCTCACCAACCATAAAAAAGTGGCAACGAGAGTAACAACAAAGTCCTAAGGCAAAAACAGATGTGAGTTAATAAAGGACAGTTATTATTTATTATAACCCTTATCAAAACCCTACTTCAGCCACTTACTACCAGTATCACACTTGAGACCCTGTTATCAATATCCCTATCTCAGTATAATGTTTAAATCATCCCACTCTTTCATATCATTTCTCTCTAGCACCCCAATCCAACAAATTCTGACCCCACAAAGACCTACAATTGGTTCCTATTACTTTGTCTCTCAACCTGTTATTTTTTATTTTAAAAATAATCATTTAACTTTATATATTTATTTTTAATTTGACCACAGGGAACCATCCCCCTAGGGGGTGATTTCTCGCTTTCTGTCTCTCTGTCTCTCTCTATCTCTCTGGCGAGCGCACATGCCCTATGGCAAAAACCTCTCAAAAAAAAAAAAAAAGCAAGCAAGCCATCAGGTCCAGGACTCAAACCATAGTTGGCCATGTGGGAGTCCAGCACCCTTAACCACTATACTACCTGCTGGCTCATTTATTTTTTTAAGAGATTTTTCTATATGGTATGTATGCTGGCCAGAGATAGAAAGCAAGAAACTACCTTCTGGGGGGATACCATGCCACAATCCCTTCTCCTCCATTCTCCTCTTGGGATTTTGGGCACACAAGCACACGGACCTCATGTGAGTTTTAAGCCGCCTGGTCTAGGACTCGAGTCACAGTTGACTATGTAGCAGTCCAGCAACGTAACCATTATGCCATCTGCTAGTCCCTCACTAATGTCTTTTTGTTTAATCAATTTATATTTTAAGGTCTTTTGTTATAATTCCTTGCATATACTATCAACTTCCTTATCTTCTGCTTCTTCATACTATTCTGGCAAAACTCCAACTTCAGTGAAATCTTATTTTATTTAACTTTACTTATTTATTTTTTAATCTGACCACAGAAGGACAGAGAGAGAGAGGGAGAAAGTGAGAAAGCAAACCACCAGGTCCAGGACTCAAACTGTGGTCAGCCATGTGGGAGTCCAGCACCTTTAACCACCACGCCACTTGCCAGCCCCTCTAATTTTCCATGTATAATGTATAATGAACACAAAAAAGACAACTCAACATTTTAAAATTCATAACCGTAAATTTTAAGATGCCCATATGTTAAAAAGAAAAAAAAAACCTCTCCAAATACCTTATCACTAGTAAATTTTTAAAGAATTCACTGCTATTTATTACATTTCATAGAAAGAAAAGTCTGAACATTTTGGATAGTTTCTTTCTTTTTTGGGGGAGAGGTTTTTGCTATAGGGTGTGTGCGCTCGCCAGACAGACCGAGAGAGACAGAAAGCAAGAAATCACACACACACACACACACACACACACACACCGCGGAGCCACA